>NC_051413.1:40350059-40352329 GCF_015228065.2 Penaeus monodon
TGCGTATTGCTCCTTTCCCAGCTCACGGAATTCACTATTGTGTTCGATCTGCATATAGCGCATACATATACACAAATAATGTATCCTACAAGACAGTCGGTACATCATTCTGGACTATTTCGTATATTTTTCTTTCGTATTTTTTTATTAATTTCTCACTTTCGATCATCCTTCAGTATGTTATTCCAGACCACCCAGGACGTTTCCTCTATAAGCATACAAAGCTTATCTTTTATGCTTGCAGACCGTTTGATATTCCAAAGACGACGCATCATTCCGAGATCTCTGTATATATTTATCTTATTGATTAGCATGCGCTTTCAATATTGCTTCGATTCTCATCTAGGAATTTATCATGGATCACGAAACGCCGAATATTGTAGGTCAGCATCATATTACTATTTTCTTTTCCCTGTTAATATATAGAGTGTATAGGAGCTTTATCACGTTCTTAGAAGTAGTGAACCATCGGTAAAGAATAAAGATAAACGACTTATATATACATGTATATACAGTCTATAAAATCTAGGTTGAGCTCAAAAGTATGCGGTTCTTCCTCCTCCTAATACTTTCATTTCATCAAGAAAACAATCGTGAGCTCGTTACCCCGGTCTGCATGATGGTATTGGCAGTGAAGACAGATAAGGGCACTTTCTCTAAAGAAAAACGTTCTCTTTTATTTTTTATTTTCTGGTTCCGTACTCTTACACATTATATTTACATTAAATTAGACTTAATAATTATTACTACACTACGTACAACTTGAAGAATCAAGGGACTTATGGAATTCATGAAACAGTTTTCTTTCTTCTGATAACAAAATGTAATCACCGCAATCCTCGCACATCAGTGTGACTCGCTTGCACACATACGCACACATCAGCACCTGCACAATGCGCTGGGGAAATTTTGCTCTATAAGCTTCCGGCGACAATCTCCATCTTGCTAGTCCTATGATTGACCGCCTCACGGGTGAAAGTTTTTCACTGTCCTTGAACATGTAGGTATCAATAATCTTTTAGTGCGGACTTCTCGAGAGATATCGACCTCTACGTCCTAAGAGAATAAAGTTTCGTTTATAGAGAATCCAGGATTGTGACGCAAAGATCGACTGGCGTATCAAATAGGTCCATAAGGCCAGGTTCTTTTATGCAGGTCCGTTTTAATATCTTAATATTCCTCTATGTAGTGTGCAGAACTTCGGGAGACCGTCTTGACAGTAATTCACCGGGCAGCCGTATCTAGTCATCAGCGGATGGTACTAGCTTCCACATGCTCCAATTTGATGAGAATATACATGTCGAATTCTTTGGGTTTTCTAACGTCTGTCATCAGAAAGTGTGACGATCTATCTTGATGGTCCCATGTGCCTTTCTTCCTCGTCTAGTTGCGTGTGGTGTTTCGAATGTAAGTTTACCTGGACGCATGACGATATCGTGTATGAGGACCCACCGGCGTCAGTACTTGAAACGGCAGTCAAGATCCACTACGGCGGCTGGGTTTCCATTTATCCGGAATTTCAAAGACAGAATTTGAAGGGGTAGCTGGCACTGTTAGGAACGCCTCGATAATCTCTCTATAGATATAGAGAATTTCATCTTGTCTACTATCGGCTAATGCTTCATGAAATCAAGGCGAGTTTAATACGAGAGAGCTATCTTGTCGATGCATCTGCCCTTTCATTGACCCTATATGTCTTGATCTCTGACCAATACGGATCTACACGGGAGCGAGGATATAAACTCATGCGGATGAAGCGCCTAACAATACTTGAAGTCCTCTGCACTTATGATAATATGTTTAGTCGTTCATTCACCTGGTATAACTATGTGGTCGATGATATCGTCCGTGAAAAAAATGAGAAAAATACATGTAAGGCTCATGTGCCGGTGGTGAATCCTGACTCGCGCTCCCGTAACGATCTGGAGACTCATGTGCTGGTGGTGTTTCCCGACTCTCGTTCCCGTAACGATCTGGAGGCTCAGGTACTAGTGGTGTTTCCTGACTCTCGCTCCCGTAACGATCTGGAGGCTCATGTGTGGTGGTGTTTTTTGACTCTCGTTTCCATAAGGCTCATGTGCCGGTTGTGATGTCTTCAGGAAGTACAGGATCAGATTGTGATCATATACAATTCCTCCTCATTACAAGATGGATCAAAGTCATCGTTCACCATTACTATTTCTTGACTCTATTGTTCGTGATATCCCGGAGGGTATAAAGTTATGAAATCCTCAGGAGGAAAACAGAATCAACGCGGTTATCATCATATT
>NC_051413.1:40352403-40352544 GCF_015228065.2 Penaeus monodon
TGTTTTGTTGTTGTTTCATGTTCGCAATAATCTGGAGGGGCGAGGTTAGTAGATGACGAACGGATAGGCGTGTCTTTACCGCCGCTGCTGCTGCTGTTTGCCTGTTGCTGGTGTTTATGTACTCTTGCTCAGCAGCAGCAC
>NC_051413.1:40352568-40354430 GCF_015228065.2 Penaeus monodon
TCATGTTCGCAATAATCTTGAGGGGGCGAGGTTAGTAGACGAACGGAATGAGCGTTGTCATTTAACCGCCGGCCTGCTGCTGTTGATTCTTGACTCCTTGTGGCCCATGATCAATCCGAAGACAATAAAGCTACCCTTGAAGTCCTTGGGACGACTAGAATCAGCATCAACCTTACTACTGTTTGCTGTCTGCAGACACTCGCGTTTATGATAATTTGGAGAGGATAACGTTAAGATGCCCTCAGACCGATCAGAGGTTTAGTGTGTATCATCTACGCCGCCGCTTTTTCTTGATCTCGTGTCCATGATAACCCGTAGGGGTTTAGAGTTTTTGATGTCCCAAACGAACAGGAATGTGGTTATCTACTGTTAGTGTTTTTTGAGGACATAACATCTGAAAATAAAAACAATAAATATTATTCGGTAAATGCCGCCTCAGAAATTTTTACATGTCACGTCTCCTGACTGTGGATTACTCACCACCCATGCTCGCCAGACTATTGCGTTTTCCAAATTCGCCGCCTGCAAAGATCCTGTTACCCTGGAGTTAGTGTATGACCATGAGCTGTATACACAAACACTATCTATAATACTGAAGGCGGCCCCTTAAATATAAGAATACTCTTGGAGAATCCGCCTTTCCAGAGCACAATTTTTTTCTCCTGAATGTCAAAATCGGTAGCGGTAAGGCTCTTTCGACCGCGATGTGTGGTTTTATATTCCCGTTTTGGATAAGAAAGACTAGAGGAATTTGTTACGAATATTTAAAATCGGACTTTACTCTGTCGATGCTCCAATACAGACATTGAGTTGAGTGTGTTTCTAAGGATACACAGTCCAATTATAGAGATTCGAGGCATTAGAAAAATATACCGTTCAATCCGAGACACGTAGACGTTATTGTATGTTACTGTAGGTTATATTTTAAACAGTGACACTATTACTGTATGTATAATATTTTATATTCAGTGGATATGTAGACATCGGATAAACTCCCACGAAAACCCCCAAAAGAAGCATAGGGTGCGCTTTCAAGGAAACACGGGCACGGCTATAAAGAATCCAAGCATTTCACACAATCGTACTGAAAACGTGTGGACATTTTTTTAGATGCTCGTTACTTTTGCCTATCCCACATGACCTAAAAACCACCCCCCTGTCATTTGTTCCATGTGCAATATACGCATATGGATTCATCTTGGTGCATAAGGATGTCGTATTTGAAGCCGTCGTCCCCTTGCACGGCCGTAAAAATTTTAAAGTTCGGTGTTCATCTCGCATAATTCTCGACTCACGGTACACAGGTGTGGCTGACACCCTTGAGGAGATTTTCAGTTAGTTATTTATTCGTTTATACATATGCCGAATCACGTCCCACTGTTGCAACGTCTGTAGAGTTGCCGGGAAGATAGGTTGCTGCCTTTAGCTGCAGAAACCTATCTCTGGTGATGTAGTCTGACGCTTGAGGGACTCTTCTCTTCTGTCCCTTTCCTTTCTCCAGGACCTGAGTACAAGACAAAAAGGATAAAGGGGGAAATAGATGAGAGCGGGTCATGGACATCTTTAAAATATTCGGTGTCTATACAGGGGTTACTCATATGAGAGTTCATAAATATACAACGTAGTCGTCTGTAAAGAAGAGAGAAAAATACTTTTCTTGGTTTTTTCTTATGGTTTCATGGTCGCTCATTCTCCATACTTCGAGGACGAGCATTATTTCCCTCAACGTGGGCTTCAACGTTAGCTTTTACCACTGATATTTTTCTCGAGGAATACCTGATAATAAGATATATAACGAATCAATTAAACGTAATCATCAACGTTAGTTTTTACCACTGACATTTCTTTCTCGAGGTACCCGA
>NC_051413.1:40354608-40355438 GCF_015228065.2 Penaeus monodon
TTCATACTACTGTACATGAATCATATTATGCCCATTTGATTATTAATTAAACACAATCATGCAACTAAACCTACAACAGTAGCCTCTGGTTCAGAAGCAAATTACCCAAACGAATTAAATATATTACAACTTGGCAGCACCACGTCTGGATGAACAATTTAGCTCAGAAGTGTCAATATCACAGCTGACTGTAGTAAATGAATCTGTTTGAACACAAATCACGTCCACAAAACCGAGAACAAGTGAATATTAATGCTTTCTCGAGACAATGATGCATTACAAACTTTATTGTAGATTTACGGTTGCTGTATTATCTAAGTCTGTTTAAATCCCATTTAAACTTTACAAATATCTATAATGCACACCTAATGTAATAAACAAGATGAATCATGTCAGATGCTTCTATAAACCCACAAAATGAAGAAAAAAAATTATCTCGTGACGGGCAAAAGACAACTGAGGCACAACTGGCCAGCTGATCGACAACAATAAAAAGGAACATCGCCTTGCGCAGCCAAATTGATGATTATTATTGCAATTTAGAATTTCAGATCCTCAGTTAACGAGACAACAGTCAATGGGAAATAAATATATAAAACTTACGTAGCCTTACCTGTTCATAGTTTGTGATAAATTTATCCCACGCAGGAACTTATTGTGATAGGGTGAGGATAAGCTAAGTTGCTTCGTTATCGTAAAGATGAAAACATTTGTCTCAAATTTGTCCCAGTTAAAATTCCTCTGAATACGAAACTTATGCCGGCCGCTCCTCGCATAGACCTTTGACCTTTGACCTTTCATCTGTCCTTACCTGCCCCGTTCCCTTTTCA
>NC_051413.1:40356149-40356569 GCF_015228065.2 Penaeus monodon
TGTACTTGTACTCAAACTAAAAGAAGGAAAAAAAATGTGTGTTGTTGTGTTTTAACATTTTAGGAACAGTTTCTAAAAATACGTATTTACTTTTTCTCTTTACCATTTCTATCATGCTTCATTCTTCCCATCATGATTTATTAACAATGACATATTTCATTTCATATTACTGTTACTTACGGTGATCTGGCAACATTTAATATTATATAAACATCCCTCTCCCATAAAAACGAAAACACTGACTTTAAATTTTTGAAATATTTGTTATCTATATCGGTGATATAGCAATGTAATCAATATTTTACAGATATTCTAAAATGTATATATAATAACAATAAGAAGGAAAATGACGTTGCTTTTGAAATATATTTGCATTGGTAATTTATTCGTGTATCGATATTTTACTGACACTAAAACGTG
>NC_051413.1:40356608-40356729 GCF_015228065.2 Penaeus monodon
CTGCTTATCTCTACAGTATTTCATTTACGCAGAAAACACGCCAGAATTATTCAGTCATTCGTGTCCCCAGCAGACAATGGACCATTTAAAAGGGTATTTCGTGCAACGATGATTTAGGTCC
>NC_051413.1:40356989-40357313 GCF_015228065.2 Penaeus monodon
TTAATTTTATTCTATAACCGTATTGTCGAGAATACAGTGACTTCCTGTGTCAAGCTTAGCAAGAAGTCACAGCAAAGCCCGAAGTCAACCGGAAGCTCTAAATTGCGTGAATATTGATCAGTTAAAATGAGGAAGCTCCTTTAACCGGATTGAGCCGAGTGCTTCCTGATCAGGTTGCCTCCGGCTGCGCCCCAAGCCGATAGCCTCGAAGGAATTCCAGAGCCGAGTTTTACCGAAGGAACGAAAAGCAATTTCATGGATTTTCGATTTGAATTAATTCCGGTCATTGAAATTATACGATATCTTTCTACAGGTCTAGCATCC
>NC_051413.1:40357516-40357763 GCF_015228065.2 Penaeus monodon
AACCTGAAAACGAGTTTCTTCGACGCCGACGAAACGACTCGCGTACGGAAGATGCACCAGTATGCAAATGAGGCCAATTAAGCACGAGATTATTAGAGCATAATCCTCTGTGCGGCGCAGCGTTCCCCCGAAGTCATTTACTGCATAATTATCTCTCGAAATCACTCTGCAGCCAAGGTCATCGAGGTCACCGGGGGAAGAGAATTAAATCTGAGACGATCCGAGGGCGGCCGCCTCGTGGGCGTGA
>NC_051413.1:40357871-40358373 GCF_015228065.2 Penaeus monodon
CGTTAGATGAGATTTGCGTGGAGGAGGGTATGGGCAAAGGGGGTGTGTGGGGTGGGGGTATGATCAGGGGTTTTAGGAGGGGGTATGGGAACTTGATGTAGGGGGAGGGGTATGGTCTCATGTAGTGTGGGAGGGGTGGATTGTCGGGCACAGTAATAGGGGGGAGGGGTATGGTCTCGGGTAGCGTGGGAGGGGGGAGGGCACGTGATGTCGGGAGGATGTATGTCCTTGGTAGTGTTGGAGGGGGGGATGGCGCACGTGATGTAGGGGGAGGGGGTATGGTCTCGGGGTAGTGTTGGGGGGGTAGGGGACGGGCACGTGATGTGGGGGAGAGGGTATGGGCACCGGACGCGTGGAGGGAGGGCAGCACGAGGAGCTACTGTCTTGTGTTTACACCTGTGCGTTTGTTTTATCGAGACGTGGCTTGGCCTCTAAAACGCCTATCTCCGTGACGGCGGTATAAACTCCCCTTATCAGCCTAGGGTGTGATAGTCTCTTGGCC
>NC_051413.1:40358883-40359028 GCF_015228065.2 Penaeus monodon
ATCTCAACGGCTGCGTGAAGTCATTCATGGTTCCACTTCTTGCTCTTTCTGGCGATCCTTGGACGCTATAGTTGCATCTTTGTTTCTATTTCTCTGTCTTCTACTCTCATTCTAGGTTTTTCTTAGTAATATAAAGAAATTAGAG
>NC_051413.1:40359583-40359784 GCF_015228065.2 Penaeus monodon
TTTTTTTGTTCATAAACTGCAAAAAAGGAACTTTTGAAAGTTCATAAAAATTTCCAGCGTTATTTCCGGTTCCGTTCGTAGCGATTCCTGTGTCCTTGCAAATTTGTGCCTCATTTATTCACTTTTTGTGAACCCTATCCTGAAGCGCAAACTGCAATTCTTTGATATTAAATCTCGTAAATTCAAAACGATCAAACTCTA
>NC_051413.1:40359875-40359943 GCF_015228065.2 Penaeus monodon
CCTCAATTAAATCATAGATTCGAATTAATTGTAATCATAATTTTTTTCCACTGCATGCTAATTCAAAA
>NC_051413.1:40359989-40360421 GCF_015228065.2 Penaeus monodon
GCACGGACTTATTCATGTTTGCTTACCTCTGTTGGTTCCATACATATTATCTTAAAAAACGTTGTTCGCTTCCAGTGTTTCTTAAATTCCTATTCAATTTTTCTTTCTTCTTGAGTATGGTATTTATTTTCTATGCTTAATCCTGGTATTTTGACGCCTTCCTATTCCTATATTTCATACTTTTCCTCGTATGAAGTATAAGGTCCTTCTGTAATTTAATATTTATTATGATTTTTATTGTTGCCTGTGGATTTTATAGTATTTTGTGTATGGCGATTCTTTCTAAATTTCCATTCTATAAACTCTGTTTGTTGTTAGAATATTCTTTCAGGATTTTTTCAACGTTTGTTCTCTGTTTTCATGAAACCTAAAAAAAGTCAAAGCAAATCATGTAGTGTGTAACAGGGAGGGGATAACCGGGCAAGGACAGCT
>NC_051413.1:40360694-40361070 GCF_015228065.2 Penaeus monodon
AGAGAGTGTTGTATGCATATTTTCCGTAGTGTGTGTGACTTTATCGTATATATGAATGCACGTGTATCTATTAGAGCGTGAATATTCATCATGACACACGTGGCAAATTTTAAATAAAGGTTTCATCCGAACAAATAAAAACAATAAATAATAATGGAACAAATGATGAAGCAAATATAAACATATCACTTGGAATATATACATAATTATAATCAAAAGCATTATACCAGGCAGAAAAGATAATAAAAAATGGATAATAATTATTATTTATTTTACTATGTCATTCCTAGCTGGAGAATAACATCTAGAGAGACAAAATAATGAATAAATGCTTTCGTTGCAATAATTAGGGAAATAGTGTTGAAAAAATATAATA
>NC_051413.1:40364722-40364985 GCF_015228065.2 Penaeus monodon
ATTTACGTAAAAAGTTTAAAAAAAGACCGGCTTATAAACTGATAATTAAATTCCATTTACGATGAACATTTTACACCATATAAATCATGTCTTGCGCACGTGTGATCGAAACACCAGCTGTTTCGTTTGTTTTCCAATAGCAAATAAGGCTGAGTCTGACGTTCCCCGACCATTATAGTTATATTGACTTGAGAAATAAAACCATTAACAAACACATAGATACGTTGATCTGTACATATCTGCGCAAATGGGTTGTGTGTCGC
>NC_051413.1:40365587-40365822 GCF_015228065.2 Penaeus monodon
TAAATAACTAGAAGATAATGTATATTCTTTTATTATATATGCAAATGTACATATAACTTGCAAGAAAAGCAAACCAAAATGGACTCATGGTTTCGAATAAGAATATTGGCGCATAACCAAGCCCTTGGGGTACAGGGTTAAATGAATTTCTTAGGACTTAAGATAATCATGTAAATTTTCTCAGCTATCGCCCCCCATTTATACTGGACGTTAGTAAGATGTAAGATATAGTTAG
>NC_051413.1:40366324-40366607 GCF_015228065.2 Penaeus monodon
GAATTTACAGGTAGTACCTTGATCATTTAAGCAACATTTTTTGATTTAAGAATTGCATTGTAATCCATTTATATTTAACCTCGTTAACATGAATACAAGTCCACCTTTTTCATGTTTTACTGGTGATTGCCCACATGGCCAAATTCCGAAGCGCCCACGCTAATTATAGGCATTTGCTATTTGCTTAACCACTAAACTAAATTTTATAAGGGTGAATGAACCCATGCGACATTTTTATCGATATTAAAGTTTACATAGAAAGGGGGAAAAAGAGAAATAAAAC
>NC_051413.1:40366638-40367312 GCF_015228065.2 Penaeus monodon
GCTAGTTCATGATATTCTTAAAGCAACGGTCACACTGGTCGTGCTGCCCGGGGTCCCTAGACAGTGTTGTTCAGCACAGTGCGGGGAATGGTCAACACTATCAGTGTCACTCGTGGAGAAACATCGTCCCAGGCTAAGTCCTGTATGGAAATATGCGTGAAAAACAATCGTAAGATTCTATAATATTCACTCATATTGATTTTAGAAAAGAAAGAAGGAAGACACTACACTTAGTAAAGCCTATATAAGTTAGTAGTGATCATACATCATACAACATGCCAGCTACCCTGATAACCCACATTTCACAGAAAATTGAAAATCCGACAATATTCTTTCCCAATCCTTATGTCCCTATCAGAGTAATAAGTATTACGAGAGCGTAATTATGTATGATAAAACTCAAACAGAGAGAGAAAGTAAATAAGTAGGATGGATAAGTGAGACACAGCGGCCTGGTTTAGGGGTGATTATTTAGGCACAACATTCTATGCATGAAACATCCCAGTAGCTGCCCGGTCGATCCTCTCCCCCATGCGCACGCGCGTCCGGCAACCTCCTTATCACACTATCGCACACGCCGGAAAACTATCCTTTATATAATAAGCTACAATAGCCCACAGGAACGTACTGAAAGGTAATAAAATAGCATTAATTTGTCGGTTATGATACAGCAT
>NC_051413.1:40367552-40367945 GCF_015228065.2 Penaeus monodon
AAAAGAAAAAAAAAAACATATGTGGTTTGGTGGTCCTATATAAAAATGTATAATACTTATGTCTACATTACAATTGAACCTAAACATTATATAATAAATACCATGTAGACAATCAAGTAATATGCTTCCCTAGTAGTTATACTGCAGTTTTTTTCTGTGCATCGTCTTTCCCTCTTCAGCTGGGGCGAAAACGAACAGTGGTGTGCTCTAGCTGGGATTTTCAGACCTCTGCTTCTGCAGGGGAAGTGTCTCGCTCTGTGAAGGGATCTCTAGACAGAACAAAACCAGTGAGACCGCACTTAAGGAGCCCTCTCCCTCTGCAATCCTCCCCGCGAGTATCCTGCAATATCTTAGGTTCCCGCTGATTGGTCGCTTGCATTCGCGTCCTTTTCC
>NC_051413.1:40367978-40368134 GCF_015228065.2 Penaeus monodon
TACGTGTGTTTTGTCTGTCTTTGGCTCGTTTTTCGTGCTTCGTTTTAAAATGCCTGATAGTCGTCCTGTTTGTCCCTTAGATACACTACCGCTGTGTTGTGGCTTATAGCAGTTCTTATTGGTATTTAATGAATTCTAATTCGCTGTTCAAGTTTT
>NC_051413.1:40368497-40369078 GCF_015228065.2 Penaeus monodon
TATAAGAAGTCATGATCATTAGTAGGACTTGCGGTTTCTTTCGATGGGTTATTTTATATGTGGTCTTTTTATGAACTATTCTCTCTGGACTTGGCTCTTATTTTGTGCTTGCTTTTATTCTTCTGGCTTTCAAATAACTCTGGGCCTTTTTGCTTTCCTTCGAGATGCACCTTCAGTGCTTCTTGTGCCGCCGTGTTTAGAAACTTTTTTAGTATTATTCTTATTATTTAAGGCCTTTTGGCTGAGGAGATTTAGGACTCAGTTTGTTACAGCCGTTAAGTAAGCTTTAAGCACTCATTGAAATTGCTTTATTTTTCACGGCAGTTTATAGGGCGTTTTTCTGGTCCTTATTCTGGTTGTCATGTATTAACATTTTCATAAGTTTTAATTCAATGTTTATTTTAAATGTATTACGCTAAACATTAAGGATATACGCACTGCAACGCCCCCAAATAGTTCTCATGCAGGGTATCCCCCTCACGATACTACAGCTCAAGAGGCTCTGTACAGGAGGAATATATCACATGCAGACTTGTGTCCCTTACAGATGAAGGGGAGGGAGTCAATAGGAACCTCTGGCT
>NC_051413.1:40370473-40370875 GCF_015228065.2 Penaeus monodon
TGTATAAGAGCATAAACAAAATGAATTAGTAAGTGAAATGAAAACAAAAATAATGTGAAAAAGGTCTATATCAATGAGTAAAGTAATGGTTAGAACAAATAAATGTGTTGAGTCTGTATTAAAGGCACTTTATGAAACCACGTAGCACCAACAAGGTATCATGTCTTTGGAAAAAAAATATAGTAAAATTAACTTTGAGCTCCTTATAATGACTTTGATGGATGCCTTTGTGAGCGAAGTAAGCAAAGGCTTTACCGACGCGAAGAGTTAATATGAAAGCAATCATCGATAGACAGCAGAGGAAAACCCATACAAAAAAGGAGAATTTTTTGACGCATTTTCCCGAAGCACAGTGGTAAGGTTTTGGGAAATTCTGAGTGAGATTTACCCTTCAGAGTATTG
>NC_051413.1:40371066-40371150 GCF_015228065.2 Penaeus monodon
GTTCCAAGAGGCAGTTGTTGATTAGGGAACTTTCATTCGCTCTTTTGAAGAGACCCACTGACTTCTACCACAAAAAAAAAAAAG
>NC_051413.1:40374566-40374822 GCF_015228065.2 Penaeus monodon
GTTGCTAAGTGATGAGTGGGCATGTATAAAACTGTGCTTCTCTGAAATATATTGGGTCCTTAGTAATTTTGTCACCTCCCTTTTTAAAAAAAATCGAGATATTTTGGTAGCATTTTTTAAGGATGAAGGACAAAAATTTGGGCAACCACCAAACCTTTTCAGAACCACAAGATAACAGTGTATGGCCAATCCCTTATTACAAGTGATAAAACGGAAAACAATTACTATGGGCATGTTTGCATTGATAGATATATCT
>NC_051413.1:40375003-40376565 GCF_015228065.2 Penaeus monodon
CAGTGCAAATATATCATACAATAAGAATTAAGAAAAGCAGTATATGAAAGATCCAATTGCCATTATCTCTATCAGGAGTATCTCTGTCTTTCTACGTGATTTGTTTTTACTGCTATCCAGAGTGTGGTTGAGTTTAAAATGTTAATAGGGAATAAAGATGAAAATGATGTTTACCATTAAAACAGTCGTAATGTAAAGGGATACTCCTGTTGATAAAATAATAATAATCAGTTATCTCACATTCATCTTTGTGATAGTCTGCTAATCTACATATCAAAGTCATTTCCCCACTACTCTCCCTCTATCTTCTTTTTCTGCACACTATACTAATTCAGAGAGAGTAGAAACAATTCAGAAAAAAAGTTATTAGTTGTGAAGTCATGTGGAGCAGTACAGCATTGTGAACAAAAAAACAGTAAACTGAAATGAATCACAAAATGCATTTGCGCTTATGCTGTGACAGGTGTGCACATAACACCCTCTCCTCTCTGACAGGTAATGTCTCTGCCAATAGTATTGTAGGGAATGGAAAAAAGCATTTCATTTGTAAAGAAGAAGAAGAAAAAATTACTTCTGGTGAATAAGTTGCTTGTTAAACCAATATATGTAGAGAAAACAATGTTCTTAAGAGATTTGGCACTTTTGGGAGCGAGAAAATAATTTCAGGTAAACGACCTATGACAGTTGTTACAATTCATACATTATCAGGCATCAAGGGTATCCAAGAATGCATGTCATGGGATGTCATTGAAATATAGAGTTTACTAACCACATCTAATACCAATCACAAAGTTTTATACCAAGATCTATTTAAAGATATTACGTTGTGAAAGGCATTACTGGTTACATACCATATATCTGACTGGAGTGGACAGATCAGCTAAGTCAAAGGACTACAATTCCAATCTTATGACATGAATGATTGAAACACCCCAAAGGGGATCCTCAACCCTCAGTTAATTATAACCGAGAGTCGAGATCGCCTTCCAGATAGTGAGCAGCCTTATGTATGCGAGTGACACACGAAATCATTGGCTACAGTAAAGCTCAATATTCCAATGATTGAATATATTTGTATACATAGCACACTCATTTTGCAATAAGGGTTGGAAGAAAAGGATATACTAAGGATATGTTTATTGTGCTAAAACGCTGTAAAGACAATATTCTTATTGTGGTTGGGTGCTGACAAAAACTTTCGTCAAGACCTATCTAACAGGTTCACGCAGATCACGAGCACCTGTATTCTCAGGGTCTTATGCTCTTGTTTACAGGTCAAGATCAAACAATGGGTATGGGCTTTCTATTTTTTTACGGTGTTTTGGTCCCACAAATACAACGCTATTGAGACTACTTTGACTCCTACAGACCACCTAACAATGCAGTATGTGACATACACATAGTGATGGCCATTTTATAAGTACATGCTTTTAGTACAGCTGGAGGCATTTTGATTTCACTTACAATAAAAATTTTTACAAAATATCTTTGTAATGAATATCTGAAGAACATTAGATTTGCTTGTAATTTACCTTCAGGAAATACAATACTCTACTAAACTA
>NC_051413.1:40376605-40377002 GCF_015228065.2 Penaeus monodon
ATTACATTTTAAAATATGTGAAAAGAAAATTCTTTTTCCCTAGTTCCATGTACTTTCTTTGTAGCATGAGCTTTTATAGTGTCCAAACAATTACTTATCTTCTAAACAGGCCTCGAATGAATAAGATCAACACCATGACTAGATCTCAAAAATGAAATATAAATAAGGTACTCATGATTCCTATCGACGGATTCTAAACACTCACAACTCAGAAGATTTTTTTTTGTAAATTCATCTCTTTTTAAACAAGCTTTTAAAAACCAGCCTCTGTGTGCGTCATTCTTGTCATATTCTTAAAAAGCTAAAAAAGTGAAATCCGTTAACTATGGAATCTTTTAAAGGGAAATCTACAAATAGAAAACTTAAGCGACAATAAATTACTTTACTATTTGGCAAC
>NC_051413.1:40377790-40378149 GCF_015228065.2 Penaeus monodon
CACGTGGGGTGGTGTGGGGTGTGTGTCTACTTAGATTTAAACAACCTGCATTCGTAAACATTACATATCCAAGAGTTACAATACCTAAGTAGATACATCAAAATAAAAAAGATGCCAACCGCCTTCACTCTCAGTTGTTTCCCCTGTACACCATCACACAGAACACTGTATCCAGCAGGTACGTGATGCAGGCGGCGATGCTGAAGATGCCCATGGCGAAGCACTTCCTGGTGACGCTGTTACTGTAGACGGTGCCCACGGCTTTGAGGCATCCGCGCCCACAGCCAGCAGGAATAAGGCGAACAAGGCGTTGAGGGCGATTTCCTGAGTGAATGGAAATAAAATAAAATGAGTTGGTA
>NC_051413.1:40379491-40379557 GCF_015228065.2 Penaeus monodon
TAAGCCATTTGGTGATTTAACAGGTGAGACAAATCAGGGACTTTCACACATGTAAGTCAAGGCAAT
>NC_051413.1:40380793-40380999 GCF_015228065.2 Penaeus monodon
CCCCAGGTGTGCGTGGCCTGCGCCTTCGGCCTCCTCCGCGTGAGCTCCCACGTCTGCGGCCACACCAAGGACTCGCATTTCCTCGGCGTGGGAGTCCTCGTGGCCGCCATGATGGTCACGCCGCTGCTCCTCATCTCGTACATGATGGGCAAGATGCAGATCCAGAACACGTACCTGGTATGAGGCGCGAGGAGGAGGCGTTGAGG
>NC_051413.1:40381312-40381594 GCF_015228065.2 Penaeus monodon
ACGAATACGAATACGAATATTGGAAGGTAAATACCAAAAACAAACGAAGATGATGATACTGTTAGACATATTTCACTGTACTCAAAATGATTCCATTAGGAACATTAACAACTTTTTGTATTATTGTATTAGTATTATAAGATTATCATCTTATTAGGCTTTTCCCCCTCCTATTAATGCAATCAAATTTATTATAATTAGACACATTATTTTCTAAAAAACACTGATCGGTAAGCTTTAAGTGAAAAAAAGTGCATTAGCAACTAATTTCCCTTTCCTTTT
>NC_051413.1:40383041-40383330 GCF_015228065.2 Penaeus monodon
TACCAACTCATTTTATTTATTTTCCCATTCACTCAGGAAATCGCCCTCAACGCCTTGTTCGCCTTATTCCTGCTGGCTGTGGGCGCGGATGTCCTCAAAGCCGTGGGCACCGTCTACAGTAACAGCGTCACCAGGAAGTGCTTCGCCATGGGCATCTTCAGCATCGCCGCCTGCATCACGTACCTGCTGGATACAGTGTTCTGTGTGATGGTGTACAGGGGAAACAACTGAGAGTGAAGGCGGTTGGCATCTTTTGATTTTGATGTATCTACTTAGGTAGTTGTAACTC
>NC_051413.1:40384038-40384445 GCF_015228065.2 Penaeus monodon
TTATCACTAAAATGTTGCCAAATAGTATGTAATTGATTGTCGCTTAAGTTTTCTATTTCGTAGATTCCTTAACAGATTCCATAGTTAACGGATTTCACTTTGTAGCTTTTTTAAGAATATGACAAGAATGACGCACACAGAGGTGGTTTTAAAAAGCTTGTAATAAGAGATGAATTTACAAAAAATCTTCTGAGTTGTGAGTGTTTAGAATCCGTCGATAGGAATCATGAGTACCTTTATTTTATATTTCATTTTTTGAGATCTAGTCATGGTGTTGATCTTATTCATTCGAGGCCTGTTTAGAAGATAAGTAATTGTTTGGACACTATAAAGCTCATGCATACAAAGAAAGTACATGGAACTAGGGAAAAGAATTTTCTTTTCACATATATATATATAGATGTAAT
>NC_051413.1:40384485-40385747 GCF_015228065.2 Penaeus monodon
TAGTTAATAGAATATTGTATTTCCGAAGGTAAATTACAAGCAAAATCTAATGTTCTTCAGATATTCATTACAAGATATTTGTAAAACTTTTTTTTGTAAGTGAAATCAAAATGCCTCCAAGCTGTACTAAAAGCATGTACTTATAACTGGCCATCACTACTGTGTATGTCCATATGCATTGTTAGTGTGGTTCTGTAGGAGTCAAAGTAGTCTCAATAGCGTTGTATTTGTGGGACCAAAACACCGTAAAAGAATAGAAAGCCTATACCCATTGTGTGATCTTTGACCTGTAAACAAGAGCATAAGACATGAGAATACAGGTGCTCGTGATCTGCGTGAACCATGTTAGATAGGTCTTGACGAAATGTTTTTGTCAGCACAACCACTTTTATTCTTAGTGATTATAAGAATACTGTCTTTACAGCGTTCAGCACAATAAACATAATCCTTAGTATATCCTTTTCATTCCAACCCTTATTGAAAAATGAGTGTGATATGTATGCAAAATATATTACAATCATTGGAAGATTGAGCTTTACTGTACGAAGGATTCCTGTGGCCCACTCGCAACATAAGATGCTCACTATCTGGAAAAGCGATCTCGACTCCTCGAGTTATAATTAAACTGAATGGAGTTGAGGAGTCCCCTTGGGGTGTTTCATCTTCAATGTCATAAAAGATTGGAAGGTAGTCCTTGACTTAAGCTGATCTGTCAACATACAGTCAGATATATGTATGTAACCAGGTATGCTTTCACAAACTAATATCTTAAATAGATCTTGGTTATAAAACTTTGTGTATTGGTATTAAGAGTGTGTTAGTAAACTCTATATTCAATGACATCCATGACATGCATTCATTAGATACCCTTGATGCCTGATAATGTATGAATTGTAACAACTGTCATAGGTCGTTTACCTGAAATTATTTTCTCGCTCCCAAAAGTGCCAAATCTCTTAAGAACATTGTTTTCTCTACATATATTGGTTTTCACCAGAAGTAATTTTTTCTTCTTCTTCTTTACAAAATGAAAATGCTTTTTTCCATTGCCACTAAAATACTATTGGCACGAGACAATTTACCTGTCAGAGAGGAGAGGGTGTTATGTGCACACCTGTCACAGCATAAGCGAAATGCATTTTGTGATTCATTTCAGTTACTGTGTTTTTGTTCACAATGCTGTACATGCTACACATGACTTCACAAACTAATAACTTTTTTTCTGAATTGTTTCTACTCTCTCTGAATTAGTATAGTGTGCA
>NC_051413.1:40385774-40386055 GCF_015228065.2 Penaeus monodon
GGGGAAATGACTTTGATAATGTAGATTACAGACATATCACAAAGATGAATGTGAAGATAACTGATTATTATTAATTTTATCAACAGGAGATCCCATTTACATTACGACTGTTTTCAAATGGTAAAATCATTTCATCTTTATTCACTAATTAACATTTAACTTCAACCACATCTGGATGCAGAAAAAAAATCACGTAGAAAAAGGGAAGAAACCTGATAAAAATTTGGAATTAGAATTACTTTCATATACGCTTTTAATAAATTGAATAAATGACTGGGAAA
>NC_051413.1:40386117-40386458 GCF_015228065.2 Penaeus monodon
GGGAGGAAGGAGGGGGAGTGAGGAGAAAAAAGAAGGCCATACATTTATTAAAAAAGGTATTATATTAAAAATTATAATAATATAAAAAATAATAATTTAAATAAAGAACGAAATGCCATAGTATTGTTTCCAGTTACACTGTAATAAGGGTGGGGCTACACTGGAGGGCGGAAAAAAGTTGAGTAGCTCCCAAATTTTGTCCTGACCCTAAAAAAAAAATGCTACCCAAAATTTCTCGTTTTTTTTGGGAAAGGACGAGGTGGAAAAAATAGGACCAATTATTAGGAAGACAGTTATATACTTTAACAAAAATCCACTTTTAAAAATTTTTTTTTTTTTTG
>NC_051413.1:40386647-40386765 GCF_015228065.2 Penaeus monodon
TAAATTTCTTAGATATTTTATCTCTTTATATATATATATTTTTTTGGTTTAGAAGTCAGTGGGTCCTTCAAAAGAGCGAAGGAAAGTTCCTAATAACAACGCCTCTTGGAAAAATTTT
>NC_051413.1:40386930-40387286 GCF_015228065.2 Penaeus monodon
ATACTCTGAAGGGTAAATCTCACGGGAATTTCCCAAAACCTTACACACTGTGCTCGGGAAAAGGAGTAAAAACAAATCTCTTTTTTTGTATTGGTTTTTCCTCTGCCGTCTATCGATGAATGGCTTTTCATAATTAACTCTTCGCTTCGGTAAGCCTTTGCTTACTTCGCTCACAAAGGCATGCCTCAAAGTCTTTATAAGGGAAAATAAAAGTTAATTTTACTATATTTTTTTCCAAAGACATAGATACCTTGTTAGTGCTCGTGTTTCATAAAGTGACTTAATACAGACTCAAGCACATTTATTGGGTTTTAACCATTAACAATTACTCATCGATATAGACCTTTTCACAAATT
>NC_051413.1:40387868-40388381 GCF_015228065.2 Penaeus monodon
GCCAGAGGTTCCTATTGACTCCCTCCCCTTCATCTGTAAGGGACACAAGTCTGCATGTGATATATTCTCTGAAAAAGCCTCTTTAGCTGTAGTATCGTGAGGGGATACCTGCATGAGAAATATTTGGGGCGTTTGCAGTGCGTATATCCTTAATGTTTAGCGTAATACATTAAAATAAAACATTTAATAAAACTTATGAAAATGTTTAAATAATAAAACCAGGAAGAAACAACAAAAAAAACGGCCTATAAATGCCGTGAAAAAAAATAAAAGCAATTTCAAAATGAAGTCTAAAGGCTTTCTTAATGCTGTAAAAAAAATTGAGTCTAAATGATCCTCAGCAAAAGCTTTAATAAAATAATTTAAAAACAAAAAAGTTTCTTTAAAACACGGCGGCACAGAGCATGAAGGTGCAATCTCGAAGGAAAGCAAAAAAAGGCCAAGAGTATGTGAAAGCACCAGAAGAATAAAAGCAAGCACAAGTTAAAAGCCAAGTCCAGAGAGGGAATAGTG
>NC_051413.1:40389009-40389077 GCF_015228065.2 Penaeus monodon
GGCGCAAGCAAGCGAAAAGGGGAACAATAGGACCCCGGGAGGATTGCAGAGGGAGAGGGCTCCCTTTA
>NC_051413.1:40389190-40389348 GCF_015228065.2 Penaeus monodon
TGCCCCACTGGAGAGGGAAAAACATGCCAGAAAAAACTGGTATAACTATAGGAAGCATATTATTTGATTTCTAAATGGTAATTATTAAAAATGTTAGGTTCAATTTTACTGTAGACATAAGTATTATACTTTTTTATTGACACACACACACACATATG
>NC_051413.1:40389368-40389477 GCF_015228065.2 Penaeus monodon
AAAGAATCCAGGCAACGCCATTTGAAAAGAAGTAAACATCCCCCCGACACGTTGAACACAAAAAAAAATCCCTGAGACATTTTTTACCATTGAGGGATAAAGGAGAGCC
>NC_051413.1:40389567-40389872 GCF_015228065.2 Penaeus monodon
AAAACTTTTTTAACGACGGGATGGGGTATCATCCCACAATTAAAAACTATTTTTTAAATTTTAGGGACATATTGTGGGCTTTGAGTTTTATAAAAGGATAGTTCCGTGGTGCGAAGGTGAATAAGGGGGTTGCCGGACGCGCGTGGGGTGGGGGGGGGGAGGAGCGACCGGGCAGATACTGGGATGTTAGCAGGTGTGCCTAAATAAATCCCCCCAAACGGCACGCTGTGTTCACTTTTCCTCCTACTTATTTACTTTCTCTCTGTTTGAGTTTTTTTCAACCATAATTACGCCTCTCGTCCTTT
>NC_051413.1:40389923-40390220 GCF_015228065.2 Penaeus monodon
AATTTCTGGAAAATTGGGTTATCAGGGTAGCTGGCAGGTTTTAGTGAGGATAACTAATAAATAGATAGGGTTTACAAGTTTTGTGTCTTCCTTCTTTTTTTTTCTAAAAACAATATGAGTTTATATTAAAAGAATCAGATTGTTTTTAACGCAAAAGTTTATCAGGCTTATCCGGGGCGATGTTTTCCACGAAGGGCACTGCAAATGTGCCCCCTTCCCGCACGTAGCTGAACAACACTGTTAGGGGTCCCCGGCAACCGACCAGTGGACCGTTGCTTTAGAATATCATGAACTAGC
>NC_051413.1:40390242-40390587 GCF_015228065.2 Penaeus monodon
GTTTCTTTCCTTTTCCCTTTTAAAATTTTAATCAAAAAAGTCCATTCTCCCCTTATAAAAATTGTTTAGGGGTTCAAAGCAGCCAGTTTACGGGGCTTCGAATTTTCATGGGCATAAAAAATAAAAAGGTGGCCTTTTTCAGGTAACAGGTTTTAAATGATTAAAATGCAATTCTTATAATTAAAAATGTTGTTTAAGATGCAATGATAATACGGGGGATTCAATATATGTAAGTAAACACATAGAAACTTATTTATTAGTGCATTAAATATAAATGGATTAAAATAATTTAATATAAAAAAATGTTGTTAAATATTTTATATTATAAAATTTTAGATAAAAATA
>NC_051413.1:40391155-40391418 GCF_015228065.2 Penaeus monodon
TTTATCTTACATACTGACTAACGTCCAGTTAATAAATGGGGTGCGATAGCCTTAGAAAATTTACATGATTATCTTAAGTCTAAGAAAATTCATTTAAACCCTGGACCTCCAATGGTTTGGGGTTATGCGCCAATTTTCTTTATTCGAAACCATGAGTCAGTTTTTGGGCTTTTCTTGAAAGTTATATGTAAAATTTGCATATATAATAAAAAGAATATACTTTTATCTTCTAGTTATTTACTTTTTTCTTTCTCTTTCCCGGG
>NC_051413.1:40391962-40392229 GCF_015228065.2 Penaeus monodon
GCGACACACACACTTTTGCGCAGATATGTCAGAATACACGATATCTATGTGTTTGTTTTAATGGTTTTTAATTTCCTCAAGTAAATATAACTATAATGGTAAGGGGAACGTCAGAACCAGCCTATTTGCTATTGGGAAACAAACAAAAACAGTGGGTGTTTCGAAGCACACTGCGCAAGACATGATTTATGGTTTGTAAAATGTTCATCGTAAAATGGAATTTAATTTACGATTTATAAGCCCTTCTTTTTTAAACTTTACGTAAAT
>NC_051413.1:40395946-40396310 GCF_015228065.2 Penaeus monodon
CACACACATTTCCATAATTATTGCAACGAAAGCATTTATTCATTATTTTGTCTCTCTATATGTTATTCTCCAGCTAGGAAATGACATAGTAAAAAAAATAATAATTATTATCTTTTTTTATCTTTTCCCGCGAGGTAAAAATTGCTTTGATATATTATAGTATATATTCAAGTGATATGTTTATTTTGCCTCATCATTTGTTCATTATTATTTATTGTTTTATTTGTTCGATGAAACTATTATTTAAAGTTTGCCACGTGTGTCATGATGATATAACGCTCTAATATATACAAACGTGCATTCATATTACGATAAGTCACACACACCTACGGAATATATATGCTACAACACTCTCTCCACACCC
>NC_051413.1:40396572-40396647 GCF_015228065.2 Penaeus monodon
AAACTTTTACCATTGCCCGGTGATCCCCTCCATGTTACACACTACATGAATTTTGCTTTTGACTTTTTAGGTTTC
>NC_051413.1:40397104-40401263 GCF_015228065.2 Penaeus monodon
TTGTGTTGTCAACAAAGACTTCAGCGACTGCCTTAAGCATCTTGTTAAGGATTCTGGGCCCCATTTTTACGCAAAATTTTTTGCCGAATCCTCTGACTAGATTGTTATAAGGAAAAAGAAATAAATAAAAGAAATACAGAAGTGGCGCTCAAAGTAAAATAAGGTCTTTATGACGTTAAACTGCATCCGGCCAGAGTGGAAAGATCATGCGCAGGGTTAGATAGTCCCACCTAACTTCTACAAACTGAGTCGACTCAAAATAGGAGCGTAGTACCAACTATCAGTGCCTTCATTCAAGCACGAGAGCTCGCTTGCATCAGGCTGTTCATTAGTTATTTCCTTGTTTGTTCCCTTGCTTGCGAGCCTTCTTGTGATACTTGCGCATGGATTCTTTGCTGTAGAAGTTGTTCAAGCCATTTATCAATTTCCTGTCCCAGCAGTTGCTTTCTCAGCAGCAGGTGCCGGATTTTCCCGTTCCTCTTTTGTTCCTAGATCTGAAGAATTTACCATTCCAGCAGTTGCTTTCTCAGCAGCAGGTGTTGTATCTGCAAGCCACATATCAAGATATGTATCAAGTAGTTTGGGTGGAATGTCCACTGGCAATTCCTCAATCCTATCAAAACCTGGGGATAACATATGCGACAGTCCCTTTTTTGAGAAGTAGTTTTCCACTGCCTTCTTCATTCTTAGATCTGAAGAATCTTTTTTCCCAGTAGTTGCTTTCTCAGCAGCAGGTGCCGGATTTTCCCGTTCCTCTTTTGTTCCTAGATCTGAAGAATTTCCGTTCCAGCAGTTGCTTTCTCAGCAGCAGGTGTTGTATCTGCAAGCCACATATCAAGATATGTATCAAGTAGTTTGGGTGGAATGTCCAGGCAGTTCCTCAATCCTATCAAAACCTGGGATAACATATGCGACAGTCCCTTTTTGAGAAGTAGTTTTCCACTGCCTTCTTCATTCTTAGATCTGAAGAATCTTTTTTCCCAGTAGTTGCTTTCTCAGCAGCAGGTGCCGGATTTTCCCGTTCCTCTTTTGTTCCTAGATCTGAAGAATCTTCCGTCCCAGTAGTTGCTTTCTCAGCAGCAGGTGTTGTATCTGCAAGCCACATATCAAGATATGTATCAAGTAGTTTGGGTGGAATGTCCACTGGCAATTCCTCAATCCTATCAAAACCTGGGGATAACATATGCGACAGTCCCTTTTTTGAGAAGTAGTTTTCCACTGCCTTCTTCATTCTTAGATCTGAAGAATCTTTTTTCCCAGTAGTTGCTTTCTCAGCAGCAGGTGCCGGATTTTCCCGTTCCTCTTTTGTTCCTAGATCTGAAGAATTTACCGTTCCAGCAGTTGCTTTCTCAGCAGCAGGTGTTGTATCTGCAAGCCACATATCAAGATATGTATCAAGTAGTTTGGGTGGAATGTCCACTGGCAGTTCCTCAATCCTATCAAAACCTGGGGATAACATATGCGACAGTCCCTTTTTTGAGAAGTAGTTTTCCTTTTGCCTTCTTCATTTCTTAGATCTGAAGAATCTTTTTTCCCAGTAGTTGCTTTCTCAGCAGCAGGTGCCGGATTTTCCCGTTCCTCTTTTGTTCCTAGATCTGAAGAATCTTCCGTCCCTGTAGTTGCTTTCTCAGCAGCAGGTGTTGTATCTGCAAGCCACATATCAAGATATGTATCAAGTAGTTTGGGTGGAATGTCCACTGGCAATTCCTCAATCCTATCAAAACCTGGGATAACATATGCGACAGTCCCTTTTTTGAGAAGTATTTTTCCACTGGCCTTCTTCATTCTTAGATCTGAAGAATTTTTTTCCCAGTAGTGCTTTCTCAGCAGCAGGTGCCGGTTTTCCCGTTCCTCTTTTGTTCCTAGATCTGAAGAATTTACCGTTCCAGCAGTTGCTTTCTCAGCAGCAGGTGTTGTATCTGCAAGCCACATATCAAGATATGTATCAAGTAGTTTGGGTGGAATGTCCACTGGCAGTTCCTCAATCCTATCAAAACCTGGGGATAACATATGCGACAGTCCCTTTTTTGAGAAGTAGTTTTCCACTGCCTTCTTCATTCTTAGATCTGAAGAATCTTTTTTCCCAGTAGTTGCTTTCTCAGCAGCAGGTGCCGGATTTTCCTGCTCCTCTTTTGTTCCAGATCAAAGAATCTTCTGTCCCAGTATCTTCTCGCAGCAGGTTGTTGTTCTGCAAGCCACTTCAAGTAGTACAAGTAGTTTGGGGAATGTCACTGGAAATTTTCTCAATCTTCAAACCTGGGGATAACATATGCGACAGTCCCTTTTTTGAGAAGTAGTTTTCCACTGCCTTCTTCATTCTTAGATCTGAAGAATCTTTTTTCCCAGTAGTTGCTTTCTCAGCAGCAGGTGCCGGATTTTCCTGCTCCTCTTTTGTTCCTAGATCTGAAGAATTTACAGTCCCAGCAGTTGCTTTCTCAGCAGCAGGTGTTGTATCTGCAAGCCACATATCAAGATATGTATCAAGTAGTTTGGGTGGAATGTCCACTGGCAGTTCCTCAATCCTATCAAAACCTGGGGATAACATATGCGACAGTCCCTTTTTTGAGAAGTAGTTTTCCACTGCCTTCTTCATTCTTAGATCTGAAGAATCTTTTTTCCCAGTAGTTGCTTTCTCAGCAGCAGGTGCCGGATTTTCCGGTTCCTCTTTTGTTCCTAGATCTGAAGAATCTTTCGTCCCAGTAGTTGCTTTCTCAGCAGCAGGTGCCGGATTTTCCGGTTCCTCTTTTGTTCCTAGATCTGAAGAATCTTCCGTCCCAGTAGTTGCTTTCTCAGCAGCAGGTGCCGGATTTTCCGGTTCCTCTTTTGTTCCTAGATCTGAAGAATCTTCCGTCCCGTAGTTGCTTTCTCAGCAGCAGGTCCCGGGATTTTCCGGTTTCCTCTTTTGTTCCTAGATCTGAAGAATCTTCCGTCCCAGTAGTTGCTTTCTCAGCAGCAGGTGCCGGATTTTCCGGTTCCTCTTTTGTTCCTAGATCTGAAGAATCTTCCGTCCCAGTAGTTGCTTTCTCAGCAGCAGGTGCCGGATTTTCCGGTTCCTCTTTTGTTCCTAGATCTGAAGAATCTTCCGTCCCAGTAGTTGCTTTCTCAGCAGCAGGTGCCGGATTTTCCGGTTCCTCTTTTGTTCCTAGATCTGAAGAATCTTCCGTCCCAGTAGTTGCTTTCTCAGCAGCAGGTGCCGGATTTTCCGGTTCCTCTTTTGTTCCTAGATCTGAAGAATCTTCCGTCCCAGTAGTTGCTTTCTCAGCAGCAGGTGCCGGATTTTCCGGTTCCTCTTTTGTTCCTAGATCTGAAGAATCTTCCATCCCAGTAGTTGCTTTCTCAGCAACAGGTGCTGGTTCTTCAAGCTATTTCTCAAGATATTTATCAAGCGATTTGGGTGGAATGTCCACTGCCATTTCCTCAGTGTCAAAACCTATCGATAATATATGCCCCAATCCCCTTTCTAATTCCTCATTCATTCCTAGATCAGAAGGATCTTCAGTTGTTTCCTCAGCAACAGGTGCCAGCTTTTCAAGACATTTATCAAGCAACTTGTGTTGAATGTTCAATGGGAGTTCCTCGGTTATGTTAGAACTTTCTGCGGACGTATCTCCTTCTCCCAACACTTCTATGAAGCTTAACATTTCCTGCTGTAGGAATTCCTTCTCGGAGACTTGGCGGACCTCCTCCACCTCCTGCTGTAGAACTTCGTCCTAGGAGATGTTCCTAGACTAGATTCGGCTAAAGAAAAGAAAGCACACGCAGATCTTTAGCAACACGAAGCATAAGATGAAGTACAATGGATCCAAGACTGTAAGCTACTCTAATTTTGAATATCTATTAAGCTACTCTATTAATTTCTCCAGGTACGCCACTTTCTTCCTGAGTTTCAGCACCTAGCTGGCCGCGCCGATGAATGGGACATAAAGGGAAACAGTCCAGGACGACTCTTCGGGCTCCAGACGAAGTGGCGGGGCGATCAGCGAACGCAGAATGGAGCCGAGATACGATGACCCGAAGAAACGGCTTTCGTACAGGAATATCGCTTGTGACTTCAGGGCCTCCGCAGCCGAGCGAAGATGCCTCAAGAATAAAATTAAACCACACTGCAGGGAAGCGGCAGGTATGACCATAAAACCCATAAAACACCCCAGCATATTAT
>NC_051413.1:40404643-40405181 GCF_015228065.2 Penaeus monodon
CAGACTACTTCGAGTACCTCTTCGAAGACTCGAGCCTGTTCGCCGAGGATGCCCCGTGCAGAGACCATGTCGTACCCATGGATCTCGATGCAAGGGTAACTTTGCAGGTAGACGGGTAAGCTAACGTGTTTAAAGTAGACACGGGCCGCATAGTGAGCACAGTCAAGTTCGACGTTGCCAAAACCTGGAACGTTTAGTGGAAGAAGCCTAAGTGGTGCGAGATGTACTATACCCACGTAAATATCGAACTAATATAAATATCCGCACGTGCTTTGAGACACACCCAATGTTGAGATTCAACCTCTTGGGACTTTCTTCTCTTAAGAGATTCTCATGCGTCATCGACTTGGACCCTATATATCCAACACTGACAGTTAGGTAGCTTTCCACTGCATTTTCAGTTTCGACCTTGACGACATATATTATGGTTGATGGCCGCAAGTTTAAGTCTAGGATCGTTACCGGCACAGATGTGTTGCTTGTGGCACCCAGCTCTGTTGCTAGAAAACTCAGACGGGATAAGGAAAAGTGCGTTGTC
>NC_051413.1:40405245-40405612 GCF_015228065.2 Penaeus monodon
CGAAAGGACGCTCCGTGGCCCTTGCTTCGTATTTGAGAATCACAAATACCTCATGTTGGGCGCATTGTTCCTGTGGGGAAGCGTCTTGGAAATCAACAAGGACGGCACTTGGGGCGTCATATTCCCACTTGACGAGCCGGAGCCGCAGCCGGAGCCGCAGCCGGAGCCGCAACCGGAGCCGCAGCCGGAGCCGCAGCCGGAGCCGCAGCCGGAGCCGCAGCCGGAGCCGCAGCCGGAGCCGCAGCCGGAGCCGTAGCAGTGCGACAGTTGTCAGGTCGATGCGACGTTGGACTATATCCGCCCTTCTGCGCTGTGGCACAGGACTGCCCAGTGCCTCACGGGCCTCTGGCGGTCGCTCCTTAGCAGC
>NC_051413.1:40405772-40405870 GCF_015228065.2 Penaeus monodon
ACGCCAATCAGAAATTCTCACAAGAAACACAGCTGGTCTGTAGGGTATGAGAGATGATCGCGGACTTTGCGCAACTATATTGCGTTATTGCATTAGAG
>NC_051413.1:40406468-40407195 GCF_015228065.2 Penaeus monodon
GTATCTTTGTTTGTGGATGCTTTGCCTCGGTCCCTCGCTCAGTCGCGCTTCCTCCCCGAACACGTGTTTCTTGCCGTCGCGAGCAGCGCTTTCTTGAAGTGTCGCGCCGGCTTATAAATTGACACGAAATGTCTCAATCTGAGTGTCGTATTTCTCCCAGACGAGTCGATTCGCCGCCCATAAAACCTGACAAGGCACGCCCTCCGCCCAGGACCCTGTCACGCCCGCCCAACACACACCTTTTGCACGCCCGCCCTCGTTGGCAGCGCCAAGGGAAGGGAGGGAGGGAGGAAGGGGAAGGGGGGAGAGGGAAGGGGGAGGGTGGAGAGGAGAGGGGGAAAGGGAGAGGGAGGGAGGGAGGAAGGGGAAGGGTAGAGGGAAGACGAGAAGAGGAGAAGGAGGAAGGAGCAAAGAGAGAGAGGGATGGGAAGAGAGGAAAGAGAAGAGGAGAGAGAAAGTTAGAGAGACGAAGGGAAGGAGGGAGATAAAGGATAGAGAAGAATTAAAAACAGAAGAAGATTAAGGAGAAGAGACATAGAGGAAGGGGAGAGAAGGGGCTGGTGAAGGTTTATGATGAGGGAGAAAAATTCCCTCGCGAAAGAAGCGGGAAGGAGGGCCTTGATAAGGGGGCAGGGGGGGGGTGAAACGACGATGGTGATTTAACGAGAATTCAATTCCTTTTTCGTCAGTCATCCTTTGGTTCACACACTTTTTTAAAAATTCATTC
>NC_051413.1:40408823-40409023 GCF_015228065.2 Penaeus monodon
AACTGTTAAAAGTCAGAATTGCAATTCCTGAGGAGCAGTACCAATTATTCGCACATTGCGACTCCTCCCCCCTACTCCCAATCTCCTTATCTGTCTCCCTCTCTCCCCAAGTACCCCCCCCCCCCCATATACCCGAGTCTTAGCGCCCTCCCCCCTCCCCACAGCACAGGTTGATATGTTCCCCAAATAGTGTACCGATT
>NC_051413.1:40409492-40409627 GCF_015228065.2 Penaeus monodon
TCTAAACCTGTCATAAGTCACCCCGCTAGCGACCTGCCATTACAGCTCATCGCCATGGTAATTCCCCCATGGATGAGTGCATAGCCAATGGGTAATGCGGTCATCGTCTTAATTCATGGGTGTAATGTGTCATGC
>NC_051413.1:40411734-40412294 GCF_015228065.2 Penaeus monodon
CACAGAGGCTCAGTCCGAAGATGGCAGACTACTTCGAGTACCTATTCGAAGACTCCGAGCCTGTTCGCGAGGATGCCCGTGCAGAGACATGTAGTACCCATGGATCTCGATGCAAGGGTAACTTTCAGGTAGACGGGTAAGCTAAACGTGTTTAAAAGTAGGACACGGGCGCATAGTGGCACAGTCAAGTTAGACGTTGCCAAAACCTGGACACGTTTAGTTGGAAGAAGCCTAAGTGGTGCGAGATGTACTATACCACGTAAAATATCGAATAGGCGGGTGAAATTCCGCACGTGCTTTGAGACACACCCAATGTTGAGAGCAACCTCCTTGGGACTTTCTTCTCTTAAGAGATTTCATGCGTCATCGACTGGGACCCTTATATCCAACACTGGACAGTTAGGTAAGCTTACCACTGCATTTTCAGTTTCGACCTTGACGACATATATTATGGTTGATGGCCGAAAGTTTAAGGCTAGGATCGTTACCGCACAGAGGTTCTGTGGCCCCCCCAGCTTGTGCTAGAAAAACTCAGTACTGGATAAGGAAAAGTGCGTTGC
>NC_051413.1:40412361-40412492 GCF_015228065.2 Penaeus monodon
CGAAAGGACGCTCCGTGGCCCTGATTAGTATTGAGAATCACAAATACCTCATGTTGGGCGCATTGTTCCTGTGGGGAAGCGTCTTGGAAATCAACAAGGACGGCACTTGGGGCGTCATGTTCCCACTTGAC
>NC_051413.1:40412576-40412690 GCF_015228065.2 Penaeus monodon
TAGCAGTGCGACAGTTGTCAGGTCGATGCGACGTTGGACTATATCCGCCCTTCTGCGCTTGTGGCACAGGAATGCCAGGGCCTCACGGGCCTTTGGCGGTCGCTCCTAAGCAGC
>NC_051413.1:40412778-40412966 GCF_015228065.2 Penaeus monodon
ACGGCCAGAACCCGAAGACAGAAGAAAAAAAAAAAAAAACCGGGAAAGCGAAGAGGAAAGAGAAATAGACAAATAGAAGGAAAACACGCCACTCAGAAATACTCACAAGAAAACAGCTGGTCTGTTGGGTATGAGAGATGTCGCGGTACTTTGCGCAAAAACTATATTGCGGTTTTGAATTAAGAGAT
>NC_051413.1:40413507-40413793 GCF_015228065.2 Penaeus monodon
TAGTATCTTTGTTGTGGATGCTTGGCCTCGGTCCCTCGCTCAGTCGCGCTCCTCCCACGAACACGTGTTTCTTGCCGTCGCGAGCAGCGATTCTTGACTCGAGTGTCGCGACTGGCTTATAAATTGACACGAAAGTTCCAATCTGAGTGTCGTATTTCTCCCGACTAGTCGATTCGCCGCCCATAAAACTGACAAGCACGCCCTCCGCCCAGGACCCTGTCAACGCCCGCCCAACACACACCTTTTGCACGCCCCGCCCTCGTTGGGCAGCGCTCAAGGGACGGGC
>NC_051413.1:40414069-40414326 GCF_015228065.2 Penaeus monodon
CTGGTGAAGGTGTATGATGAGGGAGAAAAGTTCCCTCGCGAAAGAAGCGGGAAGGAGGGCCTTGATAAGGGGCAGGGGGGGGGGGGTGAAACGACGATGGTGATTTAACGAGAATTCAATACCTTTTTCGTCATTCATCCTTTGGTTCACACACTTTTTTAAAAATTCATTCATGTGTTTACCTTTTTTGATATATTTACTAACACATTTCTTTATGTAATACCCTGTCTATCAATTTATATAGATAACCAAGTATG
>NC_051413.1:40414584-40415365 GCF_015228065.2 Penaeus monodon
CATACTTGGTTATCTATATAAATTGATAGACAGGGTATTACATAAAGAAATGTGTTAGTAAATATATCAAAAAAGGTAAACACATGAATGAATTTTTAAAAAAGTGTGTGAACCAAAGGATGAATGACGAAAAAGGAATTGAATTCTCGTTAAATCACCATCGTCGTTTCACCCCCCCCCCCCTGCCCCCTTATCAAGGCCCTCCTTCCCGCTTCTTTCGCGAGGGAACTTTTCTCCCTCATCATAAACCTTCACCAGCCCCTTCTCTCCCCTCCCTCTATGTCTCTTCTCCTTAATCTTCTTCTGTTTTTAATTCTTCTCTATCCTTTGTCTCCCTCCTTCCCTTCGTCTCTCTAACTCTCTCTCTCCTCTTCTCTTTCCTCTCTTCCCATCCCTCTCTCTCTTTCCCTCTCCCCCCTTCCCCTTCCTCCCTCCCTCCCTCTCCCTTTCCCCCTCTCCTCTCCACCCTCCCCCTTCCCTCTCCCCCCTTCCCCTTCCTCCCTCCCTCCCTTCCCTTGGCGCTGCCAACGAGGGCGGGCGTGCAAAAGGTGTGTGTTGGGCGGGCGTGACAGGGTCCTGGGCGGAGGGCGTGCCTTGTCAGGTTTTATGGGCGGCGAATCGACTCGTCTGGAGAAAACGACACTCAGATTGAGACATTTCGTGTCAATTTATAAGCCGGGCGACACTTCAGAAAGCGTGCTCGCGACGGCAAAAGAAACACGTGTTCGGGGAGGAATGGCGACGGAGCGAGGACGAGGCAAAGCATCCAAAACAAAGATAC
>NC_051413.1:40416006-40416107 GCF_015228065.2 Penaeus monodon
CTCTAATGCAAAAACGCAATATAGTTGCGCAAAGTCCGCGATCATCTCTCATACCCAACAGACCAGCTGTGTTTCTTGTGAGTATTTCTGATTGGCGTGTT
>NC_051413.1:40416262-40416376 GCF_015228065.2 Penaeus monodon
GCTGCTAAGGAGCGACCGCCAGAGGCCCGTGAGGCACTGGGCAGTCCTGTGCCACAGCGCAGAAGGGCGGATATAGTCCAACGTCGCATCGACCTGACAACTGTCGCACTGCTA
>NC_051413.1:40416460-40416593 GCF_015228065.2 Penaeus monodon
GTCAAGTGGGAACATGACGCCCCAAGTGCCGTCCTTGTTGATTTCCAAGACGCTTCCCCACAGGAACAATGCGCCCAACATGAGGTATTTGTGATTCTCAAATACGAAGCAAGGGCCACGGAGCGTCCTTTCG
>NC_051413.1:40416659-40417219 GCF_015228065.2 Penaeus monodon
GAACAACGAACTTTCCTATCCAGTCGAGTTTTCTAGCAACAGAGCTGGGTGCACAGGCAACACATCTGTGCCGGTAACGATCCTGCCTTAACTGCGGCGATCAACCACTAATATATGTCGTCAAGGTCCGAAAACTGAAATGCAGTGGAAAGTAACCTAAACTGTCGTTGTTGTTGGATATATAGGGTCCAAGTCGATGACGCATGGAGAATCTCTTAAGAGAAGAAAGTCCCAAAGAGGTTGAATTCAAATTGGGGTGTATCAAAGCACGTGCGGAAGATTTCACCGCCTAGTTCGATTTACGTGGGTATAGTACATCTCGCCACCCACTTAGCTTCTTCAATAACGGTCCGGGTTTTGGCAACGTCGAAATTGACTGTGCTCATATGCGGCCCGTGTCTACTTTAAACACGTTAGCTTACCCGTTCTCCTGCAAAGTTACCCTTGCATCGAGATCCATGGTACGACATGGGTCTCTGACGGGGCATCCTCGGCGAAACAGGTCGAGTCTTCGAAGAGGTACTCGAAGTCGTATGCCAATCTTCGGACTGAGTCTGTTG
>NC_051414.1:0-841 GCF_015228065.2 Penaeus monodon
AAATTTGTTTTAATTAACTTCACATTTGCTGTAAAGATCTCATACCCGACTCGCCGCCGACCATCACAGCGCCTCCGCACCCATCGACCAATGGGAACCTTCCCGCGAATTTCGTTTATCACAACCCCGGGGAAAAACGCGCGAAAACTTGCAGACCTTCCGAAGCGGGCGTCAGCACAGGACTTTTTTTTTAAAAAAACACCGGAACGTCACACAAAACCCACCCTCCCTCCCCCTCCCCCCGATTCTAGTCTCCAGTAAAAACCAACCAAAGCCGCCCCCCCCATGTTCGAAGCCCGCCTGGTGCAAGGGAGCCTCCTGAAGAAGGTGCTGGAAGCCATCAAGGACCTGCTGAACGAGGCGTCGTGGGACTGCGCCGACTCGGGCATCCAGCTGCAGGCGATGGACAACTCGCACGTGTCGCTGGTGTCCCTGAACCTCCGCGCCGAGGGCTTCGACAAGTACCGCTGCGACAGGAACCTCCTCATGGGCATGAATCTCACGAGGTAAGACGAAAAAGAAAAAAAAAATTGGGTCTTTTTTTTTTTGGCGCCAAAGGCCGTCGCGTAAAACAAGGGTTTGTCAAGCGTCGGTTTGTTTTTTGTTTTTTTCTTGTTTTGTTTTTGTTTTTTTGTCGTGTTCTGGCTGTTTTTCTTTGTCCTTTTTCCCTCGGTTTTATTTTGTTTTTGTCTTTGTTAAAATCTTCCTTGCTTTGTTCTTGTTTCATAATCTTTAAACCAATTTTTTGTTTTCTGTGAAATATAAGTATTTTATCTTTCCAGTATGCCTTTAATTTATGTAATATCAAAACGTTTAGGAAAAATGTTCAGAATAGGCCTAT
>NC_051414.1:894-1198 GCF_015228065.2 Penaeus monodon
GCAATAATGTAATCTAAACAACCCAAATTTTGATCATTATTCCTCATCTTGTCACAATCCACACTCACGTGATTAAGTCCGTGACGCTGAGGCCTTTTCCCACCTCTCGGCAAAGGCTAATGAACCTCCGCTGCGTAAAATTTGTCAAGACCGAGAGCGTGTCGGCCTCCAGGGGGCAGTCGAGGCGGAGGGCAGGGAGAGGTCCGTTAGCCTTTGCCGAAGGCCGGGGGGGGGGGGGGTCCTTCCTTGGGCCGGGTTTCCGGGAATTGTCACGTACGGCCTGGAACTCGGTGAATTTTTTGTC
>NC_051414.1:1274-1752 GCF_015228065.2 Penaeus monodon
TGAATTTTTTGCAATAGATTTATAAGTACCCTTTGGGATGGGTTTGTACAGCAGGTAGAGAGAAGGGGGGGGGGGGCATAATTTATTACGAAAATTTAAATTTTAAATCTCAGTTTCCGAGACAGTTTTAGGGCATTACTTGCAGGAACTTGGAGGGATCAAGACTACTCTTTTTCTTTGGGGGTAAATATTCAGAATACCTTCGCCTAGGTGCTTATCGTCCCGGGATTGGCTTTTGCCACGAAACCCCCTACCCCAACCTTCCAACAATCCTTCCGATAACAAGGGAGGGCATGAAAGGTAACGGGAAAAATGTTGGGTAAAATAGAGGAATGTAGACAGAAAAAGTCCCTTCCAACCCCTGCAGTGGGAGACAAAGATCCTCTTCGTATTCTCAGCAGGGCAGAGAGTGTGGCTGACACGGGAGCATGTGAGAAGTCCGTCCTACGCTCTGTCCTGCTATACATGTGTGGTGGAT
>NC_051414.1:1981-2046 GCF_015228065.2 Penaeus monodon
TCCACTGCAGTTGTTGTAGGGGAGCACAACCTCCTGCAATTGACTGTTGACTAATTCTTTGTATA
>NC_051414.1:2097-2163 GCF_015228065.2 Penaeus monodon
ATCAGGGCGAAGGCAGTAGGTATTAGGGGGGTTTGTGGCATAATCAATATATTTGTGTAGTAGAGT
>NC_051414.1:2346-4075 GCF_015228065.2 Penaeus monodon
TGGAATTTTTTATGGAAGGTGCCATTCATCTGGCTGGTATTTTGGATACCCCCTCCCCCCCCCTAAACCTCCTCCTTGTGTGGTTGTAATTGTCCAGAACACAGGTTACACCAAGGCCTATTGTTCATAGACCAAGACAATACATATCATTGAAAAGATAAAACTTGGATGGTTACCTTTTTGCTGTTAAAGCTTTGATTTTTTCCAACTCTCTTTTTTTAAATGTTTAAAAAAGTTACTGAAAATTAAAAGTTTGGGATTGATCGTTGCGGTTTTAAGTTGGTATAGCTTGTAACTAGAATTACTTTTTCCCCTGTATCCCAAAAACATCAAATTACTTGATCTATTGATTACATCCACTGGCTACCTTTTTTCACTGTCAAAACTTGTTTCCTGAAAATTGTGGTAATTAAACTGTTAGAATAAATTATGCTGTTAAATCCCTTCTATTCAGTGCTCCTTGTTTATGTGGGCAAAAAGTTGTTTGGATTTCTTAAAATATTGTAAACTACTAATGAGGTTGACAAGTATCCCCTTTAAAGTCGACCAACTAATTTGGGTTTGGTTTCAGCATGTCCAAAATCCTCAAGTGTGCCGCTAACGATGACATCATCACAATGAAGGCCCAGGATAACGCAGACACCGTCACATTCTGTTCGAATCTCCCAACCAGGAAAAGGTCTCCGATTTATGAAAATGAAGCTGATGAACCTCGATCAGGAACATCTTGGCATTCCAGTAAGTAATTGGGTGGTTTTATTTTTGATTAAAGTGGGTTCAACGGTTTGGGTTTGATTTTGGCGTAAAGTCCTGTCAGAAAAGAGTAGTACTTTTGATGTAAAAAGATATCAGTCCTTCATATTAGTTAAATTATAAAGCACCTTGTAAATTTCCCAAAGTTTTGAAGCCTTATTTGGATTGGTATAACCCAAGTTCATACTAAGTGGTCCCTTTCTCTTTCCAGGAAACAGATTATGCATGTGTTATCAAATTGCCATCTGGTGAATTTGCCCGTATCTGCAGAGATCTTAGTCAGTTTGGAGAGAGCATTGTCATTGCCTGTACAAAGGAAGGAGTCAAATTCTCTGCAGCAGGAGACATTGGTACTGCAAACATCAAGGTAATATTTTTTGGAGGATCATTAATTTGAGAAAGGTTATACTAATATGTTGAATGTTTTTTAAACCAAACTTCATACTATTATTGACCAGATTCTGTCCTTTGGTGTTTAGCTTATTCCAGAATTTTTACAGCAGCAGCTAGGAAACTTGTTTTGATAGGAAATGTAGCTATTTTTTAAGTGTAGGAGATAACACCTAAATCCTTGTTATATTATAGCTGGCACAGACCTCCAGTGTGGACAAAGAGGAGGAAGCAGTCGTTATTGAGATGCAGGAGCCTGTCACATTAAACCTTTGCCTGCAGATACTGAACATGTTCACAAAAGCAACACCACTTTCCCCACAGGTTTTAATTTTTCTTCTTTATGTATATATATACTTTTTGTAATACATGTTAGATCTATATTTTGTAAAGAATTGAACACTGAGATGCTAATTTATCCTTGTTTTCAGGTCTCCTTTCCATGTCCCCTGATGTACCCCTGGTCGTCGAATATTCAATTGGCGAGATTGGCCACATCCGTTACTTCTTGGCCCCCAAGATTGAGGACGAAGACTCATAAAACTTGAAGAATAGGCTTTCTTAGGGGGGAACAATAAGGATGTAC
>NC_051414.1:4102-4741 GCF_015228065.2 Penaeus monodon
TACTGCTAAATGTGAATGGTGAAATATAAAGGTTACTTAGCATAGCACATTTTGTTAACCAGTTGTAATTTTTAAAAAGCTTTTACTCATTTTAGTCCTACACTGTACTACTGAATCTGAATATGCAATAGTTACTTTTCTATAATCAATTGTTTCTCTATCCTACCTTTTGGTTAAGTAAAATTTTATGCTCCGTAACTTGAAAAGAATTACTGCTTTTAGATTTATCCAAACTTTTCCTTTTATATAAGAAGTGGCAAGTGCACAAGACTTTGAAAGCTGATTTGATATATTTTTGTAACAAAAGGACCCCACACAATTGGTGCTTGGCAGACTTTTCTGGGTAAAACTTGTCTGGCAAGGTCATACATCCATACCTGGCAACATAACTCAGTAATTACCCTGAAGCAGACACACATGGTTTGGCCATTGAGTGTGCTTAACTGTGTGGAAGGGCATAATTTAAACAGCAAATTTTAAAAAATAGCTCCACTACAGAGTAATAACTTGAGGAATATGGTAGTTTTCATCTTGCAATTTAAAGATATATAATGCAATTTGTTGAATCTTGTTGGCTCTATATCCAGATGTAAGCCAAGGTGAAACTGATATAGAATTCCCATACCTTCTCTTTCATAG
>NC_051414.1:7421-8256 GCF_015228065.2 Penaeus monodon
CTGGAAACCCTTACTCAACCAAAGATTTCTCTTACTTGGGGCAGAAAATGTTCAATAAAGAAGAAAAATCCTCTTTAATATTTTGATTTTTCAGATCCCTGTAAATATCAGCAATGAGCAATATTTTTTCATCTTTTAATTTCAGTTTGGATGCTACAGCTCTTAGTTCCTTCAGTCAAAATATGACCATTTGGGTGAGGTATCTACGACACTTGGAAATGTACATTTAATCAAACAATAGAATGAATGTTATAGTGAGTACATATAGTTGAATTTTAGTTTCATGTAACCAGAGAAAATATTTTTTTTTGGTTGTCATTAAATTACCATTGATCTAATACTTCAGAACCTTCCAAATAATGGCCTGGGCACATGGGCAGGCATGTTTAGAGATGTCTTTTATTAACTAGTAGTTTGTTTTTTGCCTGAGAACACCTGTTTCCAGTAGTATGCTATCCAGAAAGTTCTTGGCTGGCTGTCAGTAAGGCCCACTTGTCTGGACATGCCTCAAGTCTATTTTTGTTTATCATTAATGATAATGCTTATCATTACTGAGAACATAAATTGAAATTTTGAAAATGACAGTCAGAAATAAGCTTTAACAATAATGCTGATATGTAACAATTTTGTGATGATTAAGATTATAATATTGATTTTTTTTTTTAATGGTGATAAAAATGTCAATTATTTTTTAATGGTTATTGATATTGGCAAATAATGATATACATTTTAATAAAAAGGGTAATGCCATACATGAAAAAATGAAATGGCACATAATTTTGTGTTCAGCAAGTTGAATGTTCTGATTTTTTTCTTTCTAACCAAAATTTCCCCC
>NC_051414.1:8980-9143 GCF_015228065.2 Penaeus monodon
CATAGAAAGGGAACTAAAAATCCCACACCAAATTTCAAAATCACTTCCATAGACAGACCTCTCCGTTTTTACCCTGTTCGACTCGTCCCCCTCAGTGTCGGAAATGGCGTTTTTTTCCACCCTTAAACACCCTCCTCCGCGTCCGCGCCCTCGATTATGATCA
>NC_051414.1:9474-10622 GCF_015228065.2 Penaeus monodon
CCTTTCCCTCCTTCTTTTCGAAATTTAAGTTCCCCCTTTATCTCCATACCCTCTCCTTATTACCTTTTCCTCTGCCCCTAAAAATGCCCCCCTCTTCTTCCCCTCATAAAAAACCTTCATTTTCATACCTCCCTCACAACCCATTCGGGAAATTTGATGAATTCAAAATACAAATAACACTAAATAACATACAACCTAATCCATCTCCCAATACTCAGCTCCCATACCCTTTTACATTTAAGGGGACTGTCAAACCATCCTCCCCCTACTCATTTCCCCACACACTTCCCCCCAAAAACCCCCCTTCCCTCTTGCTTTTTTGCATTAGCCCCCTTTCCCATTTCTTCCCTGTTATCCCTTCCACTTATGGAACACATGTACTGTTTATCATAGTATTACCCTTCCTGGGTCCCACCCACCCGAAAATGCTCTCTTATGAGTTGCCCTTAACCCCCCCCCCCACTCCTCGGGTATGCCAATCCCCGCCTTTTCCATACATTTTACATTCAAAATTTTATTTAAACACCCTTTTGCTACTTCCCATCTTTTAAACCCATGTACTCAACCCCTTTACCCTTTCATCCATACTACCAAAAATGTTAATGACTTTCATATACACATTTTAAACATCTGCTTTCTAAAATGCTATATGACCTTTTATGTCTGCACACATTTTGCTTTAAAAACCTTTATATAACAGAATTTTTTCCGGGGTAAAGGCAAACCCCGGGATAATTTTTTGTTCATTCATTCTCTGATGCTGTGATGGAAAAGGACCCAAAAATACTCCCAAAAACAGGAGGAGTCAACCTACAGAACCTGTAGTTTAAGGGAATCTTCACTTTTTTCTGCTCTCCCTTTTTTTAAATTCCCAAATTTTTAGGGGGCCTATTGCTGATAGAAAATGAATTATTTACAAAAAACCCCAGAAACATTTTAAACCCTAATTGTTTTGGGGTTTAAAAAAAAAAGTTTCCATGACCTATGTTAAAGTAAAACTTTCTTTTATTTAAATGATTTATATAGCTCTAAAAGGTAAAATCCCCCCCAAAAATTTAAAAAAATTATTTATTTCTTTTTGAAACAAAAAACAACTAGTTTTTTTAAATTTTATTTCTCTGGTTTCCCCAACCCCTGCTCTCCTTTGA
>NC_051414.1:10808-10994 GCF_015228065.2 Penaeus monodon
CCCCACAGTACACTCACACCACAGCACCTCATCCTTCTGCTGCTTCCGATCTGCAAGCTTTTTATACCTTTTGGCCCACCCGTACTTTGGGTAAAACCTTTTTCTCCCAACAAGTAGGTAAAATTTCTTTTTCAGTCGTTCGATTTTTCAAAGCCTTTTCCCCAAATCATGCATTATCTACCTAAA
>NC_051414.1:11739-11863 GCF_015228065.2 Penaeus monodon
CCTATCTAAAAAATTGTCAAAATCCTCCACTTCCCCCTCCTTAAGTTCCCTCTACCCTCTTCCCCCCACCTTCCCCCAAAACAACCCCCCCTCCCCTTCTTTAAGTGCACCCTTCACCTTCTTT
>NC_051414.1:12215-12433 GCF_015228065.2 Penaeus monodon
CATAACACTTTTAATGTAATTTTTAAACTCATTTTTACCCTTTTCACACAATATTTACCATAGTATAATAATTTTTTGATGTCAAACTTTTTATTTTTTTTAAACCCCTTTAAATGTTCAGGGGCCAAAGAAATGTCCCATAGGAAAAATGAAAAACCCAAAAACCCAGATTAATATAAAGATACAGTGCTTATTTATTAAAATTTTTCATATTTAAA
>NC_051414.1:12456-13390 GCF_015228065.2 Penaeus monodon
AATGAAAGTAAAGAGGGGCAGGCAAGTCCCAACAAATTAAATCATATCCCCTGAATTATAGATCTTAAACAGCAAATTTTGGGAAAATTTCCCTTTGGTTTTAAAGAGAATCATAAAGGGGTACCCTTTTAAGCAACTGAAAATGTACTTTTTCTGTATGTTGCAATTGTTTAAAACAATTCCCTTTCTAAAAAAATTTGTTGGAGTTTGACTTTTAAATCTAAACAGGTAGGATGGATAATTTGAACAGAATTTTTAGTAAAATGAAAAATTTGAAAAAATTATATAATTGAAAAATTGAAAGAAGAATACTCAGTTTATGGGCCTTATTTGGTTTTTTCCTTATGCTATGAGAAATTTTCAATCGTCCAGTTGTTTTTAAATGGAATTAAAATAACTAATTTTATTTTGGGTTTTTGGTATGCATATGAATGCCTGTTGATGTTTGCTTTTCTTAGAGTACTTGCATAATGTTATTAATCATTTTGTTTCAATGATCACTATATTGCAAACAAAAACTTTTAGAAGACTGAAAGAAAGCCCTTTCTTAGGAAGGGCCCCTTTCTTACCAAATTACTTTTTCCAGTTTGGGCTTCAACAACGTGCTGGGAGAAGTGCCCAATATAACACAAAAAAGACAAAAGAAGAGTCAAAGCGCAAAAAAAAAGAATCAATTTTTTGCAAAAGCAGACCCATGGGGGGAGTTGCAAAACAGGCTTTCTAGAAAAGCCCGGGGGGGGAGTAAATACTAAAAAATTCCTTTTTCCCCCTAAAAAGGGTCTTTTCCAAAAAAGTTGGGTTTCATGGTAGGAAAGAACTTTATAATTTTTCCGTTAAACTTTATTTCCCAACGATTTTTGTTCCCCAAAGAGTACATTAAACTTTTAACCCAGAAACCTTCTTTATCTAAGTTTAAAGTTAAAATATGCCTTTC
>NC_051414.1:13506-15250 GCF_015228065.2 Penaeus monodon
AGAAAGTTTTTCCCTCCATCCTTTTTTTTTCCCTATTTCTTTCCACTCTCATATTTTTACTAGTTTTCATTTCTCACTCAATCTTGGCAGGTTTGTTTTCCCCATTTATTCTTTTACAAAGGAATGTATAAATTGAATTGAATGTGGATCCCCCTTCCCTTGGTGTGGGGGTCTGGCTGGCAGGGTTTTAAAAGGTTTTTAAAATGCTAAGAGATATCAGAAAAAGAAAAAAAAAAGGGGTATTAGAAGGAAATTTTTTCAGATAACAAAAAGTGTTAACTTATGTATGTATATCGCATGCATTTCAACTTCTTTTTCTGTTTAAATTTTTAAATTTATATTAACAGAGCGTTACACTTTTTTGATTAAATTATGACTTAAAAAAGGAAGCACTTATGATCCACCAATTTTTTGGCCCCTTTGGTCTAGAACTGTTTAAAAAATGAAACACATAATTTGATAAAATTCTTATTATACATTCCCATGTCTCAAAAAAGTGGAATGCTAAGACCTCTGCAGTGTGAACAAATTTTTTCAGGGCCCCACTATCATTTTTCCCCGAGAAATTGGTGTACAATCTTTACTACAACATAAGTGAAAATTAAGGCAGGGAGAACTTTGGGGGTAGAAATTTCAGTTCGTTTGGATTTTTTTTTTTTTCTTTATCAAAAATCACTTGGAGCATAGAGCAAGTTTCTAGTATGGGGACATGTAGCTGTTATTGTTTAGGACATTTTGATTTTTTCTTTCCTTTTTTTTTTGCTCATTTTTTGGCTGATCAGTTGTAGATGGATATCTGAATATTTATCTTTTAATTTCTGCCCCAATAAAAAATTGGGTTTTATGTGAATGGTTATATATAATTAAGCACAATATACCTTAAAAAACATAGGGGCAAGTAATTACATTCATTGGCTTTTTTGTGTATGTGTGATATAAGTGCTTTGATTACATTATTTATACCTTTATTCAACTACTTAGTGATTGAAGAGTCCTTGATTTAGGATCTCAGATATGACAATAAGCTACATGATGAATCAGATGGAAAAATCAGGCAAATATAGCAAAAACATTTGGAGATCATTACTGCAAATTCACCAGAGGACCTTCCTGCAGAAGATCAATAACAGCCAGTTGAATCTAAAGGATTTAATTCCAAGGAATCCAGGGATGTTTATGGAGGAGTTAGGATCCTGAATTCAGTTTCAGCATCTGAGTATTGATTTAAATGATAGGGATAAAGATGATGCAAATATAAACAAGGCAGTGTTTGCCCAGTGCTGAGATGTTAAGCCCTACCCGATTATGAAGCCAGTCAGGAAATATTGTCCTTTTGGCCAAGCCTAGATACACTGGCTAGGAAACTTGACAAACCAGACCATTAGCAGCTCATCAGAATGATCTTGGCTTCCGTCTATATGCTCATTCCTATATCCCCAATAATTTTTGTTAAAGGCTTAGCCATACCTATTGAATTGAATACATTTGGGTACTATAAGAGAGCTTTCTTGATTATTTTTTGAAAGGCTCTTAACCTTTGTAATAAAGTTCTTGAAAGGAAAATGGTAGTGATTAGTTATCAGTAATTCAGAAAAGGTATCTTTGAAAAATATAGATGATGGTATGGTACTAGTAGGTAAGTTTTGCATTCTGACAATAAACAAGGAATGTTTTCCTCTTATTGAATGATTTGACAATGTGTCCTTCTTTGACCTTAAAAAGGCAAAGATGTAAAACAAGAACC
>NC_051414.1:15393-15535 GCF_015228065.2 Penaeus monodon
AATAACTAAATATCGATAATGCTTTCAGCTCGCCAGCCACTGGTTTTCAAAATGATAGAGCACGTTAAATGTTGATCGGCGACGAAAACCCAGGATTACACTGGGGGGGTTTGGGACTTAAACGACTGTCCACAGTCAAACA
>NC_051414.1:15608-15807 GCF_015228065.2 Penaeus monodon
CGAGTGTGACGAGCCGGCGTTCTCTTGGGCGACGTGACACACAAGAAAAGCAATTTGCAGTTTTATATATATGTTGTATTCAGGTATAGCGAAGGCAAATGATCTTGATATTTCATAGACGTACTTATGCCCCCCCCTCCCCCATCATACTTTTAGGACAAATTTTATAATGTTTTCTCCCCCCCCCCAAGCCCAGGGA
>NC_051414.1:16105-16355 GCF_015228065.2 Penaeus monodon
CTTATCCCGCCCTGTCGCTGTGTCCTTAGATCCTGAAAATTTTCAGTGAATAGAAGGATAATATGTCACGTCGTGTTGAATAATAAGGTGACTTGAAAATAAGTAACAAGTTGGCCAACAGAGATATATTGAGAGAACCAGTTCCCATGGAACTAGAAAACTTTGAAGCAATTTGACTTATTAATTCAATTTTCGTTGGTCGGAATTCATAATGCCTCACTAAAATAACGCAGATACATGCGAAGTCCTC
>NC_051414.1:16811-17195 GCF_015228065.2 Penaeus monodon
CAGAATAATTTGTGAAATCCTTAGTTTAATCAAAGGAATTACAGTACCTTGCACAGAAAAGAACTGATTTTTATATAAACACAAGTACGTCATTGCAAATGTCCAGGTGTTTTCCACAATCATTATTTGGTTTCCTTACATATGCTCATTACACATATATATTATCCACCCAGTATATGACTCATGGCGCTCATTTTACTTCATTCGGCCTTAAATACCTATGATTAAGTGTAGTATTTACCCTCTGTGTCATGTATCCGTCAAAGGGGACAGGAAGTAGGCCGGAATGAGTTTGGTATTTAAGGGATTTTCGTTGTGCTACCAAACGTTAGGGCGAGGGGGCTCGAGGTTGTCTATATTAGACTTCCGTGTGTGTTTGCATTC
>NC_051414.1:17233-18321 GCF_015228065.2 Penaeus monodon
TCTCAGTATGGGACATGTAGCTGTTATTGATTAGGACCATTTGATTTTTGCTTCTCTTTTTTTTTTTGCTCATTTAATTTTGGCTGATCAGTTGTAGATGATAGCTGAATATTTTATCTATTTAAATTTTAACCTGCCACATATAAAATTGGGTTTCATTGTGAATGGTTGGTTATATATAATTAAGCACTTAAATATACCTGGTAAAAGCAGAGTAAGTAGGGCTACAGTAATTACAATTCATTGGCTTGTATGTTGTTGTGATGATATAAACGTGCTTTGATTACATTATTTATACCCTTTATTCAACCCTACTAGTGATTGGAAGAGTCCTTGATTAGGATCTCAGATATGACAATAAGTACAGATGAATCAGATGGGAAAAATCAGGCAAATTATAGCTAAAAAACATTTGGAGATCATTACTGCAATAATTCACCAGAGGACCTTCTGCCAGAAGATCACTAAACAGCCAGTGAACGAAAGGATTTAATTACAAGGAATCCAGGGATGTTCTGGAGGAGTTAGGATCCTGAATTCAGTTTCAGCATCTGAGATTGATTTAAATGATAGGGATAAAGATGATGCAAATATAAACAGGCATGTTTGCCCCAGTGCTGAGATGTTTAAGCCCTACCCGATTATTGAAGCAGTTCAGGAAAAATATTTGTGCCTTTTGCCAAGCCTAGATACACTGGTAGGAAACTTGACAAACCAGGACCATTAGCAGCTCATCAGAATGATCTTGGCTTCCGTTATATGCCATTCCTATATCCCCAATAATTTTTGTTTAAAGGCTTAGCCATCCCTATTGAATTGGAATACATTGGGTACTATAAGAGAGTCTTTCTGATTATTTTTGAAAGGCTCTTAACCTTTGTAATAAAGTTCTTGAAAGGAAAAATGGTAGTGATTGTTTATCAGTAATTCAGAAAAGGTAATCTTTGAAAAAATTAGATGATGGTATGGTACTAGTAGGTAAGTTTTGCATTTCTGACAATAAAACAAGGATGTTTTCCTCTTATGAATGATTTTTGACAATGTGTCCTTCTTTGACCTTAAAAAAGGCAAAAAAGATGTAAAACAAA
>NC_051414.1:18455-18590 GCF_015228065.2 Penaeus monodon
AAAACCTAATATCGTAATGCTTTCAGCTCGCCAAGCCACTGTTTGCAAATGATAGAAGCACGTTAAAATGTTTGATCGGCGACGAACCCAGGATTACACTGGGGGTTGGCACTTAAACGACTTACACAGTCAAAC
>NC_051414.1:18643-18864 GCF_015228065.2 Penaeus monodon
CATTCAATGACAATAAATAATCGAGTGTGACGCAGCCGGCGTTCTCTTGGGCGACGTGACACACAAGAAAAGCAATTTGCAGTTTTATATATATGTTGTATTCAGGTATAGCGAAGGCAAATGATCTTGATATTTCATAGACGTACTTATGCCCCCCCCCTCCCCCATCATACTTTCTAGGCTCATTCTATAATGTGTCTCCCCCCCCCCAAGCCCAGGGA
>NC_051414.1:19166-19452 GCF_015228065.2 Penaeus monodon
TCCGCCCTGTCGCTTTTCGTGTACTTTAGATCCTGAAAATTTTCAGTGAATAGAAGGATAATATGTCACGTCGTGTTGAATAATAAGGTGGACTTGTGAAATAAGTAACAAGTTTGGCCAACAGAGATATAATTGATGGAGAAAACCAGTTCCCATGGAATAGAAAACTTGGAAGCAATTTGACTTATTAATCAATTGTCGTTGGTCGGACTTCATAAGCCTCACTAAAATAACGCAGATACATGCGAAGTCCTCAAAAAAGAATAACAAGTCTAATATCCATCAT
>NC_051414.1:19851-20239 GCF_015228065.2 Penaeus monodon
CAGAATAATTGTGAAATCCTGAGTTTTTAATCAAAGGAATTACCGTTACCTGCACAGAAAAGAACTGATTTTTATATTCAACACAAGTACGTCATTGCAAATGTCGAGGTGTTTCCACAATCATTATTGGTTTCATACCATTATCGCTCATACACATATATATTATCCACCCAAGTATATGACTCAGGCGCCTCATTTTACTTCATTCGGCCTTAAAATACCTATGGATTAAGTGTAGTATTTACCCTATGTGTCAGCGTCCGTCAAAGGGGAAAGGAAGTAGGGCCCGGAATGAGTCGGGATTAGGCATTTCGTGTGCTACCAAAAACGTTAGGGCGAGGGAGGCTCGAGGTTGTCTTATATTAGACTTCCGTGTGTGTTTGCATTC
>NC_051414.1:21249-21623 GCF_015228065.2 Penaeus monodon
TGCTACTTGCTACACACGACAACATGAAAGAATATTCATAGTGTTCGCAGCCTGTGGATTCGCGAGGGTGAGGCGGCCAGAGTTATTATTAAAGCCTAAAGCGTCGATATTCTACACAACTGGAGAGGCTAATTCTGGACAGAGAAACTACAAATAACTGCAGTACACTCCGTCGACGGTACAGGGGCTTAGGGACCACCGTATTTAACTCCATTATCTTGTACATGGCATTGGGAGGGCTAGTGTCTGCTTGCTAAATAAATGGGGGTGTTTATGTATCTCAATTTTGGGTGATTTCAGTGTCGGCAAAATATCACATTCATTTTCATTCGAATTTCTAATCTTAAAATGTCTAGAAATATGATCCCTGCAAA
>NC_051414.1:21946-22245 GCF_015228065.2 Penaeus monodon
TCAGAATCCCATTTCGAGACATTTTCGGCGAAGACACCAAGCCGCGGTAACGTATTTTGGTAACGCAACCCAGGGTGTGCTATGTAAGGGTTTCTATAAGGTTGAGAGGAGTCTATAGAGTTTAAGGATTGGTATTAGGCCTGTGTTAATGCACTACAACACATATTAACAACGATGGGTGAGCCGCCATACTCTTGGTTTGACCTTTTCCAGTGTTAACAGAGGATGCTGAGGGCTTGGGCGTAGAGTCCTGAGAGTGAAACGAGGCAGCGCCGCTGGGCCAACCCACCACGTAAAAG
>NC_051414.1:23216-23313 GCF_015228065.2 Penaeus monodon
TGATTAGTAATCATGACTATCACTATGATTAGTCGTTGGCTTCTTGCCCCCTTATCACTTTTGTTTCTGTTTCATTTCGTGTAACATCACTGCTGTC
>NC_051414.1:23759-28240 GCF_015228065.2 Penaeus monodon
CCGTTTGATTCGCTCTCTAACGCCTTCTGGCCTTACCTTGCCTGACGAGAGAAAGAACCGGCCTTCCTTGCACGTTGAGGCAGAGCATTTCAGCAGAACAGAGAGAACGACATTTTAAAAAGGCGATTGCATCAATGCCACAGCTGCCCAGGGAAGGAATCGATGGCAGACCCCCCAACCAGTGTCGAGAGCTGAAGACAGAAAGTGCACCTGGAAAGGCAGCGGAGCGGATAAAATTCCTTCCGACTTTATATGTTGGAGGTGCCATGCTCCCATGGAGTAGTGAAATCCTTTGCTCAGTCCCATCGGGAAGCGGGGAACGTCCCATAAGATTTCAAGGCTGCATCAATAGTGGACATCTGTATAAGGAAGGGAGGCAAGACATCCTGTGACATTCATCGTGGGAGATCACTTTGAGTGGCTGGGAAAGTTCTCGCCAGCCATTCATATACAGACTCGTCACTCACATTGCTGAGACCATCGTCCCCGATCATGTGTGAGGATTTGCACAGGCATGAGCACATAGACATTTTTGTTTTTTGCTTCTGTCAGCTACAGGAGAAATGGCCGGTGAGCAGAAATCAGGAGCTCCACCTGGGTTGTGGATCTCACAAAGGCCTTCAATACCGTGAACCGGTTTGTGAAAGGATCCTGCAAAAGTTGGCTGGCCAGATCAGGTCCACAGCACTGATCGCCTACTCCATGATGGCATGCAAACAAGGTCCAAAACAATGGTGATGCCTGAGTCCTTTCCAATGTGAGCAACGGAGAGGAGCAGGACTGTTCTCTTTGTAGCTTCTGTAGACGATTCGGTCTCACGATAGCCTCGGAAAGATGAAGCTATCTCCAGCCTTGCACCCATCACAGGCTAGCCAACGTACTACCACTCTTATCGTCATCAAACAAAACAAGACGATCAAGATTATAGACAAGTTCTTTACCTGGGTAGTACTGTTAAAGTAAGTGCAGTCATCGGGTGACTGACAAAGTTACTGTGGCCAAGACCACGGTGACATTCTCCACCAAGATGCCGTGGTCAGAGTTATGGTCCTGAGTGCACTTTAATGTTGCGAGACGTTGGACCACCTACCGCCAGCCACATCCAGCAGCTGGAGCAGTTCATCAAAACGATGTCTGCCATCTGCAACCTCCAGTGGCAGGACAATATCCAAGCTCCAGATCCTGGAGAAGAGCGGCCTCAATCAGCACTGAGGCTTGATTATCAAGTGTTTAGCTGAGATGGACAGGACACATTGTCTGCAATGAAAGAACAGAATCCCGGAAAATACTGCTGTACGGATAGCGAAAGCAGAGGTACCGCGCAAGGAAGACACTTCAAGAGATACAAAGATACTCTGAAAGCGAGCTTGAAGAGTGCAGCACGATGTGAACTCCTGGGAAATAGGTGACTTTACAGAGATGTTTGGAAACACCAGGCCGCACAAAGAACAAGGCTTTTGAAGCCAACAGGGCAACTGTCATTCATGGAAAGAGAGAGACGAGGAAACAGCTCTGGCTTCTGTGGATTTCCTTCCTGTGCTGCATCAGAGCCCGTTATGCAGAGTTTTCATTCCCATATGAGAAACAAAAAAACCCACCCGGCCAATGGCTTGATACCTACTCATCTGTTCGTGTCGTCAGGAGAATCCAGTAGATTGGTAATAACGATAACAAATCTATTACAAGGAAAGGATTTGTGAGACACTAAGCAGGGATACAAGACTATTTTGGTATCAAGTGGACATCATATGGAATAAGCAATGTTATCCCAATATTCTATATTAGTCTGGATTTGGTCACTTAATTTCAATTAATACATCTTATATCCAGACAGCATGAATAGTAGAGGGACAAAATATTCAAACATGAATTGCAGTTTTATTGTCACCAGTAATAGTTCAATGACTATACCGGATGGCAGATATAACAGGTGAATTCTATGTGAACGGTATTAAAACAATCACAGATCTTTGACCACTAATGAATCACGATTTGTAGGCCTCGAATTACCACATATGCAAACACGAAATTAGTAAACTGTACGTTAGAATACAAATACTGATTTATCATTGGTACTAATAAGGAGTTGAGTATTTAACAACGTGTTTTAAGTCTATCCTGATGGAAAATTGTCAGTCATAATCTATCAACACTAAAATCGAAGGTAATTTACTTCATCAGGACAATATGCGACGGAAAGGATACACTAAATCATTATCAATTAGATATTTAGCAACACTACAGTAACAGTAACAATAAACGAAATAATATGCCTTAAACATTATTCAAATAAGAAAAATATACACAATTACAATATGTACATAAAATAATATATTCCCCATAAGAGAGTGAAGTAAAAAGCTTGTCCTATCTTGTATTAAGCATACAAAGGGGAAGTATTACAATCAGAACATTTATATTATAAGAAAATATCCTGAATTTCCTAAAAACTTATAATATAGTTGCACAACACATGGAAAAGTAGCTGTAAAAAATTTGGTTTGAGATGATAGGAAGTCAGAATTACTGGGTAGATTTAATTTTGTTTTATCAAAAATAGAAAAAATGATGTAAAAAACCTGTGCTCTGTGCTAAAACATCCTAATAACAAGTCAAATGATGACTTAGACTTAAACATGGAAATGCCATTGAATTTATAGCCACTTCCTATCATAAGAGTGAAAAATATATACATAATACAGCTATTAATTCCAAATAAATGACTTGAATAAATTGTGGAATATAAGGTTCAGGTTATACAAAACAAAATCACATCAAGTAAGAGTGCAGGTCCACACTACTACAAAGGGGACTCATATACTGCTACTTCATTAGGCACTTAGGCTCCAGGTGCCTCAGTAGCAGAGGACTGTATGAAACAATTATGCACTAAACCTACTGTATCTTCTCGTTGTCTCGTGGTTAGCTGCAGCAAATATCGATTTTTTTAAAGAAAGGAAATCAAATGGAATAGAATTGTGACCGGTTTACTACCGACATGGATTTGTTTTCGATAATCATAAACATATTTCCATGCATCCCTTCTACATGGTTACCTGGATGATATGGTTGGCACATGGCACCATGGGCCCCTCGAGGGATGTGTGAGCACACAGAAGAAAGAACGTTGGATCAGTCACGACATACTTTCTGAGTTTAACAAATAAATGGCCTTTGCATTCTGAATGATTTTTTTTCCGAATTCACACAAACATACGCTCGTTCATTATAAAACTCCATGCAATAGGTTTATTTTTTTAAAGAACGGAAACTCAAGCTTTGTACAGAATGTGTGATAAAATATATTTATGTATATCTAAATTTATGGCGAATTGATTGCAAGGGTAAAGTTCTAAGTTCAGGTTATTTTCTGGGGCGAATATTCTTTTGAATGATTTCCCAGATAGAAACATAAAGTACTGCTAAGTATACAGTTACAGTAACATTCCATATACTTATAGTGAATGTGAATTCTGCAGTACACAAATCCGTACACATTAATAGGAACTAACATATGGAAGTATCACAAATTTCTGTTTGAAGGTATCAATGAGACATGAATGGTCTTCATCAGTATTACATGTAATCTAAGACTTCAACTGAAAAGGTATAACGTCCTCTCTTACGTTGCCAGACTTATTTCATTCTCATCAACACCTTCCAGATATATTATGAATGATCTTCCCTACATCATATCAGTGAGCAAACTATGATTCTTCCGCTCTTAAACTAAACCCATCAGTATTATTCCATACTCATGGCATGAAAATCACTAGAGGACTTTCCTTTTCTAATACACGGTTGTGCCTCCTCATTCTATGGTAGAATAAATATTGTGTGACGAATACAAGAGCCGGTCTTTGTAGACGTGTTAAGAAGGGAATTACTAATGTTCGTCCTCCTGCTGCTGTTCCAAATAGCGTATTAGAGAGGAACTAAAAGGGCATTTCCCGTGCTTACAATCGGTGTTTCTGAATAAAATGTATTTCTTTACTTGAATTGTGACTAATACTATAAAAGACTAAACATTATATATTCATACTCAGCTATCTTTGCATGTGTTTCTCCAAGCTCAATCGTTTAAACGCCCATCTAAAAATGCCCATCATTAGAATTAAGAGGATAATATTGTTCAAATGAAATATATGAAATTAGCACAATTTTGCCAAACATTTGTTGTTGGTAATGGACGGATCTTATCACAGGATTTGTCATGTGATCATCAAAAGATAATTTGGAACTATACTAAACCCAACATTAAGGTCTATCACGTTAACTTATAACATTATTTTTTTCAAAGGTGTATCACGATTATAAAACTGCCAAAGACATTTCTTATGTTGGATAGGGCATAAAAAAGTAATTAACATACATTTATGATGGGTACAAGAGACGACTTTGGACATTAGTGTGTGATTTACACATCTTATATAGGATAAATAGATGATAATATTTTGCCCTGTGCGGAAGACGGCGGGTTG
>NC_051414.1:28363-29543 GCF_015228065.2 Penaeus monodon
TGTCTCCGTAGTCCGCGAGGCAAATCTCTGCCTTATTGGGATTAAAGCACAAGTGTGTTTATGTATATTCGTACGACGTTGCTAAAAAACGCCTTTCCACTGAACTCAAGGATTCAGAGCGCTCGGTTATGACACTCCTGTGTGTGTGTGTGTTTTCATATTGTGTTTCCTTTCGTGTATGGGTTTTGTAGCTATTTCTGAGACTTTGCTAAATATTGCAGTGTATATGATACCATGATTTCGTACTACATGATGGAATTTCTTTGTGTACAACTATGATGAGTATATCTATCCATACAGTTATTTGCCAATATATGTTAAATGTACGCACAGTAGTTTTCTTCTTAAACCCCAGGTCTGGTTAATGAAAAATAACAGGATTTCTAGCCTGTGCGAGAACATTTTCCAAGTAAGTTTCCAAGTCGAGGCTCAGAACAGATCTATTAATCGTCGATAAAGAGTGCGCGGTACTGGCATTAAGTGGCATCAAGTCCCCCCCCCATTACTTTTTTCCGTTCTTGACACAGAACCCGCACCACGAAAGCATTAAAACTACCTCTTCAGTAATTTCCTAGATCACTCGAGAACCATGGACAAGTAAATCGACGCAGGATTCTCCAAGCCTGTGCGTCCACACTCCGGGTATATACGATAAGAAGCTCTTTATAGAACTTTACATGCGTTCTTGATTCAGCTGTTTTTGTGACTCTTCTTGCCGCTGAGTGTGATTTTTTGGGTTGGTTTTGTCTCCTTCTTCAACTTTTGCAGGGTGCCGAAGATATCTGCAGAAATAAGAGATGAATACCGTTTTCTGTATTTGACCAAGATTTAGATAGTATTATAAAGATGATATTGAGAAAAAAAAGATTGGGATTACTTCATTATACCTTTATTCCCCTTTATTCATTTAAAGAGACAGTGCTTCGTCCTTTTATAAATCTGTGGTTATAAGCAGATACACGAAGTAATCATACAATAACCTTCCCTTGCAGAAAGAACTTCCGTTATAAAATAACCGGGGCATTATTTACCCATGCAAAGTACCATGTTTATTTCATACCTTCACATTTCTCGTAACCCTTGCCTCCTTTCCCTTTGCGATTATTTTCAGCACCCTTTACGTGTCCTTTTCGCCGTTTCTCACTTCTATGTCACGCGAGATTTTCTTGTTCGGCAATTT
>NC_051414.1:29801-30038 GCF_015228065.2 Penaeus monodon
CCCCTCCTTTTCGTAATATGATCTCCAAAATATTCTATAATTGCCAGTACACCATACTTCATTTTTAAGCTCCGTATCCAGAAGCAATATGATATCATGGTAAATTATGGACGATAATGAGTCAATTAATGGCGCCCTGCCGGTGAACAGCAAGATAATCACCTTGAAAGTGTTCAAGAAAACTTATTTTTTCTTTTCGTTATGAATCGAGTGCCTCTATAAAGTGCATCGTGTAAG
>NC_051414.1:30445-31644 GCF_015228065.2 Penaeus monodon
TTGTTCAGAGGGTCACGTGGTTTAGTTAATGTCGGCGCCTCCGGGTACCGACGGCTTGTCACCCCGATTTGCCTTCGAAAGCCCTTTTTGAAGCTTCTGATTACGATCAGTACTAATCTCACTTCTGACCTCCGCGTTCGTCGTAAACAACGCCCTTTCGCTTTCTTTCTTTCTTACTCCTCTTCCCTCTCCTTCCCTCTTATCCTTTCTCCCTCTCCCTCTCCTTCTCTTTCTCTTTCTCACTCTCCCTCCTCCTCTCCTTCTCCTTCTCTTTCTCTTTGTCCCTCTCCTTCCTCCTTATCTTTCTCCTCTTCCTCTCTCTTTCCACTCTATTCTCTCTTTTTCACTTCTCCTCCTCCTTCTCTTTCTCCCTCTCCCACTTCCTCTCCCCTTATGCAACATACCTCTTATCTTTAATCCTTCTCCCTAACACCCTTTCCCCACACTCTAATCCCCACTCACTCCTCACACCTCCCACCACTTCCCTCTCCTCCCATCATCCCCACGAGCCTCACCTATCCCCAGATCACCCTCTCCTCCCCATCCCCGCCACCCCCCAAATTTCCATCATCCTCCCACAAACATTCCCCTCATCCTCACCCTATCCCCTCTCCCCACCTCCCCCTCATCCTCCCTTATCCCACCTCAACTCATCATCCCCCTATCACCACCCTCCCACACTCGACCTCATCCTCCCCTAATCCCCTATCCCCCCCCTCACCCCCGATCGCATCCTACCCCTATCCCCACCTCCCTTCATCACCCCACCTTTACCCTCATCCTCCCCCACCTCCCCCTATCCCTCCCCTATCCCCTATCCCCACCACCATGCCCCCCGCCGATCTCATCCTCCCCATCCCCACCCTTCCCCACCCTCCCCTCATCTCCCCTATCCCCACCCTCCCGCGCAAAAACCTCCCCTATCCGCACTTACTCTACCGACGGTTTGCGGCGTAGATATCCTCGGGCTGCGCGATGAGGGCCAGGTAGCGCTCCACCAGGGGAATTGCAACACTGTCACGTTGAGGTCCTCCTTGCGGACGTGCCCCCCCCCCCCCCCGGTTAGAGGCGCATGCGCAGCTCGCGGGGGCCAGCGTCTCCACCTCGTCCCTGCGGGGTTGGAGCGGGAGGTTAGGCTGTGGGGATGTCTGGGCGTGCGTGCGTTGCATCACTCGTATATGTTTTCGTACGTACTGGAG
>NC_051414.1:31749-31911 GCF_015228065.2 Penaeus monodon
TACCTTCCTTCTTTCCGTCCATCATGTTTCCTTTCTTCAATATCTTATTCTCATCCACCATATTAATCGCTAAAAAAGCAACGCGCCGGTATTTTACCTTGACCCAAAGCAGACCAAGAAATGCGTCTATCGTTGCTTGTACACACGCAATATGCAAAAAAT
>NC_051414.1:32184-32387 GCF_015228065.2 Penaeus monodon
CCTGACACGCCACTGGCCCCGAAAGACAGTTACGCCAAACAGTGAAAATTACAGGTCTGTCAGGGATCGAGAAAGACTATTACAGTCAGCGCGCATTCATGGAGGTTTTCAATAAAGGAAAAGCATGACAGAACAGAATATCATTATCACTCTTCGTTTGCAAACGCCTGCAATGTTGCCGGGACATTTTTTAAAGATATGAA
>NC_051414.1:32417-32543 GCF_015228065.2 Penaeus monodon
AAGGATTGTTAGAGAAAAATAGGAGGAGAAATTTCGAGTTTCTCCGCCAAATTCCGCTTCACAAAATTCCAGAATTTGATTTGAAGAGACAGGGGACGAATTACGTGAGTTGCCTCAACCAACCCT
>NC_051414.1:32719-32858 GCF_015228065.2 Penaeus monodon
GCACGCATGGCAGTGTCACCTAACTATCGAATTCCCCCCCCCCCCACCGCTGCTCCCTCCCCCCTTCCCTCAGATCTCCCCTCTTTCGGCTCGAATCCGATAAACCTTGGTCTACATTCCCCCCCCACCTCCTCCTTCG
>NC_051414.1:33374-33497 GCF_015228065.2 Penaeus monodon
AACATTAAAGCGCTATGTGTGAAATGATTTTGCTGTATGTACGTACCATACTTGACCAAACGAGATAAAGGAAGACGTCCTTCGTTTCTTGCACACACGTAAATTTCAGCAGAGCGTCGTAAA
>NC_051414.1:33648-33725 GCF_015228065.2 Penaeus monodon
TACTTTCTGTGCATGAGTAGACGGCGCAGGAACACAACTCGCACGCACATTCACCCTTTGCCTTCCGTGACACCCAC
>NC_051414.1:34297-34599 GCF_015228065.2 Penaeus monodon
AAGAAAAAAATGAGATATGGAAATTTGGGAGAGAGAAGGTGGAAAGAAGAAGGAGGGGGGGGCGAGGAAAAGGGAAAGAAACAAATGAAAAAAATGAGGATGACAACAGGAGAGAAGGGGGTGGGGGGCGAGGAAAGGAAGACGGAAGAGGGGAATGAAGGTGAAGTGAAAAAAATAATAATAATAAATTGAGGATATGAAAAAAATGGGATGATAAAAAGGAAGGGGAAGATAGGTAGAAAGAAGGGAAGAGAATGAAGGGAGTAAAAAGGAAAGGAAGAAATTAATATATGGATATTGCA
>NC_051414.1:34749-35209 GCF_015228065.2 Penaeus monodon
ATAAAATCTAATAAGAGAAGGAAAAGAAAAGAAGAAACATGGTTAGGAAAGAGATGAAGAGAAATAGAGAGAAATAGAGAAAAACAGTAAACGGAAAATGAAAGTGGAAAGGAAAAGATACAATGATAAGGGAAACAAAACGAAACAACGACGACGAACAATAAAGAATAAAGATAGACTGATAAATGGTTACACAAACAAACAAACAAACAAAAAAAAAATATCTAACACCCAGATTCTCAGCATAAACACCCTTATATATAAACGCAGGAGTCCCGCCATCCTATATTTTAAAATGACCTAAAAATCCTATCATCACATAGCGAACAAAAATGGAAAATATCCTATAACTAACGCAAGAAATATATATAAGATATAAAAAAATGAAAAAAAAAATACGCACTAATACACAAGAAACCAAATAAAGCAGCTGGATCACCGCGTCCACACCCCCCCCCCC
>NC_051414.1:35287-35955 GCF_015228065.2 Penaeus monodon
TCCAATACATGCGACAAACGTGCAAACAGTTGATTCCCAAAAATTACATCCAGACTCGCCAAGGGACAGCGGAGGCCTGGACGGTACTGGAGCGAAAGGGACAGAACAAATAGTGGAGGAGATTATACAATGCATCTCGATGGCAAAACAACGATTTCCGTGAATGCTGGTGATTTTTTTTTTTTTTTTAATGGGCGTATAAAAAAAAAAGACTGTTATCATATCGTGGCTAATGGTAATAATATTCGTTTTTAATATGGTCACTGCCTTATTTTTGTGCAGAAATTCCTTTCTAAATTATTATTATAACTATACTTTTCAATCCCCACCCATGCCGTTATCGAAACGTCTCCATCCTTCGAATATCATGAAATTAAACTAAAACTAACACCTCCTCCCACGCACTAACCCCCCCTCCCCCTTAAAAGAGACCAGGAGACCCCCTCCCCCCCTTAAAAGAGACCAGGAGACCCCCCCCCGCCTCTACCCCAAAGCAAAGTACCCCCCCCCGCCTCTACCCCAAAGCAAAGTATTAAAAGTCTTAAGTAAAAATTAACATTAACGCGACCGTTACGTGAATCAGCTGACGATCTGACGGGAGGCGGACACGATTCCTAAAATACAAGGTTAAGCACGGTCGAGAGGGGGAAAATCCGAAAGAAGGGCTA
>NC_051414.1:36777-37044 GCF_015228065.2 Penaeus monodon
TGGAGTTTTTTTTTGTTAAAGGAAGCAATGGCGGTAAATCTTATTGATGAGACCCTGCCAGACTTGGGGTCGCCTCTACACGCCCGTAAAATGGTTCGAAAACTATGCATAATTCATGGCTCATTTGTTTACGGAACCTGGGTTAGCAACGAAGGCTCATCGGCGACGGCTAATGTGGTAACTCCCGCTCCCGTTGTATGAAGAGGCTGGAGCATATCCTTCCGAAAGTTTGAGCTAAATATCCTTTAAACGTGGGGAATGTGTATG
>NC_051414.1:37119-37246 GCF_015228065.2 Penaeus monodon
GTATGTATGTAGTATTGATACTTATTCGTGTATGTATTTTTATTGAGGCATGTCGGACACGATTTCAATGAGAAATAACTTGTAAAAAATTATATTTTTGTATGTGAGGTATTGTCCCCGTGAGCTA
>NC_051414.1:37640-37922 GCF_015228065.2 Penaeus monodon
TTCTTCACCAATTCTCCGTCATCAATAATCGACCGCATCGCAAGCACCCCAACGCGGCAAGGCATTTTCTTCTCCTCAGCATTAATGTTCTCATCCAACACTCGGCAGGGAGAGTGTTGCCCACTTGGTGCGCCGTGACGGATGGCGACGGCGTAGCACGGAAGCTTGAGACGTGGCACGGTTGCTGGCTGAGGTGGCGAGTCGTCTGTTTTGCTTTTTCCGGTTGATTGATGATAACACGCCGGTGGCCCTATTTAGCAACCAATGCTAACTGTGTGGGTT
>NC_051414.1:38049-38886 GCF_015228065.2 Penaeus monodon
GTACTCACGGCTTGACGGTGGCCTGGTCGATTAAATCTATTTTGTTCTGCACGAGGACCATGGGTATGCTGCCACCACTCGTCCTCGACCTAGGGGGGAGGGGGGGGGTTAAAGAGTTGTACAAGCAAGTTAAGATGACGTACAAATATTAATAGATGAATACAGAATAAAATAATGTCTGTAGGTATGTAGATATGTCTGCAAAACATGTATATTCATTCTGCATAATACAATAAACTCAACCTTTATTTGTTTTGCATTTCTAAAAAACTCTTACTATATCGTTTTCCTTTATAAAACGCTTAATATATGCATAGGTGTGAGAGCTAAGTCTATTCGTTCTCTGAAAACTTATTATTATTGTAATAGATAGGAGATTTTTTTATCCCAAGATCCAGAATAGTAATAACTTTCAATGTCCACTTTTAAATTGCCTTTATGTTTGTTTGTTTGTGTTTCGTTCCAATTTATTTAATCAGCATACTGTCGTCTCTAAAAATCCCCCAAAAGCTGATTTATCACGCACAGCATCTCCTCTCTCTTCCCTAAATACTCCCGAAAGCACTATCGTCCCTAAAATATTTCCTGAAAGCATATGATCCTAAAAGGGTCCGGACATCACGCGCCACCGTTAAAGAGGTACTGAAAGTATTGCCTACCCGTTATACACACCATGAATCGAATAGTCCTGTAAAAAGACAAGCTAACGTACATTATCCATTAAATACCCCTTAAATTAATACCCTCCCTAATAGACTCCCCTAAAATATAGACCCCCTTTTCACTCTCCCTAAATCACTATTCTCCTTTAAACAATCCCTAAATTATCATCAAAAT
>NC_051414.1:39117-40019 GCF_015228065.2 Penaeus monodon
GACGGGGCTGAAGGGTCCCTGTCGGGGGTGGAGAAGGGGGACGACGCAGGCCTGGGCGCCCCTGTAGTAGGCCTTCGTGATGGCGTCGAAAATCCTCCTGGCCGGCCGTGTCCCAGAGCATGAGGCGCACCTCCTCGCCGCTTATCCTGCAGGGGGAGACGGAGGGAGAGTTAGCGGGAGGGGGGGACGGGAGGGGGGAGACGGGGGAGAGTTAGCGGGAGGAGGGACGGGTGGGGGGAGAGTTAGCGGGAGAGGAGGGACGGGAGGAGGGAAGGGGGGAGGAGGGGAAGGGAGAGAGTTAGTGAGAGGGTGGAAAGAGAGGAGGGGAAAGGGAAAGGAGGGGAGCAGAAGGGGAGGAGGGAGAGAGGAGGAGGAGGGTGAAGAAGAAGAGGGAAGGGGAAGGATGAAGAGGAAGGGAGAGGGGGAGGTGAGGGGGTGATGGAGTGGGAGAGTTAGTGAGTAGGTTGGGGGCGAGAGGGAAGGGGGAGAGTTAGTGGGTGAGTAGGGGGGGGGGAGGAAAGAGTCAGTGGAGGTTGGGGAAAGGGAGGGATTAAGTGGGAATCCAGTGAAGGGTGGGGAAAGGAAAGGGTGAGTCGGTGAGTCAGTAGGGGAGGGGGAGGGGGAAGGGAGAAGTCAGCGAGAGGTGAGGAAAGGAAAAGGGGTGAGTCGGTGAGTCAGCAGGGGAGGGGGAGGGGGAAGGGAGAAGTCAGCGAGAGGTGAGGAAAGGAAAAAAGGGTGAGTCAGTAGGGGAGGGGGGGGGGAGGGAGAAGTCAGCGAGAGGTGGGAAAGAAAGGGGATCGTGAGTCAGTAGGGGAGGGGAGGGGGAGGGAGAAGTCAGCGAGAGGGGAGGAAAAGGGAAAAAGGGGAGTCCGGGAGGGAGGGTGGGGGAAGGAGAAGTCAGG
>NC_051414.1:41102-41599 GCF_015228065.2 Penaeus monodon
AAATATCCAGTGAACACTTGTGGCTTGTAAGAAGTATATAAATTTTATGTATATCTCATAGCATTCAGTGATCTTGGAAACCTAAAAGTATGCTAAATAATATTCCTATTTTGAGAGAAAATCTATGCTAAACATTTGCTGGCAACAATAAACAATATTTGGATCAGTGGAACGTATCCCCGTAATATGCTCTGGGTAGAAGTGCCCCAAACAGTTATAGTGTTACTCTGTACAAAGATAACTGTATATCAACAGATATAAAATAGGGTTTTAAAAAAATATACCACATTTTTAGAACTGCAGTACCATTAATTGACAAAAAAACTATTTTAAAAACAAATAAAGAAACTTATAGAATGCTAAAATTAAAATTATTGTGCTATAAAAAAATTTTTCTGTTACAATATTTCCTGTTATCTTACGAAAGGTACTTTAAAGTTTCTCTGTAATTTTAAATCAAAGAAACCTTTCCCTAATATCTTCAGAAAGGGTAGGGG
>NC_051414.1:41625-41920 GCF_015228065.2 Penaeus monodon
TGTTTTCCCTTTTTCTGCGTGAAATGCACCTGATGCCGAGAACCTGAGCAAATGAAAACCCCTCCTCAAATAAAACAAAAATGCCCAAGACAAAATAAGTTTGTGATGATACAGTAAAATTGAAAACCACATAGAGAAATATAAAAAAAGGGTGTGCAGACATCTTTTTTATAAATATTTAATTTAAAGAATACAGCATTTTGAGGCCCTTGGGGAAAATTTTCACTAAAATCAGCAGAGAAAGGGCCGCCCAAATGTTAGGGTTTTTGAGAGGTTAAAGGTCTGATCCATTTTT
>NC_051414.1:41959-42111 GCF_015228065.2 Penaeus monodon
TGGCAGGTTTTTAGGGCCGGGGGAAAAAAAAAGGTAGAAGGGCCCTACATTTTTTTAAAAAACAAAAAAACCGAAAAAACAAAAAATTTTAAACATAAAAAAACACTAAGAAGGGGCAATATAAAAACTATAAAAAAACGGGGTTTTTTTTT
>NC_051414.1:42243-42376 GCF_015228065.2 Penaeus monodon
GACGGCCCAAAGCAAAAAAAATTAAAAGGGTCTCATATCCCCCTTGCCCCCGTTTTCCTTTATATTTTTTATTCCCTTTGGTTTCTGGGGCCATAAACAATCACTCTTACTTTTGGCTCGGTGGGTCTTGCGG
>NC_051414.1:42708-42781 GCF_015228065.2 Penaeus monodon
TTAAGGACATTAAAAACTAACACCTAGGCCAAACCCTAAAACCAATAAAACAGTATTAAACAAAAAATTGTTA
>NC_051414.1:42888-49775 GCF_015228065.2 Penaeus monodon
TACAACTACCCACGGGCACGGGAGTCCGAAGCGCCGAAAACGTTAATTCGGGGAAAACCCTCCCGTAAAAGCCCCTTTCGTATTGATAAAAGCCCCCCCAAATTTGACGAAAGGCCCCCTTTGGCGCAATAAACGCGATGAAAAGGGGAAAACCACGCTCGGCAGCGGAGGACTAGACAAACAACGCCGGTCTCCAGAAATCGACAGACATACAGCAGAAACCACTTCACAGGACGGGCCAGGATTGAAAAGAGATTTGCAGCTTAGGGACACGAGAAACAGGCCAAAAACTATTTAAAAAGGGGGCATGCATTGTTCAAAGCCCCGTAAAAATGTTCCCCGGGATCGACGACCGGGAAAAAAAACAACATTCATGCTCAATCAGAACCATTCCCCTTTTAAAGGCCTTCCCCATAAAAGCCATTCACCATAAAAAGCCTTTAAACCAAAAAAACCCATTAAACCATAAGAGAGACGGGAAAAAATAAAAAGTCAAGAAACCCGTAAATTTTTCCCGACTTCATTTTGGGGAATCACATAGAACACCAGTACTGGGTTCTAAAAATTGATAACTGTCGTACTTAGCACCCTTTCCCTTTTGAAATGTTTTGCACTCCCAACCCATGCTCGGTGAACAGGCAGAAAGCAAGGAAATGGCAAGGGGGTCCCCCTGTTTTAAAGATGATCAGTTTCATCACTACCGCCCCCATGGGGCGGGATCCCATTCCTGGGGGGAAAAATGGGCTTCAATAATTGGGCATGAACTCTACGCTCACGGGTTCCCCAAATAAATTCCTTACTAAAATACAACAGGCCCTTTTTTCTTGAAAACACGGGCTGGGCCTTCCCAACGGGGGGGAAAAACGTTTTTGACCCCTGTATCCTTTTGTGAAAAAACCAAATGCTCCTTTCTTAAAAAGACAGATGCTTCCTGACTTTCCGATCGAAACCCCTGGTCCAACCCATTCGAGTTTTCCCCTGCATGTTTTCCGAGAGCAGTCCAGGCTAATTTCATCTGTGCCGAAGATAAATGGTGCGGCTCATCGTGGGGCCCGGGTTTTATAGTCAGCCTTAGGGGATTCGTTTGGGGACCCTGGAAAAAATTTTGGCGGGTTCCATTACAGAGGGGTGTATAGAGGTTTTTAGAGAAAAACCTCACCTGAGGAAGGACACCCTCCCAAAATTGCAGCCTGGTCAATAGAGCAATCGGGAAGTTCTTTTACCACTCTTTTGGGTTCTTTCTCCCATACCATTTGTTGAGGATTGTACGGTGGGGTCACTTAAATTTTTTTTGGAGTTTCAGGGAAAAACAAAGCCAAGAGGTTGTTATTAAACCTGCTCCCCCACCCCTGTCTGAAACTCTAGGGGTTTGGCCCATACACTGTGAAAAAACTGAAAGGGAATGCAGTGGAAATATTTTTCAGCTCGTTTATCCCCCCGGGGTTACTAACTCCACGAACGGGAAAAAGGGGGTCAACTATCACTAAGGTATAAATTTTTTTCCTTTTTCCGGGTCTGGGTAATTGAACGGGTCTCCCAAAAACCCCTTTTAAAGAGTAGGGGCAATTTGGCGCGGCAGCTAGTGGTGTATTTTTGCTGGAGACCCTTTTCTTCATCTGGCATTGGACGGGTTTTTAAAACAATGTTTAGTAAAAGAGAGAATTTTAGGGAAAAAAGAACTTTGTTTTGGTTTTATTTAAAGTTTTGAATATCCCTTTGGAGGTGGGGACGGGGGTGAGGCAGGGAAAGCCCATATTGTTCTCTAAAATGGCGAGGAAACCACAACCCTGCGAAAATCCGGTCCCCTGAGTCCTGCAGAGGGGTTCAAGACCCCCTTTCCCCCAACTTCAAATTCGGGAAGGTGCGGGTTAATTTTTGCATTTGGGAAAACTAATCCACCATCGGGGAAACTCAACAAGCGTGCCCAGGTAAGGTTTTTTAGCTGCCCCCGGCCACGCAAAAACCAGGGGGGCTTTTATCTTCCAGAAATCTCTTTGGCAGCAACCACAGCGGTTTCAGCTCTTGTTTTATATCGGGAAACCCAGGGGGTTAAGCCCCTTTTCTTTTAGATGATATAAAAAGTTAAAAATTTTTGAAAGGTCAATAAAACCAATCGGGACTTCCAGGACTTTTGGTTTTCCCCTGGTAAAAAAACAAACCAGTGGGGGTGATCGGTATACACGTAAATTTCTGCCCAAAAATGTAGGGGTCAAAAGGGCCCTTACTGCCTCAAAAACCAGCAATTTCCCTCCTGTCGGGGGCCACTGTAGCGAGCCCTCCCCCCCTTTTTCTTTTTTCTGGGAAATAGGGGGTTTTTTTTAAACAGCATGAGGTGTGCCTTGCGTCACGTTTGCACCCAAAACATGCCCCAAATAGCTATTTTGGGGCCGTCCCAAATGGACCCAAGGGGTTTTTTATAATTGGGGTTTTTGCAGGGTAGGGGCAGACCCCAAAGGCAGACTTCAGGTTTTTAAAAGACTTTTGGGAATTCCTCGGGCCCAAATGAACTTCTGTTCTTCCTTGTCAATGAAGAAAAAGGGAAGCTGTAACCTTGCAAAACCCATCTATATGCCGACGGAAGAACCCCGCACCCCAAAGGGAAACCCGGGCACTTCCTCGTACATCTTTCGGGCGGCTCATTTCTGCTATACAGTTAGCTTTTTGGGATTGGGAACGGTTCCCTTCAGCTGCCCTTTCAAAGCCAAAAAAATTCTAATTTCTGTAGGGAAAATTCTCGCTTTTTGCGGGGTTCAAACGCAAACCAGCCCCTATGTAAAAAATTTCAAGAGTCTCTTGAAAAGGGCGGGGGCTCCTCTGATCCTGCAAAAAAAACCCAAATCATCCAAGTAAGCGCTGTGTGGCGCCCAAGACGGAAGAAAATATTATATTAATAGTTCCCAAAAGGTTTGGGGGGCGGTCTTCAAAACCCTATGGAATTCGCCCTGAACTCCCCACACACAACCCCTCACTAAAGTTTGTTTTTAGGTCGATCTTGAGGTTCCACAGGGAAGCCCGTAGGAAAAACGAGCATCAAGGGAGGGAAAATGCAGCTCGGGTGCAAGTCATCAAAACCTTTTTGGATCGGGGGAAAGGGATAGAGTCAGCCCGTTGTTATTGCTTTTATAAGGGAAAAAATAAACAAAAAAACCTTACTGTCCCACCTTTTACGAACGAGAACCATGGTGAAAGCCAAGGACTTGTGGAGGGTTCAAAAAACCCCCGGGCCTTGGCCATTTGCTTTCCCACTGTTCACGAATAGTCAATTGGGCGTTTTGTGGTAACCTCCACTGCCCTTTGTAAAAATTGGGGAAGGCCTTTACCTTTCGTATTCTGTGGGGAACACCAGGAATCGTCCCCCATGTCCATATTTGACTGAAAAGTCCAGAGAAAAATTACTCAAGAGATCTCGAAAAATTGTCCTTTTCAGGATCCTCCTAATGATCTTTAAACTGGGGAAATTTATTTGGGTTATCTACAGAAGGGACTAAGAGGTTTTTAAGTGGGTGGGGGCCCTAACAACACTCACCGGGGTTCCCCCCCCTTCCCAAAAGCCCTTAAAACCAAAAATCAGGCTTTCATTGTTGGGTGTTTTAGAAATTGAAAATTTTTCCTCAAACTCGGGAAATGGTGGTAAAGATACATCCACGGGACGGGTCAAAAAATTTTGCTCAGGAAAAAATTTTGGGAAATCGTCTTCGCTGTAACCCAAAATCCATTTGGCCATGTTTTAAATAAAACCTTTCATCAAAGGCAAAATTGGGGTTTAAAGCCCTCTTCTATGTTTAGGTGATTTGGGGCACAGGTTTAAGGGGGGGCGGGGGGCAGCAGCATCAGCAATCCCACGGGCGGACACAGGTAAAGGGGGCGGCGGCGGCAGCGCATCAGATCCAACGGACTGGGCACAGGGGAAGGCGGCGGGAGCAGCAGCATCAAACAAACCAACGGGCTGGACACAGGGGAGGGCCCCCAGATTTACCTGCGTATCTTTTTAGTGGTTTCAGGGTTGGTGTTATAAGGGGGTTCGACTTGCACATCGGTCAGGGCTGCAAGCAGAGTTCCTCCCTTTAAACCCAAGTGGCTTTTAATGGGATTTTAACCCACCAGTAGGGAAAAAGTTCCATTATCGGAGTTTAAACCAACCCCTTTTGGCATAATAAAGCTATTAAAGGGTCAACCAAAAAGGGTTGTGCTTTTTTTAAGCCTAGGAGGTACTTTTGCAGAAAGGAAGGACCCGATTTGGTGAAAGGGGGGCTATGAGCAAACTCGAGCTTTGGGGTGTACATTTTCTTTTATCACTTTTTTACTTAGTCTCTGCCACATTTTCAACCCGTTTAAAAATCGAACTAGGGCAGTCTGTAAAAATTACTGGGACTCTTTAAATCCGCAAAAAGCAAGAAGTTTTTGTGGTGGGGGTTCTCGTAATAAACACATAACTACAACGCCCCAAAATGTCCATACCAATCCAAAAAATACCTGGGAAACAATTCCTTTAACAAAAACAAAACCCGATGACGAATGACTTTTCCCCAGATAAGTGGATTTGGACCCCCCTCACCCTGTACATCTAAAAATTGGGGTTCCCGAAAACTCCCAAAAACTTCCTCTTTGGGTTTTCGGTAAGGTTTTAAAAGAGATTTTACCGTGTTTGGTGTTTTTTAAACAGTGTCGCTTCCTTTTCCCGTGTTATCAGGCACCTTTCCCCTTTACACCATTCACTTGTAGATGAATCAGGGGTTTTACCAGTTGTTAGATTTCGGAGCCGTTCTTTGGGGGCCCGAGGAAATTTTTTGTCAGGGTTTAGTCCGGGCTCGCTGTCTGGCCTGACATCTGGAAAGGGGCAGTTTTTTTCCAAATTGTCCAGATTTACCCCCACCCCCGCATACTACCCCCTTTTGGTTTTTCCGGCCCGTCACGGGTGGGGAAAGTCCTCGGGGGCGGTGAAAGACAGTATGGTTGTTCCCCCAACTGCCCCAGTTTTTGTTCCACTCTTGTAAACTTTTAGCCTTTTTTAAATCTGGGTGCTGTAAACCTGGGGACATCCCCAAAAATACCTGTTGGGGTCTTTGGCGGGTACCCCAAACGTTTTTCTACAATCGCCCCAAATTTTCAAATGTTTTAAACCCCCTTGCCCTGCAACACTTTCCTGAACCAAAAAAGGGAAGGCTTCAATAAAAATTTTTTTTAATCAGATCTCGTGGCCTACTGGACAACCCGGACCAAACCCCCAAACCCGAAGGACAGCACTTTCTTTCAAGAAGTAAACCGGGGGACTTTTGGAAACCCCCAGTCTTTTTTTAGAAAGGGTGTCGTAAAATTCTAAACGGAAGTTGGGTTCCCCAGAACTTTTTCTAAGCGCGAGGGGAAACAGGGTCCAATCTTGGGATCTCGAACAAGGGGGGGTTTATAACCCTTTTTGCTCTCCTCGGCAGTGTATTCTTGCAGAACGGGCTCTTGCACCATCACCCGAAACCTGCAGTTTAATCTGGCGAAACGTGGGGCCAAAACCCCATTGTTCCTTTTTTAAAGCATTGCTGTGGAGTTTTTCTTCAAAAACCCCCCAAAGCGGGGCCCCGGTTTCAGAGACAAACACAGGTGAAGGTTTACGGTCGGTAAATGGGCGCAATTGATCCGCCCTAGTGGAATACGTCTCGGGGTAGGTTTTGGTTAAAGGGGGACACAAGGGGTTTCGTACTTTAAAACCCGTCTGATCTTGGCCCCTCTCGTCATCAGATCTTGATCCCCTTTCAGACTGGGATCGGTTTTATAATACCTAGGACTGGTCGTAAAAAAATTTAAATTTGGGGGTTCACAAAGTCTCGAAAGGGTAGCACACTCAGTCATCAGAAAGGTTATTTCTGTAAACCCAAACTTTCCCTTTACCTCGGACGGGAATTTACCCATCTGTCCCCACTAAAATGTTCTTAAAAAGGGATGCATTGACCCCTTTAGGTTGAGCTGGCATCTCTTGCGGGCCCCTGCTCCTTGAAGTCTGGTTCAAAAACGGCTCTCGAAAAATTGGGGGGTTTTTCTCCCACAGCCCCTTTTTTTTACTGAGGGGCCCCCCCCCCATGTTCGCCGATCGTGAAGACGGGTTTTTAAACTAACGGTTTGGGGAAAAACAAAAAACCCAAACACTGGTGGTGCCCAGCCCTCACAGACCCCTAAAATTTGCCGAAACAGTACGCAAGGAAAACATTTTGAATTTTGTTTAAAAAATTAAAGCCACTATTATAAAACATAAAAAGGCATTGATATAAAAAAGTAAAAAAAAAACATTTTCTGTACTGCCCCATACCAAAATAAGAGAAACCCAGTATAAAAAAAAACTAAAAAACGATAAAACAAAAAGATTACAGAGCATAAAACCCAATAAAAGGTTAAAACACAAAAAACAAGGGGTTACAAAACATAAAACACAATAAAAAAAAAACGCAAAACAAAAATGAATCAGAAAATAAAACAAAAAATTAAACCAATAAACGTGACCCCAGTAACTAAAAACCCATTGCAAAAAGAAATAAAAAAAAATTTCAAAGCTAAAGAAAAGGACCCGGAAACCGTCAAAAAAACGTAAAAAAAAAAAAAAAAAAAAAAAAAAAAAATGCAATTTCCCGCAGCTGCCCCCCATTATTTGGGGTTTTGTGATTTTGAGAGGTTCAAGGGCTGATCCATTCTTTAAAAAAAAAAATTTTTCTAACAAAAAAAGAATAAATAAATTTGGGGGTTTGTGGTTGGCCGAAAAAAAAAGGGAGAATGTCACATTTAAAATTTAAAAAAAGAAACCCCAACACAAAAAAAATAAACAATAAAACCCCTAAGAACGGGCAATTAAAAATATAAAAAAGCTGGGATTTAAACAAAACTAAGAAAGTTTAAAAACCCAAACG
>NC_051414.1:49864-50034 GCF_015228065.2 Penaeus monodon
ACGGCTACAAAATAAAACCCCAAAAAAAGGCGGTTTTTTTTTCCCAGCCCCCCCCCCCCCCAAAAAAAATTCCCAAAATCTAAAATAAAAATTGCAACGTCTTCCTTATATATTATTTTTTTGGTTTCTGTGGCCATAAACAATCAATCATTAACTTTGGTCGGTGGGTC
>NC_051414.1:50305-50475 GCF_015228065.2 Penaeus monodon
GAGCACAAATAAAAGTTTTAAAAAAAACATACACGAAAAGGTTTAAAAACATGAACTAAAAAAGAAATACAGAAAAATAGAAATAAAAAAAATTAAGGGCTTAAAACTAACAACCCAAGCCCCTAAAACTCCAAAAAAACAGTATATAACAATTAAAATTTTTAAAGGGA
>NC_051414.1:50563-50720 GCF_015228065.2 Penaeus monodon
AAGGGAATCACTACAAATGCACTGGCCACAAAGTCACTTTTTCATATTTACTAGTGCTTTGTGCATCTTTCGGCGAATTTATCCCTTTCACATTTTACCAGCCCGTGGGGGAGGCAAAATAGTGTTAAATTTTATCTTTAAAAGAAGTACATGTAAA
>NC_051414.1:50753-51490 GCF_015228065.2 Penaeus monodon
AAATTTATTTGGGGGAAAAAAAAAAGGGGGGGAGAAGGAATAAAAAACAAAAAGAAGAAAAGAATAACCATAAGTCCGTTTAATCTAATCAGTAAACAGTAGATCAAAAAATTTTTAAGTTAAGCAAAGCCCTTACAGAAATTTTCTGGACAGAAAAATAAAGGGGTATAAAAAAACCCTAAAAAATATTTTTTTTCAACCAAGAGCTGTGCACCCCCCGGAATCGGCCCTCCGAAGAGCGCAGAAAGTGACAAAAAAGGGAAAGTTCCAAAAGCAATTTTTGTTTTATATATGAAAAGACAAAAAAAAGGGAAAACAGGATATGCCATCAATACCTTGCAGAAAATGCGTGTGGTGACCAACGTTACGTAACAAAGTTACGATAATCTCTTGACATCCCAGTAGCTGTATTTTCACTTCTAACTTTTTGGGGAAACCCTTTTAAATCCGAGGAAAAGGGGTTTTAATAATGACGTGCGCGATGGTTTTGAGGGTTTACGTCCCATGCTGCTAAACCTCCCGGGGGAGCGGGTTTTTTCTCTCATTTTTTGATTTTTGCCATGCTGCCTCCCCAGGGGTTTCGTATCCGCTCGGCTTCCATTTCATGCTGGGCAATAAAATCAGCCAATAAAAAAAAAAATTTTCTTTTTTATAGTTTATACCACAGGCAAATGTTGTTCATCATGGACGCCTTTTCAATCATCAAAAGAAAAAGATTAAAAAAAATAGAAATAAGG
>NC_051414.1:51522-56137 GCF_015228065.2 Penaeus monodon
GAGGGAACATGCATTTTCGGGGTTCAGTGAGGATAACAGGGTGATGTTTTAGCGTGATATTCATGTTGCCCCCAACACCGCTTTAAATTTTAAAAAATGATTTTTGCTGTAAAAAGGACTTGGGATATTTAGTGTTTTTTTGCATGAAGTCCATGTAATAAAAGTGACTGTTTGAAACGATGGTTGAGTTTTTTTTATGTTATTTTTTCAATTTGTCACCTCCCAAAGAGCAGAAAGGAGTACGAAATGATGAAAAAATATCTCTTTTTTTCGTTTTTTTTGAATATATCGGTGTCTTTAAAAAAAAGTGAAATAAGAATTTTGAAGGTTTTGCGCGGACTAATTTGATGTGGTGTTAGTTTCACGCCCGGCCGGGTTTGAAGAATGAAAATTTTGAAGACGCAGGTCTTAGTTCGTCGCCGGCAGAAGGCCACGTGAAAGGTCCGATGACCCCAAAGGTAAGAGGACCCGGTCGTTTGCGCTCGGAAGTTACGGGTATTAACCCCTTCTGTGGGGTTTTAAATGTTTTGGGAATATTTCTTGGTCATTTTAGTTTTGTTGATGACGTAATGAAGGTAGATTGTATTTTAGAGTGACAGCAATTTTGTGGGGTCATTTTTCATTAGCAAATCAACATCACCTCACCATCACTCATCACTTTTTAAATTTTTTCTTTTGTAAAGACGTGTCAGTGTAGATTATTCTTTTTTTAAAATTTTATTCAGATTTGTTTAAAACATCCAGTAATGAGACATGATGCAAAAATCTCTGTTTCTACAGTGCGATTTGCGGTATCGTGGGCGCAGCTGAGTTGGACCTCTGTTCTTCGAATTTGCCTAACAGGCCCCGACCTCTGTTTGGGGGCCGAGTGTGGCTTTATCGCGAACGAAGAAATATCACAAAAGCAGAACCCCCCAACAAACAGAGGCGTAGTCACACGGTATTGTGGGAGGCAAAACAAAAAACAATACGCAGTTAGTCGAATACAGCTGTTTTGGCCGGAATATACCAAGGTAAGGGAATTAAGAAGTGAAAGGAAGTTTAACTGATATGCCATATGCTTTATTGGAAAAGTAGGTCATTGCTGAAGTCCTTCTTTTTCCAGACCTATACGCAAAAGGGGTGGATACATCGCATGATTTTGTACCTAAAGGGCATAAAATTCCCTTTTCTGCCCCCACTTTGCCAACCCGAAAACTCTCCCACGTCCCTTGCCCGATTTTGTAATTCGTGCTGTCAGCGTGTCAGGCACACAGCTCCATGCATATCGTGACTTACTGTTAGTGACCCCCCAGCCCACAGGCTGTTAGCATTCCCTGCTGTGTAAGCGCCCCATCAGCAGCATTAGTGAAAAGGTACGGGAAACCCTTTTCACAATCTCCGCGATTGGGAAAAAATGGGGGCAGATCCTCTAATCATTGTGATTAAGGGGCCCTTTGCAGGCTGAGATCATGTCCAGTCTGCAGTACTCTTGCTTTTTTCTGCCACCATGCAGTCAAATACCTTTTTTCATCAAGCTGGTGGCAGGTACGGTCACAGTGGCAGATTTAAAGCTTGTTATTTTCCCACCGCATATCACTGCCCCTGACTAGAGACCCGCCCCAAAGGGCCGCATGCCCACGCGAGATCTGAGGATACGTGGGTTTCCCGGTTGCTTTCATAAAACGATTAGATCGAACACCACTTTTCCCCAAGGCAAAATAAAAGGGGCCTCCAGCACCGCTTTACGCAACAGTGCCAAAAGAAAAGGTCAATGCGTTCACAAGTTGATACTAGAGATTGAACGGGGGGACACCTTGATGAAGTTGGCTTTTAAAGGGTCTTCCCGCAGTCCCTCAGTGAAATATTAGTTTGTTAAATTAGGGTTCCCAGTTGCGAAGTTGAAAAGGGGGAACCCATTTTGAATTTTTATAGATCACTTAACCCCTGCCCTTTCCGGAGATTACATTCAGTAAATGCGGACTCCTTTACAAATTCCTTCCCGGGAGAATTTCAAGTCGTTTTTAAAATACAAATTCTTTTCCCTTTAAAAAACTATGTATCAAAAAACATGGCACGATCACTTACTGCTCCACGTATCTGCAGGGTTGTGGTTGCACAGTATCACACAAGTCTTCAGGCGCTTTCTTGCAAAGAACCGTACAGCCCAACAAAAAGGACATTTAAAAATTAGATAATTTGACTTTGTGTATTTGTAGATTAAAAAGAAAAAGCTGAAATAGACAATTATTCTTTTGTTAAAATTGAAGGTAGTAGAAAAAAAGATTATGTTCTTGATGCAAAAAAAATAATTGATTTTAAACTTTTTTAGGGACGAGGGTGTTACTCCTGGCAGGCGCTTCACAGACACCCACTGAGCCTCCACAACCCCCATCAGGGGGTGTGCTTACCAAAGGGCACACGAGAGGGGACTCTCATCGAGTTTGGTGCTAATGTTTCCTAACGAAAGCAGGGGTAAAAAGTTAGGTCTGGGCATCTTGTGGGCACTGCATGTTGGGGGCCATCTGTTTGTACAAGTGGAGCTTCTGACGCAAAAAAATCGGCAGAATATGACACCAGTGTCCAGGGGAGCGGCTGAGGAAAACCTTTAAAGTGTTTGGCTACTTTCTGTCATGTGATTGGCCAGGACAAGAGATCTGCTGAAAAACCAAGCCATCAAGCACTGGCGTTGCTGCCCCAAATGGCACAACAATGTAAGAGAATCAATCTTTTTTCAGTTGCCATTTATTTTTACGGAAATAATTTTTCGGGATTTTTGATTTTCAATTAAATTAACTTTCTCTTTTCAGGAATCTTATTTTTTCCCCCTTTTTTTTCTTTGATGGGGGAATTCTGTTTGAATAGCAGAAGGAGTGTGAGGAGAAAAAATGTAACGGAGAAAAAGCCCTACGGCCCCGTTAGGCCCCAAGCCTGTCCTGCCCTTTTCAGAGCTGGAGCACGTTTACAAAGGCGAACTCAAGAGGATCTTACCCCTGACTTTGAAGTTGCAAAAAAATACTGCTAAGTCAGGGTGTGCCGTAAGAGCCCAGATGCTGGGGCCGCCCCCCACTATGGTTTCAGGCATGAGGGGCATTTTGGGCTCAAATACTCATTTTTCGCGGCGCCTCGATAATCAGAACAGACAGAGAAAGGGGGACTTCTCGGCGGGCCTGTTTTCGTGGACGTTATGCTGTCCCGTACCTTGCGGATACAAGCAGGCTAAACCCCTACTGACAAATCAGGGAAAAAACCCCTGGGCCTAGGCATATCAGGGAGACCCATAGGGTCAGTTCCTTTTAGACAAAGGGTCATTGTTGAGATTGGGGAAACAATGAATGAGACCCCTGGACCGTGCATCAGTGCCCGTAAAGGCGCCGTGCAATGCTTTTTGTGACGCGGTGCAAAACTGGGTCTGACATGGGAATTGCAGTGTACCTTCAGTGAATTTATTTGCGGATTTTTGCTATTAAAAAGTTTCAAGAAGTAGGTAACACTTTTTAGTAAAGGTCGTTTTTAAAAAAAACGGGCCATGTTTTTTTAGCCCGTTAAGTACCCACAGGGATCAGGGGAACACACTGCAACCTCACACATCTCGCTTTTCATCTGACCCTCAACTTGTCCCGCAAGAGAAAAATGAATGTAAGTCTTTTTGGTGGGGAATTTTCTGTTTCTTTCTGGTGAAGATGTGGTAGTTTTAAATTTTATTTTCAAAGGTATATACTTTGTTGAATTTTTGTCAAATATATTTTATGAAGAAATTATGTTTCACTTTAAAGTGCGGGTTTTCAAATCGTTACACCCGTATTTTTAAAGAAAAATTTTGTAAATTTTTATGCCATTCTGGAAATAGGGGCCATTCAGTTTCGTTTTGCTCTCAAGTGAAAACAATCTCGAGCCTTACTATGCTCGAGCCAAGGCCCAAAAGGGGGGCCAAGTAAGGGAAATTTTTATGGGGGTATTTTTTAAATCCAAAGGAAATTTCTCTTGGAAAAAAAAGGAAGGTTATCTTATAAAAAATTATGCAAAAAGTTTTAGAACATTTTACTTGAAGTTTTAAAGTACTTTCAGTTTTCAGATAGTGTTTAACAAGTAAAACTTGTTAGCAAAGGAAAATCCATAAAATATTCCAAAAGCTGTTTTCAAAATTATCTTTAGCCAGTTTTTGTGTCCCTTGATGCAATGAAACACCAAGTTCTTTCCCGGCGCGCAAGGCCTGGAAGAGGGCGAGGGAGAAGGTTGCCCCGGGGCCCTGATGTCCGTCGCGTCTGTTGTTCGGACGGCAAAGAGCGGTTTCCTGCGTTCCCGCCCCCGTCCCTCATTGCGCTCGGGGCCCCCCTGGCCCCCCTCCCGTGACGTCCGCTCTTTCCGGTTTGGGTTTTCCCGCCCTGGCAAGGGGCCCAGGGAACACTAGGCGCTTAAATCCGGGCCTTTAAAACAAAGAGAAAAGCAAAAAAAAAAATTTTGGGCCGGGGGGCAGCCCCCCCGGGGGGGCCTTTGGAGGGAATGGGGGGAGGAATCAGGGGCCAACTTAGAGGTCCGAGAAACACGGGAAACCCCCGGGCGGGGGAGCAAAAAAACAACCACCCAGGGGGGGGCCCCTGCCCGAAAAGGCCAACAAGAACCAGAGAAAAAGGGG
>NC_051414.1:56484-56590 GCF_015228065.2 Penaeus monodon
TTTTTGAGGAAAAAAAGGGTTTTTTTTTGGGTAAAAAATTTTCCTTTTTTTAAAATAAAAAAAAAATTTTTTTAAATTTTGCCAAAAAAAAAAAGGGGTTTTTTTT
>NC_051414.1:56791-57631 GCF_015228065.2 Penaeus monodon
TTTTAAAAAGGGGAAAAAGGGAAGGGGTTTTGAAAAAAAAGGAAGAGGAATTAAAAAAGTTGAAAAAAATTTAAAAAATTTAGAAAATTTGGTTTTAAAAAAGAAGAAATAAAAAAAAGGGGGAGTTTGGAAAGAAGGAGGAGAAGGGGGGGAAAAATTATGGGGTTTTTGGGGAAATGAATAATTTTTGGTTGGGGGTTTTTGAGTTGGGGGGTTTGGGGGTTGGGGTGAGGGTTTTTTTTTTTTCAATGTATTGAAAATATTTTATTTGGAAAGGGAAATAAAAAGGGAAAAGATTTGGGGTGGCCCAAAGTTTTGGTGGGGGCTTTTTTATGGGGAAAAATTTTGGGGATGGAAAAAATTTTAAGGGGCCAATAAAAAAAAAGGTTTGGATTGGTTTTTTTTTTATATTAAAAAAAAGGGGAAAGAAAGGAAAGGGGAAAAAGGGAAAAGAAAAGGATTAAAAAAGGATGAAAGGAGAAAAGGAAAGAGTTTTAAAAAAGAAAAGAGAAGAAGGAAAAGAAGGGAAAGAAAGGAAATAAAGAATGGAAAAGGGAGAGAGGAAAGAGGAGAAAAAAGAGAGGAAAGAGAGAAAGAAAAAGGTAAGGAGAAGAGAGGAAGTAGAGAAGAAAAAGGAAAAAGGGAAAAGAGAAGAGAAAAGAGAGGAGATAGGGAGATAGAAAAGATAAGAAGAAAAAGGAGAAGGGGGGAGAGAGGAAAGGAAAAAAAATAGAGGAGATTTGAAAAAAGGAAAAAAAGAGGAGAGAAAAGAGAAAGAAAAGATAGGAGGGAAGAAGAGAGAGGAGAAGAGAAAGAGAAGAGAAGAGGAAGGAGGAGGGG
>NC_051414.1:57861-58314 GCF_015228065.2 Penaeus monodon
TTATGGAAAGATAAAGAAATAAAATGAGATGAAAAAAGTAAATTAATTATATAGAATAATAGATATAGAAGTATAAAAGAAATATAAGAAATAAAAAAAAAAATAATTATAGAGAGAATATATAAATATAGAAATAATTTTAAAAATTATAAAAATATAATAAAGAAGAATAAAATAGATATAGAATATATAAAATAAAATATATTAATAAAATATAAATATAAGGGGAATAAAAGAAATAGAAAATATTAAGAAAAAAGAAAATTTAAAAGAAATTAGAGAAATAGAATATAATATAGTATGAGTAGCGGAATATATAAAAATATAAAATTAAAAAATAAAAAAATTTAAAATTAATAAAAAAATAAAGAATAAATTTTTTAAGGATAAAAGAGAAGAGAAAAAGAGTAAAAAAAGATATAAGAGATATAGAGGAGAAAAAGATAGAAAATT
>NC_051414.1:59391-60033 GCF_015228065.2 Penaeus monodon
GGAGAGAGGGAGAGAGAGATGGGGGAGAAAAAAAGAATAGAAGAGGAGAAGAGGAGAGAGAGAGAGAAAAGGGAGAGGAGAGAGTGGGATATGTAAGAAAGAAGAGAAGGGAAAGATAGGAGAGAGAGAAAGAGGAATATGAAAGGGGAGGAGGAAAAAGAGAAGGGAGAGTTAAGAGAGGAGAAAAGGGGAAAAGAGATAAAGAGAGGAGGAAAAGGAAATAAAAATTAAAAAAATTTATAAAAAGGATATATAAAAAGAGAGTTTTAGAAAAAAAAATTTAAAGAAGGGAAGAGGGGAAAAGATGGAAAAAAAAAACAAAAATTTAAAGATAATATAATATAGAAAGATAAAAAGGTTTATAGAAAAAAGAAAAAGAATAAAAAAATTATAAAATAAAATAAAAAAGATGAGTAGAAAAAGAGGAAGGAATAAGATAGAAAGAGAAATATAGAGAATATAATAAATATAATATAATAAATATATAAAAAAAGGTAAGGAAGATAAAAGTAATATAATAAAGTAGGGAATAAAAATAATTAAAGAGAAAGAGAAAGGAGAAGAGATGAAGATAAAAGATAGAGTAGATAAAATAGAGAAAGAAGAAGAAGTAAAAATTAGAATGAGAAAAAAAAAGGGGGG
>NC_051414.1:60677-60948 GCF_015228065.2 Penaeus monodon
TAATGATATTTTTAATAGAAAAAAAGATATTAGATAAAAATAGAATATTTAATATAAAATAAAAAGGGATATTAAATTTAAAATATTAATAGATTAGAGATTTATAATATAAAAAATAAAAAAAATTTTAATAGAAAATATAAATAAATGATAAATGAAATTTTTTTTAATTAAAATAAGAAGATAAAATTTTGGGAAAATAGGAAAAAAAATAATATTTTAAAGATATATAGTAAAAATATAATTATATAAAAAAAAAATATTATATATA
>NC_051414.1:60975-61379 GCF_015228065.2 Penaeus monodon
TTATATAAAGAAAAAATGGAAAAATTTAAAATTTATATATATTAATAATATAAATAAAATTTTTAGATATAAATTTTAATTTATAGATAAGATATATATATAAAAAAAGATAATATATTATATATTATATAAAAAGGGAGGATAATATATATAAGAATAAAAATGAGATATATAATAAATTTTATTAATAATTTTTATTATATTTATAATATAATTTTAATAAAAAGAGATAAAAAATTTAATTTTGATTATAGAAAAAGAAAAATAGATTTTTATATAGTGAATAAGAGATATATAAAAGAATAAATAATTAAAGTTATAAGAGATGTGAATAAAAGAATATTATTATAGAGGAAAAGAAAAATAAGAAAAAGATAGGGAAAATTTGAAGCGAAATAATTTTT
>NC_051414.1:61434-63182 GCF_015228065.2 Penaeus monodon
TATATAGGGTTTTTTTTAAAGAAAATAGAGAATATAAAAAATTTTTAAGGGAAAAAAAAGAGATAGAAGATGAAGAGGAGAAAATAAATATAATAATTATAAAAATTTTTAAAAATAAATAGATATAATATAAAAAAAATAATTTATTATAATATATATAAATTTTTAATATATATATATGGGATATAATAAATGAAAAAAAAAATTTTGGGAGATATATTATAATATAAATAAAAAAAGGGGTTTTGTTTAATAGGGAAAAATAAATAAAAATTATAAATCATATAAAAAGAAATATATAATAAAAAAATAATAAAAAAATAAAAATAAAAAATAAATATATATTATATATATATTAATATATTTAAAATATATTAAAATATAATATAAATAAATTAAAATATAGAAATTTAAAATAAAAAAGAATAAAAGGAAAATAGAAAAATATTAAATAATAATTTACATTTATTAAATAATATATTCAATGTAATTTTATAATAATTAAAATTATAAATAATATAATATGATAGTTTTGAAATAAAAAGGGGAAATATATATATATAAGATATAGATAAAAATAATAGAAATATAAAATTATATAATATATATAATATATATATATTAATTTTAATATATAATATATATTATATAATATAAATATAAATAGATGAGATATATATATTATTTATAGAATAAAAATAAATATTATATTAAATATTATAGTATAAATAAAATAAATATATAAAATTATATTATAATATATATTTGAAAAAGATAATATATAAAAATTAATATTAAAAAATATTTTATTTAATTTTAAAATTTATATAAAATAAAAAATAAAAAGAAATTATTTTAATATATATAAATAATATAATTAATTTTTAATATATATATATATATAATAATATAAAATAGAATTAATAAAATAATAAAAAAAAATAAAAATATAAATAATGAATAGAATAAAATAGAATTATTTTATAGAAATATTATATATAATATTAAATAAAAATTTTAATATAAAATTTTATATATATTAAATAGTTTAATTTTTAATAAATAGATATAATAAGAAGGAAGATATGAGAAAAGAAAATATGAAAAAAATTTTTTTTGAAAAAAATTTATATATATAGATATGATAATAAAAATTAATATATAAAATAAAATTATAATAATATTTTAAATAATAATATAATATATTATAATATTATAAATATAAGAAATATAATATAATAATTTTAAAATATAAAAGAAAATAATATATTGATATTTTTTAATTATAAATATTAAAATATATATATAAAATTATATATATATCTAATAATTTTAAATTAATATTTTATTATAATATATATATAAATAATATAAATTTTAATAATATTATATATATAAATTTTTAAAATTTATTTTATATATAATATAAATAATTTTAAAATATAATAATATTAATTTTTAAATTATAAATTAAAAAATATATAATATTTTTAATTTAATTAAAATTTTTAAAATTAAATAAAATTAAAATAAAAAATATATATTTTGTTTTAATAATATTAATATATATATATATATAATATATAATAATATTATAAAATAATATTAAATAAAAATTATATAAATATTATATTATTTATAATAATTATTTTAATAATAATTTATAAAATATTTTAATAATAAAAAAAATTTTTTTTTTGAATAAATATTTATTATTATATATAATAATAAAATAATATTATAAAAAA
>NC_051414.1:63276-67417 GCF_015228065.2 Penaeus monodon
TTTAATTTTTAAATATATAAATATTTAAAAAATTTTAATATAAAATTATAAAATTAAAATAAATATAAATAAAATTTAAAATTTTAAAATAAATATACATGGGTAATTTTTTCAGTGGAATTTTTGAAAATGGAATTTTGGGGTTAAATGACACCCCAAATGAGCAATGGAAACCAGAGGTTTTCAAAATAATTTTTTGGATACATCTTAGCTGGAAGTTTCACAATGAGTTTTTATATGGCCAACCAATATAGTTTGAACCTAGCAATTAATTTAAAACAAGTTTCATCTCTAAGTCTAAATAAAATGTTGATTTTACATTGCAAAGGGAAAAATATATTTTTTTTTTCTTTCCATTTATTTAGTAAAGGGATGGGTTTAAAAACTGCCTATGGTTTAAATTGGACCATTTTCTTCAGATGTTGAGGAATAACAGACTCGGATAAAAGGGACGTATCGGGAGGTCGGCTCAGAGAGGGTGTCCCCCGAAGCTGTAAATGTCAGAGTGAGCAAGGCGATGGAAACGCAGGAACCAGCTCTTTTGATTTTGTCTCGAATCTTAATCAAGACGCGAGGAATCGGAGTCCCGGGGGGCAACCTACGCCTCGTCAGTCTTAAGGCTTCTTGCAGAGCCTGAAAATAACATTGTTAAGTTCATGGCACAAAGTGCACTAGAAAAATGGTCAAAAAGAATTTTGAATTAAAAAGTATTGGGATTTTAGTTTATGGACTTTTTCTTTCATATACAAGCTTACGTTTAACAACATCGAAAAATGGAAAGTATCTTTTAAAAATTCAAAATGGGAAAAGTTACGAAATTTTAGTCATAGATTTTTTTAAGATATACAACTTCCTAGATTTTTTTCCCAAAAGGGAAAAAATTCCTTTGGATTATAAAATACCACAAAAAGAATTCCTTACTTGGCCTCCCCCTTGGCTTTGGCTCGAGCATATAAGGGTCGTTTAATTGCTCTTCAAAATTGAGAGCTAAATCGAAGCGAATGGCCTCTTATTCCCTAATGGTATTAAATATTACAAGAAGTTCTTTTTAAATACAGGTGTAACGTTTGTAACCCCGCACATAAGTGAAACATAATTTTTTTATAAAAATATTGACAAAATTTAAAAAAGTAATCCCTTTAAAAAAAAATTAAAATACACATCTTTACCAGAAAAAAACAGAAAATTCCCCCCAAAAAAAACTTTAAATTTATTTTTTTCTTTCAGCGAGACAAGTTGAGGGGCAGGTAAACTAGATGTGGAAGGTTTCAGTGTGTTCACCTTTTCACTGGGGTAGCTTCACAGGGGGTATGAAAAGCGAGGCCCGTTCTTTCAAACGACCTTTACTACAAAGGTTACTCTATCTTCTTGAACTTTTTTAAGCATAATCCTGCAAATAAAATCAGCTGTAAGGTACACGCAAATGCCCCGAGCAGGACCCCGTTTTTCACCGCGTCAAAAAAGCATTCACGGGTGCGGCATTTCGGGATGATAGCACGGCAGGGTCTCATTTCCTTGATTCCCCATGCTTATCAAGTCCTTTGTTAGAAGGAATGGACCCCCTAGGGGGCTCCCTGATATGAGCGGCAGAGGTGTTCTTCCTGATTTTTTAGTAGGTTTAAGCCCGCATTGTAGTCCGCAAGGTATGGACAGCATGAAAAAAGTCCCCGAAAAAAGGCCCCGCCGAGAGGAGTGACCTTCTCGTTTTCGATTACGAGGCGCCGCGGAAAGGGGTAGTTCCATGAGCCCCCCAAAAGCCCTCAGATGCCAACCATGAGTGGTGTGCGGCCCCAGCATCTGGGTCTTACGGTCACACCCTGACTTTGCAGTTTTTGAACTTATAAGCAGTGGGAAAAATCCTCGAGTTGCCCTTTTTAAAACGTTCTCAGCTCTGAGAAGGGAGCGATAGTGCTGTGGCCCGAACCCGCGGCACTGTAAGGGCTGTTTTCCAGTTTCATTTTCTTCCCCCAACACTCATTTGCTAGTTAAAAGAAATTTTACCACTAAGAGAAAATAAAAAAAAATAATTTATTCCCGAAAAGAGAAAGTTAAGTTAATTTCAAAACAAAAGCCCGGGAATTTTTTCCATGTAACAATAAATGGCAAATGAAAAAATGATTTTATTCTACTTACATGTTTTGGCCCTTGAGGCAGCAAGCCAGTGTTTATGAGTTTGGTTTTTTAGCAGATCATCTTGCCCGGCCAACACAGACAGCAATAGCCCAATACATTTAAGGGGTCCTGGCCGCTGCCTGGACCACGGGTCATATTTTGCCCATTTTGCAGTCAATGAAACTCAGCTTGTACTAACAGATGGACAACTCCAGGTTTCCCCAAGATGCAGCAGACCCAAGCTTTAGCCTGCTGTTCGTTAGGTAACTTTGAGAATCGATGAGAGGCCACCATTCTGTGTGCCTTGGTAAGCACACATCCCCTGATGGGGAAAAAGTGGAGGTGCCAGGGGGTAAACTAGTGAAGGCCTGCCAGGAGTAACAGCCTCGATACCTACAAAAGATTAAAATCATCAATTTTATTTTTCACAAAGAACATAATCTTATTCATACTACCTTCAAATTTAAACACAAGAGATAATGTCAATTCAGTCATTATTTCGTTTAATACTACTAATACACAAAAATACAAATAACTAATATTTCAATTACCTTTTTGTTGGGGTCAGGTTTTGTGCAAGCAAGGCCCCAGGAATTGTGTGATGACTGTGCAAGCCCCAAAAACCCCCAGATACGTGGAGACAGTGGGGTGATCGGCCCTGTTTTTGTAACATGAGCTTTTTACAAGGAAAAAATTAGTATCTTAAAAGACTTTGAAATTCATCCCCGGAAAGGAATTTTTAAAAGGGGTCCGCATTTTCAAGATAAATTCCCGGGAATGTCAGGGGGTTAAAATGATGTAGTATAACATTCAGAAAGGGTTCCCCCTTTTTAAAGTTCGCACACTGGGAAAACCCTAAGTGAACAGAAGAGAAATTTCATGGGGACTCGCAAGACCTTTTAAGAGCCCCACCATGAAAGGTGTCCGTTCAAACGATTAGTATCAACTTGATAACAGCATTGAGCCTTTTCTTTTGGGCTAATTTTCGTAAAGCGGTGTGGAGGGCCTTTATTTTTCCCGGGAAAACAGGGTGTTCGATCTAACGTTTAGAATGCATACACCCGGAAACCGACGTATCACTCAGATCTCGCGTGGGCTGCGGCCCTTTGGGGCGGTCTCTAGTCAGGGTCTATTAATCGGGGGAAAAGGGAACAGCGTGTTTAAATTGCCAACTGTGGGCCCACACTGACACCGCTTGATAAAGAAGGTAGTTTTACTCAGGGGAGCAAGAAAGAAGCAAGAGTAACGCTGTGGACGATGATACTCAGCCTTGCAGAGGGCCCCTAATCAAAAGATTAAAAGGACGCCCCGATTTTTCCCCAAACGCTGGAGATTTTGAAGAGGTTCCCGTAACTTTTCACTAATGTGGATGGGCGCTTACACAGGCAGGCAAGCTAACAAGGCCCGTGTCTGGGGCTCAGCTAACGTAAGCACGATATCATGGGCTGTGGGCCTGACACAGCTGAGCAGCCCAAAAGAAGTACAAAATCGGGGGCAAAGGGAGTGGGAGAGTTTTTGTGGGAGAAGGGGAGGGAGAAATGGTAGATTTTTTTTGCCTTCTATCAAACCAGCGAGATCCCCCTTTTGCTGTATGGTTAAAAAGAAAAGGGACATATCAGAAAGACCTATGTACCCCAAAAAGCATATGGGCAATCAGTTAAACTTTTTTTCACTTCTTAATTCCCCTTTCCTTGGAATTCCGGCCAAAAACAGGATTGATAAGCGTATGTTGTTTTGCCTGCCCCCTACAATACCGTGATGCACGCCCCGTTTGTTGGGGCTTTTGCTTTATGTAAAAATTTTTTCGATCTCGCGATAAAGCCCATCGGGCCCCCAAACAGAGGGGCAGGGTCCCGTGAGGCAATTCGAAGAACAGAGGTCTCAAGTCACTGCGCACCCCGATAACGGCAAATCGCACTGTAGAAACGAGAGATTTTTTGCATCATGATCATCAGTTACTGGATTTATTAACAAGTCTGGAAATAAAAAAGTTTTTAAAAAAAAGTAATCGACATAGACACTCTTACAA
>NC_051414.1:67488-69126 GCF_015228065.2 Penaeus monodon
CACACAAAATTGCTGTCACGATACTAAAATACAATCTACCTTTATTTCGAAAACATCAACATAAATCAAACAGACACAAGAAAAATTCCCAAAACATTAAGAACCCCCAGAAGGCGTAATACCGTACTACACGAGCGCAAACGACCGGGTCCTCTTACCTTTTTGGGCTATCGGACCTTTTAGTGGGCGTTGCCGACGACGAACAGAAGACCTGGGTTTCCAAAAATCTCAGTTCTTCAAAACCCGGCCGGGGGGTGAAGCTAACCCCCCATGCAGAAGTTAGTCACGCGGCAAACCTTCAAACTTCTTAATCTACACTTTTTTTTAATGACACCGATATATTCAAAACAGAACGGAAACAAGAGAATATTTCTGCATCATTTCGTACTCCTTTCTGCTCTTTAGGCAGGTGACAAATTGAATAAAATAACATAAAAACAACAGTCAAGACCAATCGTTCAATGCAGTCACTTTCATTACATGGACTTCATGCAAATACACACTAAGTATCCACAAGATCCTTTCTACACTCCATTTTTAATAAGGCAAAGATGCATTTTATAGATTAATGACGAGTGGTTGGAAGCAACATGAATATCATCGCTAATCAGTCACCATGTTATCACTCACTGCCAACCTGACAAATGCATGTTCACCTCAAATAATAAATGAATAAAATAAAAGTATAACACCTTATTTCTATTTTCTTAATCTTTCTCTATTTGATGATTGAAACGTGCGTCACATGATGAACAAACATTTGCCTGTGGTATATACTATATAAAAAGAAAGTTTTTTTTCATTGGCCGTGATTTATATTGCCCGAGCATGAAATGGAAGCCGAGCGGATGACTGAAGCAGCCCTGGCGATGAGCAGCATGTGCAAAAGTCAAAACAGTGAGAGAAACTACTGCTCCCCACGGCAGGTTTAGCAGGCATGGGAGCGTAAGCCGTCAAATCCATCTGCGCAGCTGTCATTATTAAAAACCCCTTACCTTCGGATTTAAAGGGATTACCCAAAATGTTAGAAGTGAAGTAACAAGCATACTGGCATGTCAAGAGATTATCGTAACTTTGGTTATCGTAACGTTGGTCACCACACAGCATTTTCTGCTAAGGTGATTGATGGCATATATCACTGTTCCTTTCTTTTGTATCTTTTCATATATAAAACAAAATATTGCTTTTTGGAACTTCCCTTTTTTGTCACTTTCTGCGCTCTTCGAGAATGGTCCGATTCCGGGAGTGCACAGCTCTTAGGTTGAAAAACAATATTTATCAAGGATTTTTTTATACCACTTTATTCTCTAGTCACAGAATTACTGTAAGGAGCATTTGCATTAACATTAAAATTTTGTTGATACTACTGTTTACTGATTAGATGTAAGCAAGAGATTTATGGATGTATTCTTTACTTACTTTTGTGTTTGTATTCCTTCTCCTCCCCCTGTTTTTCTTCCACCAAGTAAGTTAACATGACAACAAGAATACCGAAAGTTACATGTACTTCATTTAAGATGAAATTAACACTATTATTGTCTCTGCCCACAGGCTGGTCCAATGTGAAAGGGATCATGAGCAGAAGATGCACATAGCACTAGTGAATATGAAAAAAGTGACTTTGTGGCCAGTGCATGT
>NC_051414.1:69234-69394 GCF_015228065.2 Penaeus monodon
AACAATTATTGTTTATATACTGTTTTATTGAGTTTTAGTTGGCTTAGGTGTTAGTTTTTAATGTCCTTAATTGTTTTATTTCTGTTTGTCTGTATTTGTGTGTTTTAGTTCATGATTTTAACCTTTCGTGTATCGTATTTTTAAACTTTTATTTGTGCTC
>NC_051414.1:69829-70148 GCF_015228065.2 Penaeus monodon
TCAGTTTCTTTTATTTTTGTGTTCTTGTTTTACGTTTCGGTTTTTAACTTTCATTAGTTTTGTTTTAAATCCCAGCTTTTTTATAGTTTTTATATTGTCCGTTCTTAGTGGTTTTATTATGTTTATATTTTTGTGTTTCGGTTTCTTTGTTTTAAATAAATGTAGACATTCTACCTTTGTTTTTCGGCCTACCACAAACCTGCCATTTATTTATTCATTTTTTTGTTAGCATTAATTTTTTTTTTAAAGAATGGATCAGACCTTGAACCTCTCAAAATCACTACAACCCAAATAATGGTGGCAGCTGCGTGGATTGCAG
>NC_051414.1:70244-72757 GCF_015228065.2 Penaeus monodon
GCAATCGGTTTTAGTTACTGGGGTCCGATATTGGTTTAACTTTGTTTATGTTCTGATTCATTTTGTTTTGCGTTTTATTGTTTATTGTGTTTTATGTTTTGTAATCCATATGTTTTATTGTGCTTTACTTTTATTGTGTTTTATGCTCTGTAATCCGTTTGTTTTATCGTGTTTTATGTTTGTTTTATACTAGTTCCTCTTATTTTGGTATGTGCAGTACAGTAATGTTTTTTTTTTTACGTTTTATATCAATGCCTTTATGTTTATAATAGTGCCTTTCATGCCTTTACATAATTCAGATGTATTCCTTGCAGTACTGTTTCAGGCAAATGTTTAGTGGTCTGTAATGCTGGTGCAGCAACATCAGTGATTTTGTTTGTGCTTCCCACCGTTAGCTTTTAAAGCAGTCTTCACTGTCGGCAAACATGGATGATGGCCTCAATCAGAAAAAAAGGGAGCTGTGGGCAGAGAAACACGCAATTCTTCGAGGGCCGATTATGAACCAGACGTTCAAGGTAGAAGAAGTGCCAGCTCAGCCTGAGGGATCAATGCATGCCCTTTTAGAAGAGATAGTGCGACAGATGGTGAATTTCGAGCCCAGGTCAAGGAGATTGGCAACAGAAAAATCATCTGATGACTGAGTGTGCTAGCTTTCGAGATGTTGTGTACCGCCATATTAGTTACGATCCAGTCCTAGGTATACTGAACCGATGCAGTCTGAAACGGATCAAGATACTGACGACGAGAGGGGCCAAGATCATGACAGGTTGAGTACGCACACTGTGATCCAGCCTACCCAAAGATCTAGCCGGAGATGTAGTCCACATATGCGGATCAATCTGCTGCCTCATTTACCAGACGTGAACCTTCACCTGTGTTTGTCTCTGAAAACCAGGGCCCGCATTCCGTTGTTTGAAGCAAAACTCCAGCAGCAGATGCTTACAAAGGAACAATGAGGTGGACCACTGGATTCGCCAGATTGAACTGCAGGTTTCTGGTGATGGTGCAGAATCCGTGCTGCAAGAATACACTGCCGAGGAGATGCAGAAAGGGTTATCAACTCCCCCTTGTTCGATGATCTCCAAGATTGGACCCTGTTTGCTCAGCGTCTTAGATACAAGTTCTGCGGAACAACTTCCGTTTCAGAATTTTTACGACAGCTTTCTAATAAACGACTCAGGGAATTCCAAAGTCCACAGGATTTACTTCTTGAAATTGAAAGTGCTGTCCTCTCAGGTTTGAGGGATTGTCCTGGTGTCACAGATAGGCCACGAGATCTGATTAAAAGAACTTTTATTGAAGCCTTACCTTTCTGGTTACAGGAAAGTGTTGCAGGGCAAGAAGATAGAACACTTGATAATCTGGCGACTGTAGCAACACGTATATGGGGTATCCGCCAAAGAGCCCGAACAGGTAGTTCTAGGTATGTACCCAGGTTTACAGCATCCCAGACTACAAGGCTCAAAGATACAAGAGTGGAACAAGAAACTGCTGCAGTTGGTGAACAACCATACTGTGCTTTTCACCGCCACCGAGGACATTCCACCCGTGACTGCCGAGAGAAACCAAAGGGGTATGTATGCTGGGATGTGGTCAATCTGGACATAATCGGAAAACTGCCCTTTCCAGATAGTCAGGCCAGACAGCGAGCCCGGACTGAACCTGACAACAACTTCTCATCGGGCTCCCAAAGAACTGCTCCCGAAATCTAGACAAGCTGGTAGACCCATGATTCATCTACAAGTGAATGGTGTCAAGTTAAGGTGCCTGAGAGACACAGGAAGTGAAGCGACACTGCTGAAAGCATCCACACACGGTAAAATCTCTCTTAAACCTTACCGTAAACCAAGTAGGAGCTTTGGGAGTGTCTGGAACCAATTTAGATGTACAGGGTGAGGTGAGTGTCGATCCACTTATCTGAGAAAAGTCTCGCTCATCGGGTTGTGTGTTCAAGGAATCTGTTTCCCAGGTGATTTGTTGATGTATGACATGTGAGGCGTTGTAGTATGTGCTCATCACAGAGTACCACCCAGAACTTCTTGCTATTGACGGAGTTAGAGTACCAGTAACTTTTACAGACTGCCCTAGTCTCAGAGAAAACAGTTGTTAATGTGGCAGAGACTGAAGTGGGAAAAGTGATCAAAGAAATGTACACACCCAAAGTCGAGTTGCTCATCAGTCACCTTCAGCCAAATCGGTTCACTTCCTTTCTGCAAAGTACCTCTAGGCTTAGAAAGCACAAGCAATTTTGGTTGAGCCTTCTAATGATGCTTTAGTTATGCCTAAAAGTGTGGTTACTCCGACTAATGGAACAATTCCTATCTGGGTAGTTAATACCAGTAATAAGCCACTTAGGTTAAAGGGAGGAATAAGCCACTTAGGTTAAAGGGAGGAACTCTGCTTGCAGACCTGACCGATGTGCAAGTCGAACCTCTTATAACACCAACACCTGAAACCACTGCAAATGATACTGCAGGTAAATCTGGTGGCTCACCTGTGTCCAGTCCGTTGGA
>NC_051414.1:72928-73792 GCF_015228065.2 Penaeus monodon
CTTACCTGTGTCCAACTCACCTGACATAGAAGAGGTCGTTAACCCCGATTTGACTTTGATGAAGATGGCTTTGATTTACAACATGGCCAATGGATTTGGGTACAGCGAAGACGAGTTCCAAATTTTTCCTGAGCTAAATTTTGACCCTGTCCCTGTGGATGTATCTTTACCACGCTTCCCGAGTTTGAGGAAAAAGTTCTAATTTCATCAACACCCAACAATGCAGCCATGACTGGTTTTAATGCTGTGAAGGAGGAACCCCAGGTGAGTGTTGTTACGGCCCCAGCACTTACAAACCTCTTAGTCCCTTCTGTAGATAACCCAAATGAATTGCCATGCTTAGATCATTAGGAGGATCCTGAGAAGACAATTTTTCGAGATCTCTTGAGTAAGTTCTCTGGACTTTTCAGTGCTGAAACTATGGACATAGGGACGATTCCTGGTGTTACCCACAGAATACGATCAGGTGAGGCCTTACCCACTGTTACGAGGCAGTGGAGGTTACCACAAACGGCCCGATTGACTATTCGTGAACAGTGTAATGCAATGGCCAAGGCTGGTGTTATTGAACCCTCCACAAGTCCTTGCTTTCACCAGTGGTTTCTCGTTCGTAAGAAGGATGGTACAGTAAGGTTTGTGTTGATTCCGTACCATAAACGCAATAACAACGTCTGACTCTTATCCCTTACCCCAGATACAACAGGTTATTGATGACTTGCACCAGAGCTGCATTTTCACCTCATTGGATGCTCGTTCTGCCTACTGGGCTATCCCTGTGGAACCTCAAGATCGACCTAAGACAGCATTTAGTGATGGGGCTTGTGTGTGGCAGTTCAGACGAATGCCATATGGTTTGAAGACCGC
>NC_051414.1:74549-75376 GCF_015228065.2 Penaeus monodon
CCATGGATGTCTCGATGGTGTATTGACCTGCAACATTATAACTTTGATATCATCTATAAGAAAGGAGCTATACACCATGTTCCTGATATGATATCAAGAGCTGAAACCGCTGTGGTTGCTGCCACAGAGATACTGGAAGATAATGACCCACTGGTTTTGCGTGCAGAACAGCTAAAAGACCTTACCTGGGCACAGCTAGTTGAGTACCTCGATGGTGGATTAGTTCCAACTGCAAAGTTACCAGCATCCTTAGCTGAATTTGAAGTTGGGAATGGGGTCTTGTACCATCTGCAGGACTCAGGTGACCGGATTCTTCGCAGGGTTGTGGTGCCTCGCCATTTGAGAGAATCAGCATTACGTCTGTCCCATGCCTCACCCCTGTCAGCACATCCAGGTATATTCAGAACATTTAATAAAGCCAAAACAATGTTCTATTTCCCTAATATGCTCTCTTTTACTAAACAGTTTAAGACCTGTCCAGACTGCCAGATGAAGAAAGGCTGCTCCAGCAAAAATACACCACTAGCTGCAGTGCCAGAAGTTGCCCGTACTCTTGAAAGGGTTTCTGCAGACCTGATTCAATTACCACAGACGGAAAGAGGAAATATTTATACCTTAGTGATAGTTGACCACTTATCCCGTTACGTGGAGTTAGTACCTCTGCGTGATAAGCGAGCTGAAACTATTGCCACTGCATTCATTGACAGTTTTGTCACAGTGTATGGGCCACCACTAGAGTTGCAGACAGATGGGGGAGCAGAGTTTAATAACAACCTCTTGGCTTCTGTTTGCCGTGAACTCCAAACAAAATTTAAGCTGACCCTACC
>NC_051414.1:75412-76603 GCF_015228065.2 Penaeus monodon
CACAGAGTGTAAAGAAGCTCTGATGCTCTATGTGACCAGGCTGCATATTACTGGATGATGTCCTTCCTCAGGTGAGGTTTGCTCTAAATACCTCTATACACCGCTCTGTAATGGACCAGCCATTATATTTGTTCCAGGGTCACCCAATCGATATGCCCATAGACTGACTATGAAAACCGGTCTACGATGATGCCGCACCATTATCTGCGGCACAGACTGCAGTTAGCCTGGACTGCTGCTCAGGAAGCATGCAGGAAAGCTCGAATGGGTTGGACCAGGGATTACGATCGGAAAGTCAGGAAGCATCTGTCTTTGAAGAAAGGAGCATTGGTTCTCACAAAGGTATACAGGCGATCAAATACGTTGTCGCCCCGTTGGGAAGGCCCAGCCCGTGTTCTCAAGAAATTAGGGCCTGTTGTATTCCTAGTAAGGAATCTGTATGGCGAAGCTCGTGAGCGTAGAGTTCATGCTAATTACTTGAAGCCCTATTATCCACCCCAGGAATTGCATCTGCCACATGAGGCGGTAGATGATGAAACTGATCATCTTAGAAGCAGAGGACCCCCTTGCTATTGCCTTGCTTGCTGCCTGTTCAGCCGAGCATGGGTTGCAGTGCAATACATTACAAAAGGAAGGATGCTAATGTACGACACGTTATCAATTTTCAGAACCTAGTAGCTGGTGTTCTATGCTGATACCAATAGTGAAGTCGAACCGATTACGTTACTTGTACTTTTTATTTTTCTGTCTCTTATGGTGAATGGCTTTTATGGTGAATGGCTTTTATGGTGAATGGCTTTTAAGGTGAATGGTTCTGATTAGAGCATGAATGTTGTTTTTTTCCCAGGTCGTCGATCCGGCAGAACATTTTCACGGACTTTGAACAATGCATGCCCCTTTTAAGTAGTTATGGCCTGTTTCTCGTGTCCCTAAGCTGCACTCTACTTTACAGATCCTGTCCTGTCCTGTGAGAGTGTTGCTGTTGTATGTACTGTTGATGCTGTGAGACCGGCGCTTGTTTGTCTAGTCCTCCGCTGTCGAGCGTGTCCCGTTTGCATCGCGTTGATTGCGCCAGGGCACCTTAGGTCAAAATGGGTGGGCTTTGATCAATACGAAAGGGACTTGTTACGGGTAGGCTTCCTCGTAATTAACGTTTGCGGCAGCTTCGGACTCCCGTGCCCGTGGGTAGTT
>NC_051414.1:77354-78207 GCF_015228065.2 Penaeus monodon
CAATAAATGTAGACATTCTACCTTTGTTTTTCGGCCTACCACAAACTTGCCATTTATTTATTCATTTTTTTGTTAGCATTAATTTTTTTTTTAAAGAATGGATCAGACCTTGAACCTCTCAAAATCACTACACATGGACTGCGTTTCTGACTGATATAGTGTACATTCCTGTCAAGTCCTCAAAGTGCTGTATTCTCAAATTAGAATGTATATATAAAAAGATGTCTGCACATTTTTTAACATATTTCATCAATGTGGTCTCATGTACTGTATCATCACAAACTTATTTTGTCTTGACATTCTTGTTATGTGAGGATGGTTATCATTTGCTCAGGTTCTCGGCATCAGGTGTCATTTCACAGCAGAAAAGAAGACATATTTGTCATCTTTTTCTTTATTTTCCTCTACCCTTTCTCGAAGATATTATGCAAAGGTTTCTAGATTAAAGCTTACAGAGATCTTAATGTACCTTTTCGTAAGAGTAACAGGAAATATTGGTAACAGAAACTATTTTATAGCACAATATATTGAATTCAGCATTACTATAAAAAGTTTCTTCATTTGTTTTAAGATAGTTTTCAGTCAATTAATGGTACTGCAGTTCTAAAAGTGTGGTATATTCTTTTAAGACCATATTTATATCTGTTGATATACAGTTATCTTTGTACAGAGTAACACTATAACTGTTTGGGGCACTTCTACCCAGAGCATATTACGGGGATACGTTCCATTGATCCAAATATTGTTTATTGTTGCCTGCAAATGTTTAGCATAGATTTTCTCTCAAAATAGGAATATTATTTAGCATACTTTTAGGTTTCCAAGATCACTGAATGCTATGAGATATACATAA
>NC_051414.1:86269-87714 GCF_015228065.2 Penaeus monodon
ATTATGCCTCTTCACAATGAAAGCATTTTGTCAAGAATGAAATTGGTCACAGAAAATACAAGCCACTACACATTCAAACTTTCAATAAAGCTCTATACAAGGTATATATTGTTTAGAATCATCATCAATTACTTCCCAAGCTTCCCAAGTAGAACAATAGCATGTTAATCTACTACTATTTAATTGTCCTTCAGTTTCTACCTTGTGTGTTTGTTGTCACTATAGATAAACTAACTATAAGGTTTTCCCCTTTTATGTACTGTCATGTGCTTCACAAGATTACATTTATGAGAGAAAATCTTGTCACATATTTCACAATTATATGGCTTTTCCTGTGTATGTACTCTCATGTGCTGCTGAAGATTCCCTTTCTCAGAGAAAGCCTTCAAGCATATTTCACAACTATATGGCTTCTTCTTTGCATGTGTTCTACTATGTTTTACTAAATTACTTTTTGTAGAAAACACCTTGTTACATAATTCACAACTAAAAGGTTTCTCATTCGTATGTATTCTCAGATGTGTCACCAGATCACTTTTCCTAATAAAAGACTTGCTACATACATGGCAACTGAAAGGTTTTTCTTGTGTATGTACTCCCATGTGACGCACTAGATAACTTTTCACAGAGAAAGCTTTGCTGCAAATATCACACCTAAATGGCTTCTCATTTGTATGTGCTCTCATGTGGTGCACTAGATGATGTTTCTGTGAAAATGCCTTGCTACATATTTCACAGTTATATGGCTTTTCCTTTGTATGTACTCTCATGTGCTTCAGAAGATTACCTTTCTCAGAAAATGCTTTTCTGCATACTTCACAGACATAAGGTTTCTCCTTTGTATGTACTCTTTTATGAATTATCAGATTACTCTGCAAAGTGAATTTTTTTTCACATACTTCACAACTAAAAAGTTTTTTTGCATTAACTTTTTTATGTCTTACCTCTTTGACAGTCTCCTGCAGCACCTCATCATTTGGTGAGCAGTTATTCCCCAAATCCTTAGCCACAAATGGCAGTGGTAGCAATGGATCTTCATCTTCACACATCAGCACATCTAAGCCATTTCTTTCTACTTTCTCAAGACTTTTGAATTCAGACACTGTATTTTCATGATTTACATAAACTTCTTCACTTTTTATATAGACAGCATTCACTTCATCATCCTCAACATTTTCTCTCTTTTTTTCCTGGTGATGCTCCTTAGTGATCTCTTCAATATTCTCTTCCTTAACAGTAATGAACTCAATTGTGTTGTCATAATCTTCTGAGTCATCCATGATAGCTGTTAAACACTCAACTACTGACTATAAAAATCTGAGAAGGAAGGAAAAATGGCAAAACCTTAGTAATCTTCATTTCTACCATATAAATAAAATGGAATATCAAGGAGCAATTCAAAAATTAAACAACACTAATCAGGAATAGTAAATTTCTAACACAGT
>NC_051414.1:100889-102310 GCF_015228065.2 Penaeus monodon
GTGTTGTTTAATTTTTGAATTGCTCCTTGATATTCCATTTTATTTATATGGTAGAAATGAAGATTACTAAGGTTTTGCCATTTTTCCTTCCTTCTCAGATTTTTATAGTCAGTAGTTGAGTGTTTAACAGCTATCATGGATGACTCAGAAGATTATGACAACACAATTGAGTTCATTACTGTTAAGGAAGAGAATATTGAAGAGATCACTAAGGAGCATCACCAGGAAAAAAAGAGAGAAAATGTTGAGGATGATGAAGTGAATGCTGTCTATATAAAAAGTGAAGAAGTTTATGTAAATCATGAAAATACAGTGTCTGAATTCAAAAGTCTTGAGAAAGTAGAAAGAAATGGCTTAGATGTGCTGATGTGTGAAGATGAAGATCCATTGCTACCACTGCCATTTGTGGCTAAGGATTTGGGGAATAACTGCTCACCAAATGATGAGGTGCTGCAGGAGACTGTCAAAGAGGTAAGACATAAAAAAGTTAATGCAAAAAAACTTTTTAGTTGTGAAGTATGTGAAAAAAAATTCACTTTGCAGAGTAATCTGATAATTCATAAAAGAGTACATACAAAGGAGAAACCTTATGTCTGTGAAGTATGCAGAAAAGCATTTTCTGAGAAAGGTAATCTTCTGAAGCACATCGAGAATACATACAAAAGGAAAAGCCATATAAAGTGAACTATGTAGCAAGGCATTTTTCAGAAACACATCTATGCATAGGTATTACCACAACATGAGAGCACATACAAATGAGAAGCCCATTTAAGGCGTGTGATATTTGTAGCAAAGCTTCTCTGTGAAAAGTTATCTTAGTGCGTCACCATGGGAGTACATACCACAAGAAAAACCTTTCAGTCGCCATGTATGTTAGCACGTCTTTTATTAGGAAAGGATCTGGTGACACATCTGAGAACATACGAATGAGAAACCTTGTTACGTTGTGAATTAGATGAACAACGGTCTTTCTACAAAAAGTTAATTTAGTAAAAACTAGTAGCACACATGCAAAGAAGAAGCCAATAGTTGTTGAAATATGCTTGAAGGCTTGTCTCTGAGAAAGGGATCTTCAGCAGCACATTGAGAGACATTACACAGGGAAAAGCCATATAATGTGAAATATGTGACAAGATTTTCTCTCATTAAATAATCTGTGAAGACAGGACAGTACATAAAAAAGGGGAAACTTATAGTTAGTTTATCTATATTGACAACAAACCACAAGGTAGAACTGAAGGAAATTAAATAGTGTAGATTAACATGCTATGTTCTACTTAGGGAAGCTTGGGACGTAATTGATGATGATTCTAAACAATATATAACCTTGTATAGAGCTTTATTGAAAGTTGAATGTTGTAGTGGCTTGTATTTTCCGTGACCAATTTCATTCTTGACAAAATGCTTTCATTGTGAAGAGG
>NC_051414.1:102456-102546 GCF_015228065.2 Penaeus monodon
TTATTTTCTTTAGTAGCGAATAACTTTGGTACAAAGTTGTACATGTCAATTAACACGATTCTGTGTAAAATAAGTTACATGTGAAGTATA
>NC_051414.1:102994-103078 GCF_015228065.2 Penaeus monodon
TCCTATCTCTATATAATATAATTTTGTCGACCAGAATAAAGGTAAAACGCCACAGACTTTGCTTCAGCCCCGTATTGTGAAATC
>NC_051414.1:110867-112025 GCF_015228065.2 Penaeus monodon
ATTTTGTGTGTTAGTATTATTATTTTTTAGTACATTGTTTTATAGGCACAACCGCACACCAAAACGCCCCCCACCACACACACGTATATAAACAAAAATATATAAATAAAATATCCAGTGAACACTTGTGGCTTGTAAGAAGTATATAAATTTTATGTATATCTCATAGCATTCAGTGATCTTGGAAACCTAAAAGTATGCTAAATAATATTCCTATTTTGAGAGAAAATCTATGCTAAACATTTGCTGGCAACAATAAACAATATTTGGATCAGTGGAACGTATCCCCGTAATATGCTCTGGGTAGAAGTGCCCCAAACAGTTATAGTGTTACTCTGTACAAAGATAACTGTATATCAACAGATATAAATATGGTCTTAAAAGAATATACCACACTTTTAGAACTGCAGTACCATTAATTGACTGAAAACTATCTTAAAACAAATGAAGAAACTTATAGTAATGCTGAATTCAATATATTGTGCTATAAAATAGTTTCTGTTACCAATATTTCCTGTTACTCTTACGAAAAGGTACATTAAGATCTCTGTAAGCTTTAATCTAGAAACCTTTGCATAATATCTTCGAGAAAGGGTAGAGGAAAATAAAGAAAAAGATGACAAATATGTCTTCTTTTCTGCTGTGAAATGACACCTGATGCCGAGAACCTGAGCAAATGATAACCATCCTCACATATCAACAAGAATGTCAAGACAAAATAAGTTTGTGATGATACAGTACATGAGACCACATAGATGAAATATGTTAAAAAGTGTGCAGACATCTTTTTATATATACATATTCTAATTTGAGAATACAGCACTTTGAGGACTTGACAGGAATGTACACTATATCAGTCAGAGAAACGCAGTCCATGTGTAGTGATTTTGAGAGGTTCAAGGTCTGATCCATTCTTAAAAAAAAAAAATGCTAACAAAAAACTGAATAAATAAATGGCAGGTTTGTGGTAGGCCGAAAAACAAAGGTAGAATGTCTACATTTATTTAAAACAAAGAAACCGAAACACAAAAAATATAAACATAATAAAACCACTAAGAACGGGCAATATAAAAACTATAAAAAAAGCTGGGATTTAAAACAAAACTAATGAAAGTTAAAAACCGAAACGTAAAACAAGAACACAAAAAAATAAAAAAT
>NC_051414.1:112756-112990 GCF_015228065.2 Penaeus monodon
ACTTATTTTCAGTGTATAAGTGTGTCTAACATATAATAATCACCGTCTAGTCAACCTATAATAACCAGGCTACAATTTTTCAGCTTCGAGACGCACTTCTGACTTCCTCCCGGTATGATATCCTGCAAACCTTATGTTATTGTTGTAAAGATTTCATGATGATGCTTATCTTTTCAGTGAGAAAATAGCAACATATAAGGAGCGTGCATTGCTGGCGTGGCATGACAAACAGTC
>NC_051414.1:113215-113474 GCF_015228065.2 Penaeus monodon
TCTTGACTGACCTCTGTACTAACAACAGTTTATCTGTTGTTAAACTCTGAGGTCACTCACCACCTCTGAGGAATCCCAGGTCAGAAAAGGTCACATGGCGACGGGCAGACCTCTTGCTTACATCCAATTCTGCTTTAGATTCATTTTTTTTTTCGGCCACTAGTATAAGTGAAACAGATGAGAGGGGGGTGGAGAAAGATTTTCACAGACAGATAAGCAAGACAACAAACAAAAGGTAAGGGACTAAGGGAAAGCTGCC
>NC_051414.1:113513-113715 GCF_015228065.2 Penaeus monodon
ATTATGATAATCTTTATCGACTAATGAGCGTGAGAAAATGCCGTTCCTGTAGTTTACTTCGGATATTTTTTCTTCTTTATCGTTTATCCTTTATCTTTCATTTGCTTATACCTCTCTATCTTATTTTTTCTGATTCTATTTCGTTGATGTGTTTTCTGATATTGTTACTCTTCTGTTCTGGCAGTTTTTATACGTTTTTATT
>NC_051414.1:113814-113892 GCF_015228065.2 Penaeus monodon
CATGCATATGTATATTTATGTTTCAGTTTTGTGGGTAGTGTTTTGGGCAGATAACTAACTGAAGGAGGGAAGAAATTA
>NC_051414.1:114359-114521 GCF_015228065.2 Penaeus monodon
TGTGCACGTATTATCCTCTTGAAAGTGTGTAATCCTACCTCTGTTTTTCTTTTCAACCCTTTCTATCTCTATTTATATTTTACCCTCCTTTATTCTCTTCCCTTCCTCCCCCCCCCCCCCCCTTTTTTTTCTTCTCTCCGCTTCCTGTTAAGTTCGATTTTC
>NC_051414.1:114607-114680 GCF_015228065.2 Penaeus monodon
GTCGTGTTTGGGACTTGTGGGTTTGGTCGATGAATGAGAATTTTAAATCGCTTATTTTTATTGCTCGTTTTAA
>NC_051414.1:114912-115282 GCF_015228065.2 Penaeus monodon
CCATGATTGCAATCAATAACGCGTTTTAAAATAAATTCCTCATTCCACAAAACCCCCCGTCCCAAAAAACACGCACACAAAGAAACATCAAAAATACGCAACAGTTACCAAACAAATGCAAGAAATACACCAACAATAGAAAAAACAACTATACATAAAAGAGAATACGAACATTAACAGGACGGAGAGAAGAAAAAAGGGGAGGGGAAAAAAAGAGAGGGGGGGAAGGGAAGAGAAAAAAGGGGGGATAGGTTAAATAGCAGATAGAGGTTGAAAGAAGAAGAGTAGGATAACACATTTACATGACATATATCGTCACCTGAAGGGAAAAAACCTCTTCCGTGTTGACACTAGGTAAAAATCAAAATGA
>NC_051414.1:115346-115413 GCF_015228065.2 Penaeus monodon
AACAAAAATCCCACAACATATCTATTACTCGTAACAATATATGCAGAAATTGTATGCATTCGAAAAA
>NC_051414.1:115713-115787 GCF_015228065.2 Penaeus monodon
ATTTCTTCCCTCCTTCATTTTTTATCCCGCCCAAACCTACCCAAAACTGAAAATAAATAACTATGCTGCCCCAA
>NC_051414.1:115854-116083 GCF_015228065.2 Penaeus monodon
ACATGCACGCACGCCGCCACACACACACAAATAAAACGTATAAACTGCCAGAAAAGATAACAATATCAAAAACACCAACGAAAAAAAGAATCAAAAAAAAGATAGAGAGGTTAAAACAAAAGAAAGATAAAGGGTAAACGATAAAAAAAAAAAATATCCAAGTAAACTACGGAAAAGGCATTTTCCACGCTCATTAGTCATAAAAATTATATAATTACCTCACCCCCAC
>NC_051414.1:116140-116411 GCF_015228065.2 Penaeus monodon
TTTTTTTTCTTGCTTATCTGTCTGTAAAAAACTTTCTCCAACCACCCCCTCTCATCTGTTTCACTTATACTAGTGGCCGAAAAAAAAATGAATCTAAAGCAGAATTGGATGTAAGCAAGAGGTCTGCCCGTCGCCATGTGACCTTTTCTGACCTGGGATTCCTCAGAGGTGGTGTGACCTCAGAGTTAACAACAGATAACTGTTGTTAGTACAGAGGTCAGTCAAGATTCTGTTCTGGGTGACTCTGTTACAAACACTCTTTGTCTATCTG
>NC_051414.1:116646-116869 GCF_015228065.2 Penaeus monodon
ATGCCACGCCAGCAATGCACGCTCCTCTATATGTGCTATTTTCTCACTGAAAAGATAAGCATCATCATGAAATCTTTACAACAATAACATAAGGTTTGCAGGATTATCATACCGGGAGGAAGTCAGAAGTGCGTCGAAGCTGAAAAATTGTAGCCTGGTTATTACTAGGTTGACTAGACGGTGATTATTATATGTTAGACACACTTATACACTGAAAATAAGT
>NC_051414.1:117143-117234 GCF_015228065.2 Penaeus monodon
ACAAGGTTGTGTGACGATCGACAGTTCCTAATAGTTTTTACTAAATTTAGTTATAGCATTTGCTTCTCCCCAACTTTCGTTTCCCGTACAT
>NC_051414.1:117306-117385 GCF_015228065.2 Penaeus monodon
GGGGATCAGGGTAGCCGGCATGGTTAAATGATATGATGATTAATAAAATGGGTGGACTAGTTCAGTGTCTTCTTTCCTG
>NC_051414.1:118922-122247 GCF_015228065.2 Penaeus monodon
TTCTTTTCTCATGGCAAAAGTCATGTTCTTACCTGTGCGAATATTGACCTAAAACACCTAGATAGCTTTCTGTTACTTAGGGCTCAGGCTGCTATTTGGTTTCCTCATTGATTCCTAATTATTCTGACTTAAACTGGTTCAAGTTTCTAACGTTAGTTTTGTTTAATAGATAATTTGTTCACAATATCCGATTAAAAATGGGTTACATATCCTGAACACCAGCTTTGTTTCCTCGTGGCTCTCTCCCCGAAGGATGAGCCTTGTTCCATCTCCCTAAATATTACGTTTTCCCCAGAGCCCAATCGAACAGTTTGGGTTCAAACAATCGCATTTCTCCTTATAGATCCGCACTGGGAAGTATTTTTTGTGAACACCAAGATATCCTCTTAAAGCTCCCTTAAGTACAGCATCCAGTTTAGAGTAGAGCCCCAATCCCCTGACCCTTGCGATGTATCCGACACCTTTGCAGATGCAGGGCGTTGTACAGCTTTCTTGTACGCGTTCGAAATCCCAGGCCCGTTATTTGCAATAATTTTGTCGTTAGAGAGTCTAGACTTCCGACGACTGCGTTACTAGATCATCTGCAGTAAATTAAACTGAATGCTTGTCATGTACAACACCTAGATATTTAATTTGGAGTTATAACTGAAATTTCCATATCGAAATGATTCGCTCTGTGATTTCTATAGTTTTCGCTGCGTGCAGAATTTGCGTTTAATCTCCGTTAATTGACAATCTCCATTTCTTATACCTTATATAGATGATATCTATTATTTGTTTGAAGTTTATTCTCGGTGTTAATAATATAACCATACATTCAGCATTCCCAGTAGCACAGAGATATGCATAAAAAATTATACAATACCACATGTTTTTCACACCACAGCCGAGCTACGTGAGAAACACGTTAAACAAGAGGAGTAGCGCTCACTGGCCCCTAGTGAAACCTCTCCTATGTTTAACTCTCATGGAATCGGTAACATACCATTTATTCTGACTCGACAAGTTGCCTCTCGTAAAACGATTTTGATAACCCAATAGAGCTTTCCAGTTATACCTGCGTTCACAATTGTAAACAATCATGCTCTTTCTACCATTATCAAAGTCTTTTTTGGAAGTCATGAAGCAGCATACTGTGTGTCATACCCTCCTTGAGACGACTAAGAAGCCCGTTGTTAATGTAAGATATGTGCTCTGTGCTACCTCTTCCGCAAATCCATTCTGCTCCCGCTAAGGAATTTTATTCTCTTCCAAGTATTCTTTAAGCCTATGATTTAACACAGAGGAATAACATTTCGTCCTCACGTGTAATAGGAAATATCCTAGAGTTCAACGATTTTTTTTATCACATACGTCGTACATTTTGGGTCCGGGAGCAATTGTCGGGCCCTATCATTTTCTTTGGGTCTAATGCTAGTTTCAAGCACTGTTAGAGAGTGGCAATGCGAAGTACGGACGGAATTTCTGCGGGTCTGTTTCGCTATTACAGCCTTCATTCTTTGTGTTTCCCATTTTCTTTCGTAACTTGATTTATGCAAGTTTTTCAATTAGAATATTTCTCTTGTCGAATGAAGCTTGCTTCCCATTTCTTTCAGGCTTAGTTCCTCTTTTGCCGAGTTTGAACAAATAAAAAAGTCAAATCCTCCTTTGCTCACTTTAACCCTATAAATTTCCAACTCCCTTTTTCTTTTTGCTAATTACATAAGCATGATCATTTGTTACAATTATCATACAAGGGTATTTTCATGTTAAATTCAGTTGTGTTGAACCTCCGTTCCAGAATAAGTTAGGGTTAATTCACTTCTAACTTCCCCTTTCCCCCCCCCCCCCTTTTAGTTTTATTTGCCTACTGGCTATGGTACTTTTCTCGCTCGAAACGCACAATCAAAGCTTCGCTCCTTTCCTTGAATTTATTTTTTAATCCTATATTTCCAAGCTGGCTTCCTGTCCTTTCGCTTTTCCAGAAAAAAAATATCCGTCTGTCGAGCTCCTTTCTATGAGTTTTTAGTTCTTTCATTCCACCATGTTTTTTGCTCTCGAATTTTTATTATCATATTTCATTTGCCTGTCTGATTATTTCATTATTCATTCTGACTAAATCCATATTCGTTGTCTATCCCTGTGAGAAATTCTAACCATTCCTAACGTTTTTTTGATAATCTGTAACTCGGGTTGTCTAACTCCTTATTTTAAATATTTTGATTCATTTAACACAATGCATCTCGCTTATAGGTCCATCAAAAAATCAAAGACCTATTATTTTGGTTCGCTCCGCACTATCGAATTGACAAATTTAGTTTTTGTAGTCTTGTAGCTCACTTTACAGATATCCTAAATTGGTATTCGCTGGAAAACAGCAAGTAGGTTACACTTAGTTTTGCTAAAGTATGATTACCTGAGTAATTGCAGTAAAAGAATCAGCCACTGAAGAACCTCCCTTATTCTATTAAACATTTGTCCCAGTTAAAATTTAAATGTGTCGGAGTCACTCTCCGGCTGCGATGCATTCGCCCGCATCCCACAAGTACGTCTACAATGGACTCCCGTGCGTATTTTACTTGGCGATCTACACCATGCCTCTCTCTCCACCGCACAGCCCCATTGTTAGCATTATCAAAGTACACCAATCCGTGAGGTCTGTAATTTGCGCAACTTCAACAGTCTGTTTCAAAAACGCATCTGGATTCTTTTACATATGGGGAACTGGGGTGGATGAATAACCATTTCGAAGAAGGATTTCAATTTAGCGAGTTTTTTGTTGGATGAAGAACAGATATAATCCTTTCGTGGTAATTATCTACATGTATCACTTACCATCCTTCACCGATATCCGAGAGATTTGCCGCTGTCGTGAGTTCCTCGCCCGCAAGTATTCCGTCGGGTTTTCCTTCCTCCTGCGGCAGTTTTCCAGCAGCGATCCCCGTACTCGTGTATCGCCTCCTCCTCCGGAACGCTTTGCCCATTCTGTCGCGATGTCTTCAAACAACGGTAGCCCTAGTCTAATCATGTCATCATCGTCCTGATCTGTAAGGGTCCCCAAATACCCACACCGAGTGTCTGTCCAGCTACAGGCGGACTGGACACACCAGGCAGTGTTTTTCCCTTCATGGAGAAACATCGTCCGAAAAGGTCATAGTGTCCTGCAGAACCTTCTGATGAAATGCGCCATCGAAGCAAGTCGGGGATTCTATTAATATTTATCGCAACAGTGTAATTTTTTACTATCAGGAAAGAAGACAACTGAACTAGTCCACGCCATTTTATTAATCACATACATCATTTTACCCATGCCGGCTACCCTGATCCCCATATTTTCACTACATAG
>NC_051414.1:122302-122396 GCF_015228065.2 Penaeus monodon
ATGTACGGGAAACGAAGTTGGGGAGAACAAAGCTATAACTAAAATTTAGTAAATATTATGAACTGTCGATCGTCACACACCTTTCACAAGCCGT
>NC_051414.1:122677-122936 GCF_015228065.2 Penaeus monodon
GATTACTTATTTTCAGTGTATAAGTGTGTCTAATAACATATAATAATCACCGTACTAGTCACCTATAATAACCAGCTGACATTTTTCAGCTTCGAGCCGCACTTCTGACTTCCTCCCGGTATGATATCCTGCAAACCTTATGTTATTGTTGTAAAAGATTTCATGATGATCTTGTATCTTTTCAGGAGAAAATAGCAAAAAAAAAAAACCAAAATATAGAAGGAGCGTGCAATTGCTGGCGTGGCATGAACAAACAGTC
>NC_051414.1:123134-123527 GCF_015228065.2 Penaeus monodon
TGTTTGTAACAGGAGTCACCCAGAACAGAATCTGACTGACCTCTGTACTAACAACAGTTTATCATGTTTGTTGTTAAATCTGAGGTCACTCACCACCTCTGAGGAGATCTCCCAGTCCGAAAAGGTCACATGGCGACGGGCAGACCTCTTGCTTAACATCCAATTCTGCTTTAGATTCATTTTTTTTTTTCGGCCACTAGTATAGAGTGAAACAGATGAGAGGGGGGTGGGAAAGATTTTCACAGACAGATAAGCAAGACAACAAACAAAAGTAAGGGACTAAGGGAAAGTGGCCGGGTAGGGGGTAGGGAGTGAAGGGGTGGGGTGAGGTAATATGATAATCTTTATCGACTAAGAGCGCGAGAAAGATGCCGTTTCTGTAGTTTACTCGGA
>NC_051414.1:123595-123665 GCF_015228065.2 Penaeus monodon
GATTCTATTTCGTTGATGTGTGTTTTCTGATATTGTATCTCTGTTCTGGCAGTTTTTATACGTTTTTATT
>NC_051414.1:123777-123855 GCF_015228065.2 Penaeus monodon
CATGCATCTGTATATTTATGTTTCATTTTGTGGGTAGGTGTTTGGGCAGATAACTTAACTGAGGAGGAAGAATTAATA
>NC_051414.1:124374-124723 GCF_015228065.2 Penaeus monodon
GTGTGCACGTATTATCCTCTCTGTACGTGTGTAGATCCTACTCTCTGTCTTTCTTTTTCAATCCTTCCTATCTCTATTTATAACTCTTATCCCTCCTTTTATTCTCTTCCCTTCCTCCCCTCTCTTTATTCCCCCTCCCCTTTGTTCTTCTCCTCCGCTTCCTGTTAAGTATCGATCTCTTGTATTGTATAGTTTGTTTTTCTATCTGTTGGTGTATTTTTTCTTGCATTGTTTGTGTAACTGCTTGCGTACTTGTTGTATTTTCTTTGTGTGCGTGTTTGGTCACTTGTCGATTGTGGGTCGATGAATGATGAATTCATTAAATCGCTTTATGTTATTGCAATCATGG
>NC_051414.1:124999-125285 GCF_015228065.2 Penaeus monodon
AAGATTTAAATTTATTAAATATTATTATCCATGATTGCAATAAACAATAACGCGATTTATGAATTCCTCATTCTCGACACAATCTCCCCCGTACACAAAACACGCACACAAAGAAAACATACAAACATTACGCAAGCAGTTACACAAACAAATGCAAGAAATACACCAACAGATAGAAAAACAAACTATACATCCAAGAGAATACGAGACATTAATCAGGAGGCGGAGAGAAGAACAAAAGGGAGGGGAATAAAAGAGAGGGGAGGAAGGGAAGAGAATAAAGGAT
>NC_051414.1:125900-125973 GCF_015228065.2 Penaeus monodon
TAATTTCTTCCTCCTTCAGTAGTTATCCTGGCCCAACACCTACCCACCACTGAAAATAAATATACTATGCTGC
>NC_051414.1:126084-126181 GCF_015228065.2 Penaeus monodon
AATAACAACGTATAAACTGCCAGGAACAGAAGATAACCAATATCAGAAAACACATCAACGCAATAGAATCAGAAAAAATAGATAGAGAGGTTAGCAA
>NC_051414.1:126316-126608 GCF_015228065.2 Penaeus monodon
GGCAGCTTTCCCTTAGTCCTTACCTTTGGTTTGTGTCTTGGCTTATCTGTTCTGTGAAAAATCGTTCTCCAAACACCCCCTCTCATCTGTTTCACTTATACTATGGCGAACAAAAAAATGAATCTAAAGCAGAATGGATGTAAGCACGAGGTCTGCCCGTCGCCAGTGACTTTTCTGACCTGGGATTCCTCAGAGGTGGTGTGACCTCAGAGTTAACCACAGATAACTGTTTGTTAGTACAGAGGTCAGTCAAGATTCTGTTCTGGGTGACTCTGTTACAAACACTCTTTGG
>NC_051414.1:126802-127241 GCF_015228065.2 Penaeus monodon
TACGAATACCGTATGTTGTTGTCTTATTCCTCTCTCTGTCGACTGTTTTTTGTCATGCCACGCCAGCAATGCACGCTCCTCTATATGTGCTATTTTCCTCCACTTGCAAAGATAGCATCATCATGAAATCTTTACCACAATAACATAAGGTTTTGCAGGATTATCATACCGGGAGGAATCAGAAGTGCGTCGAAGCTGAAAAATGTAGCCTGGTTATTAACTTAGTTGACTAGCCGGTGATTATTATATGTTAGACAACACTATACACTGAAAATACATAATATATCTTACCACTAACAATGATTCATCACTAAAACTTGTAAAGATTTATCCAGACAAACGTTTACTTGGTCATTGAATGCAAACAACCTTTGCGACACGCTGCAGACCGGAAGCCCCTCCAGACTGATTTACCGCCCGGTGGACAAAGTGAAGAGCC
>NC_051414.1:127355-127454 GCF_015228065.2 Penaeus monodon
TGACAAGTTGTGTGACGATCGACAGTTCCTAATAGTTTTTTACTAAATTTTTAGTTAGCGCATTTGCTTTCTTTCCCCCAACGTTCGTTTCCCGTACAT
>NC_051414.1:127526-130828 GCF_015228065.2 Penaeus monodon
GGGGATCAGGGTAGCCGGCATGGTTAAATGATTATATGATTAATAAAATGGGTGGACTAGTTCGAGTGTCTTCTTTCCTGATATTAAAAAATCTACAACTGTAAGCATAATATGAATAGAATCCCCGACTTTCTTCGGATGCGCATTTCCCAGAAGTTACTGCAGACACATTACCTTTTCCTCGGACGATGTTTCTCCATAGCGAACACTGCCTGGTGTGTCCCAGTCCCGCCCTGTAGCTGACAGACCTACGGTGTGGGTCTTTGGGGACCCTTACAGATCAGACATGATGACAGATTAAGACTAGGCTACCGTTGCTTTGGAAGACATCAGCGACAGAATGGTGCAAAGCGTTTCCGGAGGAGGAGGCGATACACGAGTACGGGATCGCTGCTGAAACCTGCCGCAGGAGGGAAGGAAAACCCGACGAATACTTGCGGGCGAGGAACTCACGACAGCGGCAAATCTCTTCGGATATACGGTTGAGGATGGTATTATACTGTATATAATTACCACGAAAAGGATTATAAATCTGTTCTTAGCCAACAAAAACTCGCTAAATTTGAATCCTTCTTCGAACTGGTTATTCTCCCCCCCCAGTTCCCCAATATGGTGAAGATCCGATGAGTTTTGAACAGACTGTTGAAAGGTTTTTGCGCCAAATACAGACCTCACGGACTTGTGTACTTGATAATGCTTAACAATGGGGGCTGTGCGGTGGAGAGAGAGGCATGGTGTAGGATGCCAAGTAAATACTCACGGGAGTCCCTGTTTTTATGACCGTACTTGTGGATGCTGGCGATGCACGTCACCGGAGAGTGACTCCGAATTTAATTTAAACTGGACAAATGTTTCAACTACAATAAGGTGAGGTTCTTCAGTGGCTGATTCGTTTACGCAATTAACAGGTAATCATTTACTTTAGCAAACTAAGTGTCACTCTACTGCGTGTTTTTTTCCCCAGAGAAAGACCAATTTAGTATATTCTGTAAAGTGAGCTATCAATGACTCAAAAAAAAAAACTAAAGTTTGTCTAATTCGCTAGTGAGAGCGAACCAATAATAGGTCTTTGATTTTTTGATGCACCTATAAGCAGATGCAATGTGTAAATGAATCAAATATTTAAAATTGAAGGAGTCATCCTACCGAGTTAACAGATTATCAAAAAAATCGTCGAATGGTTTAGCATTTCTCACACGGGATATACGGAATATGGATTTAAGTCAGAATGGAATAATGACATAATCCAACACTGCCATTGAAATTATTGATAATAAAATTGAGAAGCAAAACCAGGTGGGAATGAAGAACTAAAACTCATAAAATGAGCTCGACGACGATATTTTTTTTTTGAAAAAGCGAAGAGACAGGAAGCCGCTTGGGAAATATAGGGGGATATAAAAATAAATTCAAGGAAAGGAAGCTCAAGCTTTGATTGTGGCGTTCTGAAGAGAAAAATTAGCCTATACAGTGGCAAATAAAACTAGAGAAGTTAGAAGTGATTAACCCTAACTTATTCTGGAACGAGGTCAACAAACTGAAATTTAAACATGAAAATACCCTTTGTATGATAATGTAACAAATGATCATGCTTATTAATTAGCAAAAGGAAAGGGAGTTTGGAAATTATATAGTGTTAAAGTGAAGGCAAAGGAGGATTTGACTTTTTATTTGTTCAAACTCTGCAAGAGGAACTCAGCTGAAAGAAATGAATGCACAGCTTCATTCGACAGAGAATCTTCCTAATTGAAAACCTGCATTAAATCAAGTTACGAAAGCAACTGGAACACAAAGAATGAAGGCTGAAATAGCGAACAGACCCGCATAACAATCCGTCCGTACTTCGCATTGCACTCTCCGACCAGTGCTTGAAACTAGCATTAGACCAAAGAAATTTGATAGGGGCGACATCGCTCCCGACCCAAAAATGGTACGACGTGATAAAAAAATCGTTGAACTATAGGAGATATTTCCTTATTACCACGTGAGGGAAGGAAAATGTGTATTCCTCTGTGTTATAATCCATAGGCTTAAAGAATACTTTGAAGATAATACAATCCTAGCTGGGAGCAAATGGATTTTCGGAAGGAGAGTAGCAACAGAGCACATATTTACCTTAACACGGTCTTCTATGTCGTCTCAAGAAGGTATGGACACAGTCTGCTGCTTCATTGACTCTTTCCAAAAAGAAAACTTTGATAAGGTGAAAGAGCATGATTGTTTCAAATTTGTTGAACGCAGTGTAAACTGGCAAGCTCTATTGGTTATAAATTCGTGTTACCGAGAGGCAACTTGTCGAGTCAGAAATAAATGGTTCTATGTTACCGATTTCTTGAAGATTAACATAGGAGTTCACTAGGGACCCAGTGAAGCGCCTACTTTGTTTAACGTGTTTTCTCAGTACTCGGCGTGGTGTTGAAAACCTGTGGTAATTTGTTAATTTTTTATGGCATATCTCTCGTGCTACTTTTATATTCTGATGGTAATGGTTAATATTTACTAACACCGCGAATAAACTTCAAACAAATAATAGATATCATCTACGTATAAGGTATAAGAAATGGAGATTGTCAATTACGGAGAATTAAACGCAAATCTGCACGCCGAAAACGATAGAAATCACAGAGCGAATTCATTTTCGGATATGGAAATTTCATTTATAACTCCAAATATAAATATCTATGTGTTTTTACATGACAAGCATCCAGTTTTAATGTACTTGCAAGATGAAATCGAGTAACGCAGTCGTCGGAAGCTCTAGACTCTCTAACGACCAATTATGCAAATAACGGCCTGGGATTTTCGAACGTACAAGAAGCTGTAACAACGCCTTCCTCTGCAATGTGTCGGATTACAGCGCAAGGGTCAGGGGATTTGGGGCTCGTACTCTAAATGGATGCTGTAACTTAATGGAGCTTTAAGAGGATATCTTGGTGTTCACAAATCTTCCCAGTAGTCGGCTCTATGAAGGAGAAATGCGATTTGAACCACCAACTTTTCGATTGGGCTCTGGAACGTATAATTTGGGAGATGGAACAAGGCTTCAATCTCGAGAGAGAGCACGAAAGGAAACAAAGCTGGTGTTCAGATATGTAACTCCATTTTTAAAATCGGATATGTGAACAAATTATCCTATTTAAAAAACAAAACTACCGTAGAAACTTTAACCATTTTTAATTCAAATTAATTAGAATCAATGAGAAACAATATCAGCCTGAGCCCGAAGTAACAAGAAATCTATCTAGGTGTTTTAGTCAATATTCGCACAGGTCAGAACATGACTTTTGCCATTGAGAATAGAA
>NC_051414.1:134047-134298 GCF_015228065.2 Penaeus monodon
TAACTAAGCGCACAGTAGAAAGTTTGTGTGATAAACACTTGTAAGTCTGTAGCGTAAATGTCGACCTCTTCCTTTTCTAAGCCCTCCCCCCCCCCCCGCCCTTTCCAAGGCAAGCAGAGTTTATCACATTCATAATCAGACATTCGTCATTGTCATCATCGCCCGCTGACCGAGCTAATGGGCTAATTCGTGGCCTAATACTCGGGCCATTACCTGATCGCTATCCGCCTCGGCTTGCTCCTCCGCGGCCG
>NC_051414.1:134365-134701 GCF_015228065.2 Penaeus monodon
AGTCACTTATAATAGTTTGGATTTCTTTATGCACTAGATTGGCTGGTTGCTCGTTTGTTCCAAGCGGTGGGCGACATTTCTCCTCCCGCCCCCTCCCTCTTCCTCCATACTAGGTATTTACAATTCGTTCCGTGTGTCTGGTTAGGTCAAGGCGGGCTAAGTCCTTCAAGCGCGCAGGGTCCCTCGCTCTCGTGCCGCGTCGACAGGTCAGACAGGTCACAGGTCACTGTCTTTATTAGGGGGTATGGCTCGTTTCCCTTCCAGCGCGGGGGTTTTATTCCATCAGTCTTGTTAACCCATTTCGCTAATTTTATGCTGACTTTGGCCGAAACTAAA
>NC_051414.1:135761-136131 GCF_015228065.2 Penaeus monodon
CCCAGTAACGCAGCATCGAATCCTTCGCTGAGGGGCAACGCGTGCAAGCCTGAGGTCTGGCCGAACAGAACCGTGCCTCCTGCTGTTAATCCTTCTTATCCGCCGTTCAAGATGTAAACAGGAATAAAGGCGCCCCAGCAGCGATAAGAGGATTCAAGAGAGATTAGGCTTCCGGGCGCTTCCTGCGACAGACTCGACCTTGGCTCGCGAGCCCACGTTGCACGGAGGGGCTGTCATGAGACACCCATGAAGTCCAGCCGGGGCTTCAGGATAGAGGCTGCCCGTCACGCGCTGCGCCCGATCGGCTGCCTGGACACCCACCACTCGGATCAAGTTTCTTCTATATACCCTGGCGGCACGGGCGCAGGTG
>NC_051414.1:138223-138699 GCF_015228065.2 Penaeus monodon
TACCACTGAGAGGCAACATGCTTGAAGATTTTACCTAAATGGCAATAAGGAGGATTCACAGCATCATTATCCCATAAAAGTTGACAGCGGACTCCCTGACACACGGGGTCAACGCTTCCCCCTGCGAGCAGATGCAATTATAACTAAAACTAAGGATTAGATCATATTTATTTCCTATTATGTGATAATTCTGAAGTGATGCTGTCAGTACCATGCCTACACACATTTATAGTCCCCCTTTTCTTTGGGGGGAGGGGGCGAAGGGCAAAGTAATAATAACCTTTTTTATAACCTTTCGATATGTGCACGTAAACAAAAACAAACTATTAATTTTAACCATTAGTTTTGGAACCTAATCAGGCCGTTTACTCCTATTATTCATTTCACTGTACACGGAGAAATCAGGTATATGTCTTGTCCTGAGTATTCTTCAGTCTATTCTACAGACTGGGTAATTCTTGGTGTCTTCTGGCACC
>NC_051414.1:138750-139448 GCF_015228065.2 Penaeus monodon
AATGTGAGATATGTTGCTCGCTCTTTTTGTTGTGGGGGTATACCGCTCTAAGTGATGTATTCGGATCTTAACAAGAATGATATTTATGAGTGCTATTCCCCTTATTTTGAAACTTCCCTAACTTCACACATTCCCGTAATATTAATTAATAGCCTAACTTTTCATCCTACCTGGCTCCTTGAAATCTCACCTGGCCACTTCGCAGCAGTTCCATTTGCATGGACGCAAGTTTCACTGAGAGGGAGGATGTAGGGGTCTATGATAAAACCCGTCCCTGCCGCTTCCCTGTTGTCAATGATTAGCGTTCTCTGCATATTGTATGCGGCAAGGAAGCAGTAGCTCAAGTGGTGAATTTGACTGCCTATTCCTCGATTCTGGAAGGAAAAAAAGGTTTCCGAACCTTTTTAGTGTAATATGATGGATGGATGTATTACCTTTTGTGTGTAAAAATGTGCCCTATTTTTAAATGGGAAATGTATAATATATTTTCATGCACAGGGATTCTTATGCAGATTTTTATGCAGAAAGGTATACTATCCTTGCCCTTACAGAGACATATCTGCGAACAGGTATCGAACTTGTAATACACATTTCATTTTTATTTGAATGAGTTGAAATCTGCTACATATAGAAGTTTATACGTAATGTGTCAAAAATAGAAATTTTGTTTTCATTTCCGGCCACAGACATATATGTTT
>NC_051414.1:139495-139651 GCF_015228065.2 Penaeus monodon
AAAACGGAAGTCCCAATATCGAGTTAAAGTTAACAGCTACTATGGATTTTTCCTACAAGTTTACTCCCTCTGGTATCTTGGCAGTGCACTCGATTACAAAAGAGCAATGCCCTTGGATTTCATTAGTGATTTGGAGAAAATGGACCTATCGTCCTA
>NC_051414.1:140152-140443 GCF_015228065.2 Penaeus monodon
TGTGTGTGGGAACTATAAGGCAAAACTGCGTGGCATCCCCACAGACCTGCGAGAGACTGCAAGCCAAAGACGAACCTTCACTGCACAAGTGAGAGCTGAGGCTGCAAACTAATCTTCAGTTGGACTGGAAGACGACAGATGATTTTCTTGGAAGATTGACAATCAGCGGGATTCTGTAAAACGTGGATTCGGTGCTGTATCAGGCCAGAGAGCTGCTCGACCTCCTTCGCCTGCCATGCAAGCAGGTCGGACTCATTGCGCAATCTCCACAGATCATATTCGGTCACTCTG
>NC_051414.1:141039-141566 GCF_015228065.2 Penaeus monodon
GAACTGCAGTTGTGATCTGGATCGTCGTAACTATCCTTTGCTAACAGAACGATTGCACTGCATGCTCGTTTGCATATTCGTTATCAAATAAATGCTGTCAACATTAGTTCCCCTTATCCTCATGCACCGTAACCCCTCAGAAACCAGTACCCGAAATGGTGCTTGGCATCCTGGATGGCGGCGGCGACGCTCCCCTGGCCCTTCTGCCCCGCCACTAGAGCACGCAGTCGGCGGAGCTGCGCCAGAACGAACTGTCTGGCATTGTGCACGTCGCTCTCCGCCAGCGCGAGGAGCTTGCTCGTATTCCCAGAGAGATCGGGCCTTGGGCAGCACTCCCGGCTTGTGCCTGAGTCAGGGAAAGTAAAATCTCCTTTTTGTCGTTGTTGTCTAAGAAGTTAACCGAAAACAAAACATTGTGTACAGTGTACATGTAACTTTAGAAATACAGTTTATGGAAACATTAATGATGATAATTGTGATAGTTCCGTTTGTATCCATCCTTATTATAAGTGCTATTTAATTTTCCT
>NC_051414.1:141603-141749 GCF_015228065.2 Penaeus monodon
TGAGACTCCACACAACAGACAAGCACGTAGCCAACAATGGACTTTAAACTCACCCGAGTCTCTGCCAGTTAACAACGGCCTCAGGTGCTGGGACCCAAAGAATGCTCTGGGAAGGCAAGCAAAATGAGCTGAAGATAGAATCATGC
>NC_051414.1:143018-143529 GCF_015228065.2 Penaeus monodon
ATCTTATATTTAACATTCTTGTCAATGTAGGATTTCTTTAGTATGCTTTGGCGTTTGCAAAATCTGATTGAATCCTCATGAATATGAGCGTCTGTTTTTATAGTATTGTCAATATTTTTTTTCGATTTAAAGCAATACTCCCGCAGTGATAGTCACGATCCTTTCTTTTTTATATATGCACTTCCTAATCAGTCAGTGTATTCCCTCTGTTAAACCACACAAATACCTCCTTCCAGTTGATATTCTAGAAGGTAAAGCACCTCCTGAGCTAATTAGTCAGACACGTACACAGGCGCCTGTCACCACCTCCTCATTATCTCACCTGGCTCAGCACCGCCTCGTTATCTCACTTGTCACTGTCCCGCAACGTCTCAGCCGGTCCGCCATAGCACGGGTTTCGGCCTCGGCGCCCTGGGCATCTGGTTCTTGTCAGGCGCGAGGCTAATTGCCAATTACTCTGCCAGTTTCAGGAAATATGTATGTCATTTCTTTTAGTAAAACACCACTTAGG
>NC_051414.1:145231-145750 GCF_015228065.2 Penaeus monodon
GTTTTTTTTTTTTAAACGAAAAAAAAACCCCCCTGCCCCAAAAAAAAGGGGGTTGGGGCGTGGGCCCCCCCTGGGGGGGGCCGGGGAGGGCCCCCCAAAGCTTCAGGGTGGGCATTTTGAAAAGGCGGTAAAACCGGGGGGGTAAAGCCATAGCCCTATTCTGGGTTTCTGTTTTCCCCTTTTTTTTCCCCAGTTAGGTGGTGGCCCTGGGGGGGCCACAAGAGCCCACTGCCCCAAATTTCCCCCCCAAAAGGAAACGGGGCCCCCTTTGTTGGTTGGGGAAGGGGACAGCAAACTTCCCTTTTTCGTTCCCGGGAGGGTTTTCTGGGGGAGAGGAGGGCAAGCCCCCCCTTAACCCACAATTAATTGGGTAAATTTATAGTATTTTAAAATTTTTAATATTTTTTTGTTAAATAAACAAAACCCCCCCAATTCCAAAAGGGGGCTTTAAATCTAAAAAATTTTCAAATTATCAAATGTTTTTTCCATAAACCATTCATCAAGGGGAAACTCAAAAAT
>NC_051414.1:147209-148274 GCF_015228065.2 Penaeus monodon
GGTGTGTGTTTTTAAGGGAGATAGATAAAACCAATATAAATAAATTGGTATAGATATATATGGTGTCCTTCTGTTGCCCTTTGCATGCGGCAAACCCTGGGGGCAGTGGTAGGGGGAGCTGTACAACCTTAATAAGGATCTCATCACGGATACAAGATCCGATCAACAACCATCAGAGCCCCAAACTGCCTCAAGCGGTAATCAGACCATTAAAAAAGCAGAAGACTTAGAGGTCGGCCCCGGTTCATTTCCCACAATTTCATTTCAAGTAAACTTTCTAAAAAAAATCAATATACTAAATTTTCATTTTCTCTTTTTTCAGGGGGAAAGTCAAGACCGTATTTTTGTCAGCGCCTGCAGAAAGTTTAAAAAAAGAAAAAACATAAAACGCACTCAAAAAGATTATTCTTTTCTGGAACCCTAAATAACAAAGTCAAAAAAGGTTCAAAAATTGTTATTTTTTAAACTTAGGAATTTTTAAAATGAATGTAATAGGCGTAAATATCATATGTTATAAAAGGGTACAGAAGCCAGTATTTTAGTAGAATATTGATTTTTAAAGCACTTGGTAACCCCGGGATGGGATGAGCTATTCGGTAGGAAAACCCCCTGACCCTTTCCCAAGGACTAAAAGGGCTTGATAGACACACGGTTCAAATCATGTAATATTGGGTGGCTGGTCACTGCATTGATCCCCTGAGGTGTATATTACAGTCAGGGTTTAAAAACTTGTCAGTCAAAAGCTCCAACTGGAAAGCAGTTGTTTAGGGGTGTGTCAAAATTTCAAAATTGGTAAGGTTTTGTGGGGCCTTGTGTTGAAAAAAAAAAATTTTTTTTTTACATATATCAAAATATAAGTACACACAACATGTTACGCTCACACCCACCACCGCCATACACACACGTCCACGAACACACACACAAACGAACACACACACAAACACAAAACAAACCCCCACAAACACCTACACACACCAACACAGAACACACCTATCACGAAAACCCCCCGAAAAAAACAAAACACCACATGAAACCACACACAACACACCCCACAAAACACAACCC
>NC_051414.1:148334-149161 GCF_015228065.2 Penaeus monodon
CCCACATTCCAAAAACCCCCCCAAAATCCCACATGCACACACATATCCCACACACAGCACACCCGATACACACGCATTCCACTCTCACACTCGCATATAAAAAAAAACCCACAAAAAGAAAAGAAATGTATATTTTTATGTGTGTGTGCAAAGTAAATTGATATGATTTCAAACCTTCAGCTATATATGATTAAAATTTTTTTGATTTATTGATACTAAAGGATAGTTCAAATGTGTAAATTTCCCTTTTTACACCCTGGTTGCCTTGATTTTGAGTGTTAAAAGGGACTTAGACAAAAAAATTGTTTTAAGTTTCCAATTTTTTTGAAAAAAAGCCAAAATATTTGAATTTTTATCCTCCAATAAAAAATAGTTGGCAACAAGCCTATTGTCAAAGAAAAGCAAAAGGATTAAAATTTTTTTAACACTTTTATCAAAATTTTTCCAAAATGTAGTCAAAAAGATTTATACCCCTTTGCCAGATTACTGGGGCGTAGCCTCAGTAGGTTGGTTAAAGGTTTTTTGTTGTGATTTTCTTTTGTTTTCAAAAAAGTTCAAGATACTACTCTTTCAGCTGAGGTTACTAAAATACTATAAATGTTTTAAAAAACACCAAAAAGCCTATAATTTTAAACAAAGGGTGTTTCCTTTATTGTATCAGTTTTTTTTAGAAAGGGCGGGAAGAGTAAAAATAATTTTGTAAAGCTACTTCTTTTGATTTTCCTTGGGAACTATCTGTAGTACAATCGCAAAATATATAGTTAATACATTCGATTTTACTTAGTTTTTTTTCCTTACATAATTTTCTTTTCTTTATTGTATTTTTG
>NC_051414.1:153128-153201 GCF_015228065.2 Penaeus monodon
TTCAATTCATTTTTTTTAGTGGTCTATTTTTTAATCCGGTAAAGGGTTGTCTAAAATACGATGGGATAAAAAT
>NC_051414.1:154427-154498 GCF_015228065.2 Penaeus monodon
AACCATCTGTTAATTTTCAGGATGGAATAAGGGAAACCTTTTCCTGGTGTTTTTCAGGGTGTGTATTTTTA
>NC_051414.1:154598-154784 GCF_015228065.2 Penaeus monodon
TTATGCTCGAAAATGATAATAAAATTGGGATATCAACCATTATGGTAAATTTAAATATATTCCACATTTTTGTCTGTCATAATGAGCTCCATTCACATTTCTTTGTTGAAATGAAGCAGGAATTGAGTATCTTGGTAATTACTGCAATTTGACAGCAGTAATGCTATGGTGATATCTAAAACTGGA
>NC_051414.1:155805-155968 GCF_015228065.2 Penaeus monodon
CTCTATAATACTATCCATAATATGAGATGTATTATAATATATCATTATATAGACTATTATTGAATATAATGTATGATTATACTATATGACATTCTGAAGGGACCACTACTGGCCTACAGAGCGCAGGGAGTCTGGATTGCACTCCTTGCGTTACAATAACCAC
>NC_051414.1:158568-159368 GCF_015228065.2 Penaeus monodon
ATGCAGTGTCCTTCTGTTGCCTTTGCATGAGGCAAAGCATGCGGCAGTGGATTTTATGGGGAGCTGTACAACCTTAATAAGGATCTCATCAGCGGATACAAGATCCTGATGCAACAACATCAGGAGCTACTAAGCTGCCTCAAAGCAGGTCTAATTCAGAATCATATAAAAAGGAAACTTTAGAGGTCAGTACCGGTGTCATTTCACAATTTCTGTTTCAAGTAAAATTTCTATAAATAAATATACTGAATTTCATTGTTCTTCTTCTCTTTGGCAAGTCGAAAGACCGTAGTTGTCAGCGCCTGAGATCAAGCTATAAAAGCAACAACATCAACGCACTCACAAAGATTATTCGGTCTGAGAACAACTGAAATAACTACAGTCATAAAAAGGTTCTTCATAAATTTTATATATTATAACATTATGGTTTTTGAAATGAATGTAATAGGCAGTAACATATAAATATGTTATGAAAATGGTACAGAAGCACAGTATTATTAGTAGAATATATGATTTTTAAAGCACATTGAGTAACCCCTGGATGGGATGAGCTCATTCAGGTAGGATAATCCCCCTGAGCCTTCCAGAGGACTAGAAGGGCTTGCATAGACACTTACGGCTTCAACGTCATGTAGGATATGTGGATGGCTGGTCACTGGACATTGATCCCCTGAGGTGTATATTACAGTCAGTTTAAAATCTTGTCAGTCAAATGCTCCAAGCTGGAAAGCAGTTGATGTTAGGGATGTGTCAAAAGTTGACAAACTTGGTAATGGTTGTGTGTGCCTCTAGTGTTGGAA
>NC_051414.1:159705-160425 GCF_015228065.2 Penaeus monodon
TGTATATTTGTATGTGTGTGTGCAAAGTAAACTTGATATGATTTCAAACCTGTCAGCTATGGATATGATTGATATTATTATTCTGGATTATATTGATACTAAAGGATAGTATCAAACTGTGTAATTCCTTCTTACACCATGAGTTGCCTTGATATTGTAGTGTATAAAGGGTACTTAGACAAAAATTGTTCTTAAGTTATCCAATTTTATTGAAAATTAAGCTCACAAGATATATTAGAATTCTTATGCTCTCCAGATAAAGGTAGTTGGCAACAAGCCTATTGTCAGATGAAATGCAAATGCTGATTAAAGTTTTTACAACACTTCTAGTCAATTTGTCCAAAGATGTAGTCATATAAGAGTTTATACAGCCCTTAGCCAGAGTACTGGGGACAGTAGCCTCAGTAGGTTTGGTTAAAGGTTATTTGATTGTGATTTTCTTGTGTTTTCAAGATAAGATTCAAAGATACATACTCTTTCAGCTGAGGTTTACTAAAATACATATAACAGTGTTTTAAACACAACCAAATGCCTCATATATTGAATCAAAGGCATGTTTCCTTTATTGTATCAGTCTTGTTTAGAAGGTCGGAGAAGAGTAGAAAATATATTTCTGTAATGCTACTTACTTTTGATTTTCCTTGGGAACTATCTGTAGTACAATCTGCAAAATAGGTATAGTTAATAGTCATTCAGATTTTACTTAGTTTGGTTCCTTAC
>NC_051414.1:164459-164533 GCF_015228065.2 Penaeus monodon
TTCAAATTCATTTTTTTTTAGTGGTCTATTTCTAATCCGGTAAAGGGTTGTCTAAAATACGATGGGATAAAAGT
>NC_051414.1:170613-170712 GCF_015228065.2 Penaeus monodon
AAAGATATGAAAACCTTAAATAACGTAAAATGAATTTTGTATAATAAGGGGAGGGATTCGGTGTTAAAATAAAATATAAAAACGTTGAAGCAATAGAAG
>NC_051414.1:171282-171376 GCF_015228065.2 Penaeus monodon
CGTAAAATTATTAAGGGAAAGGGCAAAATGAACGAGGAAGAAGTGAGAACGAGAGAAAGTAGTTAGTAGAGACGAAAGATAGCGAGTTGAGTGA
>NC_051414.1:171494-171580 GCF_015228065.2 Penaeus monodon
GGGGGAGGGGGGGGAGAAAAGGGTAAAGGAGGAGAGTAAAGCAATAGGGAAGTGTAGGAGAGACTAAGGGAAGTGTAGTGGCACGA
>NC_051414.1:172042-172284 GCF_015228065.2 Penaeus monodon
ATGTGTTTTTGTTTTAATGTTTAATGTGTTTTTGTTTTAATGTTTAATGTGTTTTTGTTTTAATGTTTAATGTGTTTTTGTTTTAACGTTTAATGTGTTTTTGTTTTAACGTTCCATGTGTTTTTGTTTTAACGTTCCATGTGTTTTTGTTTTAACGTTCCATGTTTGTTTTACTTTTACTTGTTACGTGCCACGTGCTTTGTTACTTGTTACGTGCCACGTGTTTGTTCCTTTTTAGCTTT
>NC_051414.1:178029-178952 GCF_015228065.2 Penaeus monodon
ATCGTTCGACAAGTGAGGGATGACTCCTTCCGACCAGGTCTCACAGGCACAGCCTCCAATATTTTCATTTAAAATCTTTGTCGGGAATACCATTTTCCCAGGCCAGTGTTTTAGGAGGTCTGGAAAGGATCTGGATTCGTGGATTTAAATCGTAAAGTAATTAACAAAATTAAAAAGTCTGTTAAACTTTTTCTGTAATCTTTACGAGAGGGGCGTTTCTGTCTAATGGGTAATTAAATGAATAATGAATATATTTGCGGTTCGATCGTGTAGTTTTCATGAATAGGGAGGGAGATTAAGCGAAATATCATGAATAATTATTGACCTTATCAAAATTACTAATTTACTAATGTGCATGCAAATTAAAGGCAACGTAGAAGTGAAAATAGAAATAAAATACTTCCAAACACTCACACACATATAAATTTGCATGTATATACAACAGATATATTATAGGAGCAACCGCCGTTAAAAGATTGGGGCTGTATATATGTGAGCTTTCGCTGTAAAAATAAAAAAGAAAAAGAAACGTGCGTCATAGTTCGAATGAGTGTGAGGGACGAAACTGACAGGTGGGCAGGGCGATGGCCTGGGCCAGAGAACACGACCGGCCTGGCCTCAGCCTCGCTCCCTCCGCCAGAGCAGTGCAGACGGGGTGCCTAGCGAGGCCGATTCTCTCTCTCTTGGCTTTCGCTCCATTGCTCACCGACTCATCACTCATCGGCTTATCAGGTGCGTGCCTCATCCTCGGTGGATAGTCATCCGTATGCATCTGAACAGAACAAAAAAAATCTCGACCGGGAGTCATTTGGCTCTCATGGGAGAAATCACAGATTAAAGAAGTTGCGTTGATCAAGTTTTTTTCACGTGGAAGGAAAATGGGAAAGGGTATACTTTGTAGATCTGGGGTGTCAGACTCGTTT
>NC_051414.1:179249-179627 GCF_015228065.2 Penaeus monodon
ATAAAAATTGCGTCTGTGTATGGTTGTATAACGTCACTTTAATTTTGTTACCAAATGATTTCATCCATGCATTTAAATATACTGCTAACAATGAGGGATTTTAAAGTGCGATGAAAGTTTATATAATTGAATATTGCCATAAAATAAGTGGTGGTTCCCAGTTTGTGGTAAAGTTATTGATCATTGTTATAAATTATTTGTGTAAATACTCATTTCCTTATTTTTTTTTTTGTTCATAGGATGATGAAGCTAAAGTGCGCCGGAGCCTCTCAGAATCTTCTATCTGGCAATCGCCTTTCTGGTCTTCACCCTAGGCCTCGGACGCAGTGGGTGCGTTTCGCTTTTGTGGCGTTCTGTGTGACGTTTCTGTCGTTGCCA
>NC_051414.1:180577-181259 GCF_015228065.2 Penaeus monodon
TTGCCTTCCCAGAGCATTCTTTGGGTCCCAGCACCTGAGGCCGTTGTTAACTGGCAGGGGACTCGGGTGAGTTTAAAGTCCATTGTTGGCCACGTGCTTGTCTGTCGTGTGGAGTCTCATTCTTCTTTTTTTTGGGAAAATTAAATAGCACTTTTAATAAGGATGGATACAACGGAACTATCACAATTATCATCATTAATGTTCCCAAAACTGTATTTCTAAAGTTACATGTAACTTACACAATGTTTTGTTTTTTGGTTAACTTTTTAGACAACAACGACAAAAAGGAGATTTTACTTTCCCTGACTCAGGGGACAAGCCGGGAGTGTGCCCAAGGCCCGATCTCTCTGGGAATACGAGCAAGCTCCTCGCGCTGGCGGAAAAGCGACGTGCACAAATGCCAGACAGTTCGTTCTGGCGCAGCTCCGCCGACTGCGTGCTCCCGGTGGCGGGGCAGAAGGGCCAGGGGAGCGTCGCCGCCGCCAAACCAGGATGCCAAGCACCATTTCGGGTACTGGTTTCTGAGGGGTTACGGGCATGAGGATAAGGGGAACTAATGTTGACAGCATTTATTTGTTAACGAAAATGCAGACGGGGCATGCAGTGCAATCGTTCTGTTAGACAGAAGTAAGCAAAGCATAGTTACGAGATCCAGATCACAACTGCAGTTCCACAAAACCAG
>NC_051414.1:181836-182147 GCF_015228065.2 Penaeus monodon
GTGGAGATTGCGCAATGAGTCCGGCCTGCTTGCATGGCAGGCGAAGGAGGTCGAGCAGCTCTCTGGCCTGATACAGCACCGAATCCACGTTTTACAGAATCCCGCTGATTGTCAATCTTCCAAGAAAATCATCTGTCGTCTTCCAGTCCAACTGAAGGTTAGTTTGCAGCCTCTGCTCTCACTTGTGCAGTGAAGGCTCGTCTTTGGCTGGCAGTCTCTTCCCGCTTTGAAGGTCTGTGGGGATGCCACGCAGTTTTGCCTTATAGTTCCCACACACAATATAAATGAATAAATAAAGAAAGAAGGAAAGG
>NC_051414.1:182712-183523 GCF_015228065.2 Penaeus monodon
AATCACTAATGAAATCCAAGGGCATTGCTCTTTTGTAATCGAGTGCACTGCCAAGATACCAGAGGGAGTAAACTTGTAGGAAAAATCCATAGTAGCTGTTAACTTTAACTCGATATTGGGACTTCCGTTTTTTATTTTTGTTTTTTATAAACATATATGTCTGTGGCCGGAAATGAAAACAAAATTTCTATTTTTGACACATTACGTATAAACTTCTATATGTAGCAGATTTCAACTCATTCAAATAAAAATGAAATGTGTATTACAAGTTCGATACCTGTTCGCAGATATGTCTCTGTAAGGGCAAGGATAGTATACCTTTCTGCATAAAAATAAATGAATCCCTGTGCATGAAAATATATTATACATTTCCCATTTAAAAATAGGGCACATTTTTACACACAAAAGGTAATACATCCATCCATCATATTACACTAAAAAGGTTCGGAAACCTTTATTTCCTTCCAGAATCGAGGAATAGGCAGTCAACTTCACCACTTGAGCTACTGCTTCCTTGCCGCATACAATATGCAGAGAACGCTAATCATTGACAACAGGGAAGCGGCAGGGACGGGTTTTGTCATAGACCCCTACATCCTCCCTCTCAGTGAAACTTGCGTCCATGCAAATGGAACTGCTGCGAAGTGGCCAGGTGAGATTTCAAGGGGCCAGGTAGGATGAAAAGTTAGGCTATTAATTAATATTACGGGAATGTGTGAAGTTAGGGAAGTTTCAAAATAAGGGGAATAGCACTCATAAATATCATTCTTGTTAAGATCCTAATACATCACTTAGAGCGGTATGCCCCCAC
>NC_051414.1:183608-184644 GCF_015228065.2 Penaeus monodon
GCCAGAAGACACCAAGAATTACCCAGTCTGTAGAATAGACTGAAGAATACTCAGGACAAGACATATACCTGACTTCTCCGTGTACAATGAAATGCATAATAGGAGTAAACGGCCTGATTAGGTTCCAAAACTAATGGTTAAAATTAATAGTTTGTTTTTGTTTACGTGCACATATCGAAAGGTTATAAAAAAGGTTATTATTACTTTGCCCTTCGCCCCCTCCCCCCAAAGAAAAGGGGGACTATAAATGTGTGTAGGCATGGTACTGACAGCATCACTTCAGAATTATCACATAATAGGAAATAAATATGATCTAATCCTTAGTTTTAGTTATAATTGCATCTGCTCACAGGGGGAAGCGTTGACCCCGTGTGTCAGGGAGTCCGCTGTCAACTTTTATGGGATAATGATGCTATGAATCCTCCTCATTGCCATTTTGGTAAAATCTTCTAGCATGTTGCCTCTCAGTGGTATGTCGTTTCATAGAGAACAAAATAATAATTATTTTTTCTAGTTTTGCAATTTCCCAAACTTTCGCTTTCCCTCTGTTCTTACCACTACTCTATCTTAACCCTTCACTTCCTCTCTTTCTACCTCCCCTCTACCTCTGCAGTCAGCAAAAGCATAAACATCGGAATATAGGAATAAAAAGCAAACCGTTTGTCCCACTGCAGGCAGAGCAGACTCCCCAGCCGTGCAATTCCCTAACGTGGACGGCTTCTTCCCGCGGCCCAGCTACTTCCCGAGGTCCATCCCGAAGGACATCGCTCGGCGCCTCATGAGCGCCCACGGCGACCCCTTCGCCTGGTGGATGGGGCAGTTCTTCAAGTACGCCTTGAGGATGACCAGCGGATTCCAGGAGCATGTGGAGAGGCTTGGCGCACGCCTGGGCTACGAGGGCCCGATCGTCGGGTGGGTCGGCACGTCGAAGGGCGATGTCACTCCGTCTTTGCTTTCTGTTTGGTCTTTTTGATGTGCCCTGTATTATCTCCATTAATATGTTCCTCTTTGTCATTGCAACGGTGTTGGTGTTAAT
>NC_051414.1:184966-185648 GCF_015228065.2 Penaeus monodon
ATGATGTATGAGATATACTGTGATTTGTGGAACTGCAGTTGTGATCTGGATCGTCGTAACTATGCTTTGCTTACTTCTGTCTAACAGAACGATTGCACTGCATGCTCGTCTGCATATTCGTTAACAAATAAATGCTGTCAACATTAGTTCCCCTTATCCTCATGCACCGTAACCCCTCAGAAACCAGTACCCGAAATGGTGCTTGGCATCCTGGATGGCGGCGGCGACGCTCCCCTGGCCCTTCTGCCCCGCCACCAGAGCACGCAGTCGGCGGAGCTGCGCCAGAACGAACTGTCTGGCATTGTGCACGTCGCTCTCCGCCAGCGCGAGGAGCTTGCTCGTATTCCCAGAGAGATCGGGCCTTGGGCAGCACTCCCGGCTTGTGCCTGAGTCAGGGAAAGTAAAATCTCCTTTTTGTCGTTGTTGTCTAAGAAGTTAACCAAAAACAAAACATTGTGTACAGTGTACATGTAACTTTAGAAATACAGTTTATGGGAACATTAATGATGATAATTGTGATAGTTCCGTTTGTATCCATCCTTATTATAAGTGCTATTTAATTTTCCAAAGAAAAAAGAAGAATGAGACTCCACACGACAGACAAGCACGTGGCCAACAATGGACTTTAAACTCACCCGAGTCTCTGCCAGTTAACAACGGCCTCAGGTGCTGGGACCCAAAG
>NC_051414.1:186390-186743 GCF_015228065.2 Penaeus monodon
GAACGCCACAAAAGCGAAACGCACCCACTGCGTCCGAGGCCTAGGGTGAAGACCAGAAGGCCGATTGCCAGATAGAAGATTCTGCGAGGCTTTCCGGCGCTCTTTAGCTTCATCATCCTATGAACAAAAAACAAAAATAAGGAAATGAGTATTTAAACAAATAATTTATAACAATGATCAATAACTTTTCCACAAACTGGGAACCACCACTTATTTTATGGCAATATTCAATTATATATAACTTTCATCGCACTTTTAAAATCCCTCATTTGTTAGCAGTATATTTAAATGCATGGATGAAATCATTTGGTAACAAAATTAAGTGACGTTATACAACCATACACAGACGCAAT
>NC_051414.1:187079-187978 GCF_015228065.2 Penaeus monodon
AAACGAGTCTGACACCCCAGATCTACAAAGTATACCCTTTCCCAGTTCCTTCCACGTGAAAAAAACTTGATCAACGCAACTTCTTTAATCTGTGATTTCTCCCATGAGAGCCAAATGACTCCCGGTCGAGATTTTTTTTGTTCTGTTCAGATGCATACGGATGACTATCCACCGAGGATGAGGCACGCACCTGATAAGCCGATGAGTGATGAGTCGGTGAGCAATGGAGCGAAAGCCAAGAGAGAGAGAATCGGCCTCGCTAGGCACCCCGTCTGCACTGCTCTGGCGGAGGGAGCGAGGCTGAGGCCAGGCCGGTCGTGTTCTCTGGCCCAGGCCATCGCCCTGCCCACCTGTCAGTTTCGTCCCTCACACTCATTCGAACTATGACGCACGTTTCTTTTTCTTTTTTATTTTTACAGCGAAAGCTCACATATGTACAGCCCCAATCTTTTAACGGCGGTTGCTCCTATATATATCTGTTGTATATACATGCAAATTTATATGTGTGTGAGTGTTTGGAAGTATTTTATTTCTATTTTCACTTCTACGTTGCCTTTAATAGCATGCACATTAGTAAATTAGTAATTCGATAAGGTCAAATAATTATTCAATGATATTTCGCTTAATTCTCCATCCCCTATTCATGAAAACTACACGATCGAACCGCAAATATATTCATTATTCATTTAATTACCCATTAGACAGAATCGCCCCTCTCGTAAAGATGTACAGAAAAGTTTAACAGACTTTTTATAATTTTGTTAATTACTTTACGACTTAAATCCACGAATCCAGATCCTTTTCCAGACCTCCTAAAACACTGGCCTGGGAAAATGGATATTCCCGACAAAAGATATTAATGAAAATATTGGAGGCTGTGCCTTGTGAGACCTGGTCGG
>NC_051414.1:192409-192521 GCF_015228065.2 Penaeus monodon
TCAAACGAATTAATCAAAGCACTTACATTAAGAAAACACCATTAACATTGCAAAATTCAACACACACTTACCATAGTGCAAACAAAAACACATTAACATTAACAAAACACAT
>NC_051414.1:192893-193022 GCF_015228065.2 Penaeus monodon
GCTCCTCAAACCCTGCCGCATGGGTGCCGAAGGCAAGCGTGCACAGTGATGGCGTCGTGCCCTACCCTTCTCCTTTCTCTCCTACCTCCTATTCTTTACTCTCCTCCTTTACCTTTTCTCCCCCTCCCC
>NC_051414.1:193100-193191 GCF_015228065.2 Penaeus monodon
TCACTCACTCCTATCTTCGTCCTACTAATCTCTTTCTCTCTGTTTCTCACTTTTCCTCGTTCATTTTGCCCTTTCCCTTAATAATTTTACG
>NC_051414.1:193765-193863 GCF_015228065.2 Penaeus monodon
TCTATTGCTTCAACGTTTTTATATTCTATTTTAACACCTAATCCCTCCCCTTATTATACAAAATTCATTTTACGTTATTTAAGGTTTTCATATCTTTT
>NC_051414.1:200051-200123 GCF_015228065.2 Penaeus monodon
ACTTTATCCCATCGTATTTTAGACAACCCTTTACCGGATTAAAATAGACCACTAAAAAAAAATGAATTTGAA
>NC_051414.1:204132-204865 GCF_015228065.2 Penaeus monodon
CAAATACGAATAAAAGAAAGAAATTATGTAAGGAACCAAACTAAGTAAAATCTGAATGACTATTAACTATACCTATTTTGCAGATTGTACTACAGATAGTTCCCAAGGAAAATCAAAAGTAAGTAGCATTACAGAAATATATTTTCTACTCTTCTCCGACCCTTTTAAACAAGACTGATACAATAAAAGGAACATGCCTTTGATTCAATATATGAGGCATTTGGTTGTGTTTTTAAAAAACTGTTATATGTATTTTAGTTTAAAACCCCAGCTGAAAGAGTTATGTATCTTTGAATCTTATCTTGAAAACACAAGAAAATCACAACAAATAACCTTTAACCAAACCCCACTGAGGCTACTGTCCCCAGTACTCTGGCTAAGGGCTGTATAAACTCTTATATGACTACATCTTTGGACAAATTGACTAGAAGTGTTGTAAAAACTTTAATCAGCATTTGCATTTCATCTACAAAAGGCTTGTTGCCAACTACCTTTTTCTGGAGAGCATAAAAATTCTAATATATCTTGTGAGCTAATTTTCAATAAAATTGGACAACTTAAGAACAATTTTTTTTCTAAGTACCCTTTATACACTACAAATACAAGGCAACTCATGGGGTAAGAAGGAATTACACAGGTTTGATACTATCCTTTAGTATCAATATAATCCAGAATAATAATATTAATCATATCCATAGCTGATAGGTTTGAAATCATATCAAGTTTACTTTGC
>NC_051414.1:205239-206032 GCF_015228065.2 Penaeus monodon
CCAACACTAGAGGCACACACAACCATTACCAAGTTTGTCAACTTTGACACATCCCTAACATCAACTGCTTTCCAGCTTGGAGCATTTGACTGACAAGATTTTAAACCCGAACCTGTAATATACACCTCAGGGGATCAATGTCCCGTGACCAGCCATCCACATATCCACATGACGTTGAAGCCGTAAGTGTCTATGCCAAGCCCTTCTAGTCCCTGGAAGGCTCAGGGGATTATCCTACCTGAAAGAGCTCATCCCATCCAGGGGTTACTCAATGTGCTTTAAAAATCATATATTCTACTAATAATACTGTGCTTCTGTACCATTTTCATAACATATGTATATGTTACTGCCTATTACATTCATTTAAAAATCCTAATGTTATAATATATAACAATTTATGAACCTTTTATGACTGTAGTTATTTCAGGTTGTTCCAGAACGAATAATCTTTGTGAGTGCGTTGATGTTGTTGCTTTTTATAGCTTGTCTGCAGGCGCTGACAACTACGGTCTTCGACTTTCCAACTGAAGAAGAGAAAATGAAAATTCAGTATATTGTATTTTCTAGAAAGTTTACTTGAAATGAAATTGTGAAATGACACTGGTACTGACCTCTAAGTCTTCCTGCTTTTTGAATGGTCTGATTGACCTGCTTGAGGCAGCTTAGGAGCTCCTGATGGTTGTTGCATCGGATCTTGTATCCGCTGATGAGATCCTTATTAAGGTTGTACAGCTCCCCATACCACTGCCGCATGCTTTGCCTGCATGCAAAGGGCAACAGAAGGACACTGCAT
>NC_051414.1:209618-210200 GCF_015228065.2 Penaeus monodon
TCCAGTTTTAGATATCACCATAGCATTACTGCTGTCAAATTGCAGTAATTACCAAGATACTCAATTCCTGCTTCATTTCAACAAAGAAATGTGAATGGAGCTCATTATGACAGACAAAGAAAATGTGGGAATAATAATTAATTGAGCCATAATGATGTGATCATCAAACAGCAATTGCATATCTCCAATTTTATATTTATTCATTTACTCAAGAGCAATGTCTTCAAAATAAAGAATTAGGTGTCTCCAAGGTATACTGCTCATGCTTTTGCTCCTGAGGAATTATAATTCATCATCAGACCAATAAAAAGGAGGAAAGTAGGACTTACATATCAGACATAAGTCGAGCATCCTCTGCCCTAACGACTAAAGTACGGATAACACCAGAGTGGTCAGCCATTTCTGCTGACAGACGCTGACGTGTAGCGTGATATTCTTCTACACGTTCCAGAACTGATCCCAGCTGCTCTAGTTCTCCTGGGAAATCAGCTTCCACCTTTTAAGAAAAATATATTCATAATCAATAAGATTTAGCTAAAAAGATTTAGCATATGTCAAATTACTTGCTGAACAAAACAGTCA
>NC_051414.1:211354-211933 GCF_015228065.2 Penaeus monodon
CTGTTTTTCTCACTATTTACATATGCTAATCTTTTTATTACTATAATCTTATTGATTATAATATATTTTTCTTAAAATAAGCTATTTTCCCATTAGAACTATAGCATCTTGGGATCAGTTCTGGCACGTTTTTTTAGTAAGAATATCACTTTTCTACATTGTAGCGTCTGTCAAAACAGAAATTGGCTTGGAAACCACGTCTGTGTGGTTAATTTTCCGTACTTTAGTCGTTAGGGCAGAGGATGCTCGACTTATGTCAGATATGTAAGTCCTACTTTCCTCTTTTTATTGGTCTGATGATGAATTACATTCCTCAGGAGCAAAGCATGAGCGTATACCTTGGAGACCCTAATTCTTTATTTTTAAGACATTGCTCTTGAGTAAATGAATAAATATAAAATTGGAGTATAAATTGCTGTTTGATATCAATCATTATGGCTAAATTTAATTTTTATTCCCACATTTTCTTTGTCTGTCATAATGAGCTCCATTCAATTTTTTTGTTGAAATAAAGCAGGAATTGGTATTTTGGAAATTACTGAAATTTACAGCATAATGCTATGGTTTCAAAAACGGGTT
>NC_051414.1:212245-212547 GCF_015228065.2 Penaeus monodon
TACGGGGCATTAGGTTTTAAAAGAGTGATACTCTCCAGGTGTGCGGCTTTAGGCTGGGCACAGACAAACACTTAGGGTCATTGCACACCCCTTTGTCTCCCTTTTACAATTTTTAATCCCTTTTTTTCTGTATATATATATATATTTTTTTTTCTATTGAAATTTCGTATTTGCCATTTGATTTTCTTTTTCCCAAATGGTAATATATTTCTCTTGGTATCTATAACTCCTGAAATGATACAACAATAACATTTTGGTGTTGTGTCTTTTTAACTTTTTCAAAATTTACATTTTCTGTAAAA
>NC_051414.1:212634-212705 GCF_015228065.2 Penaeus monodon
GGGATCTTTTTACTCAGGCATATTGGCCCCTAGCTGGGTTTCCCTGTGGATCCTTGATGAGATGATGATTG
>NC_051414.1:215956-216712 GCF_015228065.2 Penaeus monodon
GCAGTGTCATTCTGTTGCCCTTTGCAGCGGCAAGAGCGGCGTGGGATGGGGGGCTTACAACCTTTAAAAAGGATCTCATCACGGATACAAATCCGTGCAAAAACCCTCAGGACTCCTAACGCTCAAGCAGGTCATCAACCATTCAAAAAACAGGGAAAACTTAGAGGTATACCATGTCATTTTTTTTTACAATTTCTTTTAAGTAAAATTTTTAGAAAAACAATATACTGAATTTTCATTTTCTCTTCTTCATTGGAAAGTCGAACCTATTGTCAGCGCTCAAAACTTAAAAAACAACAACATCAAAGCACTCACAAAAATTATTCGTTCTGGAACAACCCGAAATAATACATCATAAAAGGTTCATAAAATTTTTAATATTAAACATTAGGTTTTTAAATGAATGTAAAAGGCATAACAATACAATTTTGAAAAAAGGACGAACACAGTATTTTAGTAGAATATAGATTTTAAAAACACTTGGTAACCCCGGTGGGATGACTCATTCGGTAGGTATCCCCCCGCCTTCCAAGGGCTAAAGGCTTGCATAGCATTGGTTCAAAGTCATGTAGGGTTGTGGATGGCTGTCACTGGGCTTGATCCCCCAGGGGTAATTTCAGCGTTAAAATCTTGTCGTCAATGCTCCAAACTGGAAAGCATTGATGTTAGGGGTGTGTCAAAGTTGACAACTTGGTAATGGTTGTGGTGCCTCTATGTTGGAATAAAAAAAAAATTTTTTTTACTATTCCCAAATTA
>NC_051414.1:217012-217759 GCF_015228065.2 Penaeus monodon
TGAAAAGGAAAACACCACAATAAAAATAAAGTATATTTGATGGTTTTGGGAAAGTAAAAATTTATAGATTTCAAACCCTTTGCTATGGGTAGATTAATATTTTATTTTGGATTTATTGATACTAAAAGGGTAGTACAACTGTGTAATTCCTTTTTACACATGATTCCTTTTATATTGTAGTGATAAAGGGGGACTTAGAAAAAATTGTTTTTTTAATTTTCCAATTTTATTTAAAAATTTAAGCTCAAAGATATATTTGAATTCTTTTGCTCCAATAAAAGGGAGTTGGGACAAGCCTATTTTCAGATGAAATCAAAAGCTGATTAAAGTTTTACAACACTTCTATCATTTGTCCAAAAGAGTAGTCTATAAGGTTTATCAGCCCTTAGCCAAGTATGGGGGGCAGTACCCCGTAGGTTTGGGGTTTAAAAGGGTTTTTTGATTGTGATTTTCTTTTGTTTTCAAAATAAGATTCAAAATAATTCTTTTGCTGAGGTTTACTAAAATACATTAAAAGTGTTTTAACACAACCAAATGCCCCAAAATTGAATCAAAGGCTGTTTCCCTTTTTGTATCATCTTTTTTTAAAGGTCGGGGAAAAGTAGAAAAAATATTTCTTAATGCACTTCTTTTTATTTTTCCTTTGGGGAAATATCTGTAGTACAATCTGCAAAAAGGTATATTTAATAGCTTTAGATTTTACTTAGTTTGGTTCTTAATAATTTTTTTTTTCTTTATTCGATTTTG
>NC_051414.1:218223-218664 GCF_015228065.2 Penaeus monodon
GGGGGGAAAAAAAAAAAAAGGGGTGGGGGGGGGAAAAAAAAACCCTTCACCTTCAATGAACAAAAATGACTGGTTTTTGCCCCATCCATACTTTAGCCCCTTGGCATACAGAACTTTCTTAAAACCTGAAAAAATTATCAAAAAACGAATTTAAATTGATAACAAAACATGGTTTTCCCCCCCTTTTTTTTCTTGTAATAAATTTTTAAAAGATTGTTTAAAAATTATAACTTTTAAAACCTTTGAAAAATTCTTAAATTTTTTTTAAAACCCTCTCCGGGTTTACGGGGTTCCAACCAAACTACTGGAAAATTAATGTTACCAAGTTTTGAAAGAAAAGCCCTTTAAAATTTTTTTGGGGAAATTTCTATCTTTCCCAAACTACATTTTCCAAAACACTACTAATGGGAATGTTTTTCCCAAATATGAAAAAATTATTTG
>NC_051414.1:219207-219410 GCF_015228065.2 Penaeus monodon
TGTGCTGTGCACAAATATATACTTTTCAATCTATCTGAAACGTAAAATACATTATTTACATATTTACAAATATGTCTACAATAAGGACAGTAAAATATCATGGATAAGAAAGGGGGTAGAAAAAGAGAGGGTTACAACTCTGCAACATCTATGAGGCTATGGAGAGTAAGCTGAAGCCCCACGATAATAAAAATTTTTGACAC
>NC_051414.1:220001-221960 GCF_015228065.2 Penaeus monodon
CCGGATTCCCGGGTTCATTTTAAGCCACGCCGCCCTCCAAATCAGCCATTGTGGAACCCACCTGACTCGCACTGGCCAATTTCCCGCCAAGGCCGACGGCCCCTGAGGTATCTTCACTGGTCAGGTTCATTAGCCTGGACAACTTAGAGCAGGCTCTACTATGCATGACATGAAGACATCATTTCAGGCACATGGGGTCACTACCATGACATGATATAGGTTAAAGGAACCTTGCATATTATTTACTTTTCTGATTTCCAATAACCAATATTTGTTTACAAGATCTACTAGAACTAGTGAATTGATGGATTATGCCAAAATAAATTATATCTATTATTAGTGAATAAAAGAGTTGCTGCTGCATTTTCAGACATTGGAAAATTGCATTTCTTTGATTTTTCAATATAATATCCCATTGAAAACCTGAGCAGTCTCATGAATCCAGTACTATCTCATGCCTTGAGATCATCACTTCTTCATTTAAAAAAGTGCAATATGAAACAAACAATTTTTAGAGCTTACCTTAAAGACAACCTCTCCACTCCGGTCATTTCTAGCATCTACCTTCCCGTTGCTCCATCCTGTAATCAACTCTGGAACACCATCCCCATCAATATCATAACTGTAGATAGCTATTGCCTGATTTTTGGACTGAAAAGAAATATCAGATAATGTATTTCTTATTCAGACATCAACTGAATTGTAGGTTTAAATTAATTTGATCATGTCTGAGATTACTGAATCAATATTATTAAACAGACCCACCTTTATCCTCCACCACCTTGATATCTTTTCGTAAACTCCAACAGTTCCATTAGCAAGTGCATATCCAAATCTAGAACCATGCATTGGGCATAAAGCTGTCACTGCCTCAGTTTCTGACATTTCAAACAGTATCTCTTCACGCTTGAACACTCTTATGTCAAAGTCCTCGGAACCCACCAAAAGCTGAAAGAGATATCACTTGAAATATTCCTTATACTTACAATCAGTCCACCTTATAGAGAAGTAGGAACTCTGATCTATAACCGTTATTATAAATCAAACTTTTTCAAAGAAAGGTAAGAAAAACATGGTAAAAATGAATACTATACCTCATTTTCATCATCACCATCAAAATCAGTCAGAGTGATAGAAGACACATTGTCTCCTGTCACAGTCCAAAAAGGATCATTGCCATCACCATCAAAGCCATGAATGGAGCAGTTACCCCCAATAAGTGCCAATGGTAATGGATTTCGACCTAAATGTCCAATGGTAATGGCATTCGCTCCATCAGATACCTGATGACCAAATAAACAAAAATATTAATAAAATCTGTAAATAATGCTGCTTGGCCAACATAATTAGTTCTAAAAGGGAGAGATGTCATTATGATAATAATAATGTTACCATCAAGTAAATTATGACAATATTTCTCTTTTATCATCCTTAGACACAGATGAAATGCACAATGTGTGTAAGGAACAAACTAAAATTTCACAGCAACAGTATATACATACTATAATCATAGCCTCCTAACAAACCCTTATAGCACAAAAACAAATAGAGGTGAAAATATTAAGAGGACAATATGAAATGATTCCCACCATTTATAAATTGATGTTGCAAAGGAAAACTGTACTCAGAAGTTCCGAGCTAACAGCAAGCAAGGTTCCCACAACTTTCTGCAAGCATTCACTAGTTATCAATACAACAAGAGAAAGAGGATCCCTAAAGGGAAGGAAAGTGATTAAGAATTCTTAGTGTCCCATAATTAGGATCATTCACAAGCCATTAATTTACTTTGTAAGTTATGGCAGCCTTAACATAAAATGCATGTATAAAATCTGGCAACTATGGCATTCATGACATTTACAATGAGGTGGGGGGATGGAGAGGTAACCCTAAAATCTTGAAGAAATACATATACCTATAGAGTAAAAAGGACATGGGCATATGTTGTTCATTTACTTATTA
>NC_051414.1:225209-225675 GCF_015228065.2 Penaeus monodon
GGTGTGTGTTTAAAGCCATATAAATCACCGAGTGTTAAAGTGTTTTATCCCCTAATTTCTGTGTGGAAACACTATTGTGATCCTCTTGAATGCAATGTATTGGGGAATTCAAGCTCCAGTGACTTAAACCAGACCTGAGAGACATAAAGGATAAGACAGAGTGGTTCCAAGGTGCACTACTGTTTAAGAGGAAATAGTGCCTCTTCCACCACCCATTCCAGAATTCCAACAGGTTTGTTATGTAAAGGAGATCAATTCTTCAACAAGACAGGTAGCTATACTGTGGGGTGAGCAATATTGTACACAGAATTTATGAAAGCACTCTTACATGGGATGACCCTTTACAATTCTAATGACATGAAAGTACTGCAAGAAGAGAGTTAATGTGAGATTCAACTGGCTTTTTTCAGGCCCTAACCCAAGCAATCTCTGGTTGCCCAGCCAGAATAATGTTTCAACTGGGGGT
>NC_051414.1:225910-226693 GCF_015228065.2 Penaeus monodon
ACAGTACTTTTTGCTAAGGCTAAATGATGGTTCCACCAATCTACCACTTTATTAGCAGTGAATATCTAAATAAGGTTATGAACACCTGCAATATTCATAACCATGGATAATAATAATAAAAAGGGTGCAAATAGCATAAAAACTTACATCCTTGTAGAAAACATCAGCATTGTTCTGGACATCATAGGCCAACACATTTGTAGGTGTTCCCACTACAAGTATGTCACCTGTCCTGCTCTGGGAAAGGCGTCCTGCAGTGACAGCTGATACAGTCTGGTTAATGTTGAGCAACGACACTTCAGAGCTGCTTTGACTAAGAGACATACGACCTCCTGAGATGCCAAGCCGTTGATATGGATTATGTATAAACACCTGCAAAAAAATTTTAAACAGAGTAAGATTATACTTGAATCACATATTATGCTACTTAATTTTTTAGAAGCCCTAATGACTAATACTTGAGAAGACTGAAAATATCAACAACTATTTTCAATTCCTGGGGATCAGTTTATTGAAGTTTGACATTTATGTCTAGAGTATGAAAATTTTAGACTTTAAATTTAGTGTTAATAGAAGGAAATTGAATAATACCTAAACATTTCAATATAAAGTGCTATTTTATATAAAAAATTGTTATCACACACATAAATTTCTCCTAATGCCTCTTCCCACCCACAATGAGGTATAACATAATCCCATAATTAATAATCTTCCTAAAACTAAGTCTATTCTAGTCTATTACATATAGCGCACAACAATGGAGCACCTTCATCCATCCTACAT
>NC_051414.1:226814-227377 GCF_015228065.2 Penaeus monodon
TTTCTTTTTTTGAAAAGTCATACGATATGGATAAAAGGTTATGGACTTGCATTTCTTTACTAGATTTCCCGCCTCCCATTTTCCCTTTTTTTTACACACCTACAACCACTGACATGAGTAACACTTAGTTCAAGTGCCCAACCCAAAAGTAAAAAACATCCACCATCCTAGAATAATAATATACATGAACTGAGAGTATCAATTCACGTCTTTCATTTTTACTAAGGTAAAGTGGGAGATATAAATGTAAAGTGCACAACATATTCTGCTGCATAAACTTCTCTTCACTTTCTATGAAAGGAAAACTACAGATACCACAAAACATGTTCATTAAAGCTTACCTTATCTGAAGTAGTTGATGCAGTAAGGCATGCATGAGCACCATCATATTTGCCAATAGTCACACGTGCTGGCAAGATCTTCTGGTTGAGATTTAAGGTAAATAATGGTACCAACATTGTGTACCCAATTTATATCTGAAAAGAAAATCAGTGACTAAGTTGAAATAACGTATGAGCAATTAATGCAGACTATTTGGTATTTTACTGAAGCCTCCTATGATA
>NC_051414.1:227427-227526 GCF_015228065.2 Penaeus monodon
TTTACGAAAGTACAACTTCCTATGCACACCATTGTTTACCACTCTTGCCTTTTAACTTTATACTCCTACGGCATACTTTAACACCAAAACAACCCCATG
>NC_051414.1:228431-230575 GCF_015228065.2 Penaeus monodon
TCTCTCCAATCCCCTCCTTTCCGTTTGCTTCCTTTTTCCTACTCTCTCCCCTTCCTTTCAACTCCCTCCTCTTCTTTCCTTCCCTCTCTTATATCCTCATTCCTTCTCCTTCCCTCCAACCCATCTCTTTCCCTCTCCCCCTCCTTCCCTCCAATCCAATCCCTTCCCCTCCCCCCTCCACCCCTCCTTCCCCCAACCCATCTCTTTCCCTCTCCCCCTCCATCTCTCCAACCCACCCTTTTCCCCTCCATCCCTTCCCCCCCCCCTCCTTCCCTCCAACCCACTCTTTCCCTCCCCCCTTCTCCTTCCTTCCCCCTCCCCTTTGGCAGCGGCCGAGCATCGCCGGCAAAGGTGCTAGTTCCGAGGGGAAGCAATAACCTATTATCAATGGCTCGGATGAATCAATGCGAGTCCAAAGCCGAACGATTCCCTTCTGATCCTTGGCTTGAATAATGGACAGAGCCGGAGGAACAAAGCTCTCTACATCTGTATAATTATGAAACATTATCCCTAATTCAGGGGGCAGATGTTTCGCGTTGTGTGCTTTGCTCTGTTGCTCATGTTTTCTTTTTTTTTTCGATTTGGGAGTTTTTGTGTTCGGCGTTGTTTTTTGTTTTAGATTTCGTGTCGAGTGGGGAGCTGAGGCGGAGGAAGAAAAGACTTCTAAAAAATACGAAGTTCATAATTTTTCTTTAGGTTCTCCTGTTCACTGGCTGTCTTTCCGTGTTGCCATTCGTGCGTTTAAAAGGGAAAAATAAAATAGTTCCCCAAAACGACTAGATTCTCTAAAGGGGGAATCCAAAGAATTATCAATGCTAAACACTCTCGCTGGGGATTTAAGGCAATATTATTGGAATCTGTCGACAACAAGGGCCAGGCGATCAGCGGCGGTTGCTGGGTTAAAAGGTTTCGTCGCTTGGCTTTTCAATTTATCTACCTTTCGTTAGACAGACATCGTTTCATTATTCAAGAAATTGTTTTACTGAAAGAATTTCGAGAATAGTTACTTCGGTGGCGATTTTAAGAACATGTTGCATTTCTCTTTACGATTTTCCGCTCGGCGTTATGGATAAATACCGATGATTTTCTAAAACGGCAAAGAGTGGAAACTTGACCATTTTCACCTCGGTTTGCCCCTTCGTTGACATTAAAATTTTGATCCGAAAAAAATACCCGGGGCATTATCGGAACTCTAAAACCGAGGGTCGTCTTTCTCATTGCTAATACCGCTTTCAATTGCTAATAAATAAGTATCATTCAGAAACTGCACTTGGAATCAAATGTTTATTGCATGAGTGTTGGGGCAGCGACGCAAAAGTTTATAAAGAGGCTTACGACTCAATTTGATTCAAGATATCCTCGATGCAGGAAACGTGAACTAAAAGGTAGATGAAGTTTAAGAAAAAGGGATCACAATCCTTCTAGGAGAGTCGGATTCTCTTATGAAAAGAACTCCGAGAGTTTATACTAGATATTATTCTCTGGAAATCTATATATCAATGAATATATAAGCTCTCAATAATCACAAAGCAATACAAAATGTGTTGTAGGCTGATTACTGTGCGTGGCGGGAAATTTTAAAAAAGGGGTTTTCCCCAACTTTTTATTTCTTCTCATCGGCGAAATTCGCCTGAAAATGTTAAATGCAGATAAAATTGTGTTCTTTTATTTTCGCGGCTTCTTGGAAATCGGAATTAAAAAGGTGAGAATTTATTCAACTCTAAAAAGGTGATTCGTTATGATATCTCTCGCTCGTTGTTTTCCTTTGTTATTCCGTGTGTATACAGCTTCTTTTACTGTATTATTTTAGATTATTTTCAGCGCGTTTCTACCTTTGTTACAGACATTTAAAAAAAAATAACAGCGTTATTAAAAAAAAGAAAAAAACACCGTACCAAAAAGATCGTCCTTTACTTAGGGGGTCTGAATTCTTTGAATGAAGAGGGACGCGAGCAGTGAGATCGAAATTTGGTAACTACTGCAACAGCTTTGAATTGAAAAATAATAATACTTCGACTCACATTTTTTTTTTTATCAAAACAGAAGCTGTTTGATGAATGAATCATGGTTAATTCAAAATGGTTTATTCAATAAACTGCGCGTCCATTTCAATAAAAAAAAGTCAAGTAATGTCTAGTCAGAGT
>NC_051414.1:231493-231712 GCF_015228065.2 Penaeus monodon
AGGATAAAAAATATACGATGCCGCCCCCCTTGACCCCCCCCCCCCGGTTGGCCAGAAGTGTAAAGGGGAGAGGGGGTGTTTCAGGCTTTAGATGTCTTCTTTTTTTTTCTCTCTAGCACGGTGACTTTGTTTTTGTAAATGCCCCTGTTAGTAGGAACGTTTCACTAAAGGGGTTGATATGCATGGTCTGTTTTAGCTGCACACAACACACACATAATA
>NC_051414.1:232104-232245 GCF_015228065.2 Penaeus monodon
AACTCGACAAAAGCTTTTGATTTTCCAAATAACCGATAGACGGATAGGGGATATAGAATAGGGGAGTTTAGAGAGCGAAAGAAATGTTTGGGCAAAAAAACAGGGAGAGATGAAAGGGAATGGACAAACAATGTTAAAATA
>NC_051414.1:233351-233473 GCF_015228065.2 Penaeus monodon
ACGTTTGTCCATTCCTTGCATCTCCCCCCTGTTTCCCCAACATTTCTTCGCTCTCTTATCTCCCTATTTATACCCACTATGGTCATGGGTTTATTAGGAAATCACAAACTTTTGTCAGAGTT
>NC_051414.1:233865-234077 GCF_015228065.2 Penaeus monodon
TTGTATGTTGTGTGTGTGTGCGCTATAAACAGACAGCATAAACCCACCATGTAGTGCAACGTTCCTACTAACGGGGGTTTTTACAAACGAATCACCGTGCTAGAAAAAATAAAAAATAGACATCTAAAGCCTAAAACACCGCCTTCCCCTTACACTTCGGGCCCAAAACCGGGGGGGGGGGGGGTCAAGGGGGGGCGGCATCGATATTTTTT
>NC_051414.1:234994-236556 GCF_015228065.2 Penaeus monodon
TTTTCTCTGACTAGACATTACTTGACTTTTTTTTATTGAAATGGACGCGCAGTTTATTGAATAAACCATTTTGAATTAACCATGATTCATTCATCAAACAGCTTCTGTTTTGATAAAAAAAAAAATGTGAGTCGAAGTATTATTATTTTTCAATTCAAAGCTATTGCAGTAGTTACCAAAAGTTTTCGATGCTCACTGCTCGCTGTACCTCTTCATTCCAAAGAGAATTCAGAGCCAGTAAGTGAAATGACGATCTTTTTTGGTACGGTGAATTTTTTCTTTTCTGTAATAACGCTGTTATTTTTTTTTAAATGTCTGTAACAAAGGTAGAAACGCGCTGAAAATAATCTAAAATAATACAGTAAAAGAAGCTGTATACACACGGAATAACAAAGGAAAACAACGAGCGAGAGATATCATAACGAATCACCTTTTTAGAGTTGAATAAATTCTCACCTTTTTAATTCCGATTTCCAAGAAGCCGCGAAAATAAAAGAACACAATTTTATCTGCATTTAACATTTTTCAGGACGATATTTCAGCCGATGAGAAGAAATAACATGTTGGGAAAATACCTGTTCTCATTGCTAGTCCATCGCACAGTAATCAGCCTACAACACATTTTGTATTGCTTTGTGATTATTGAGAGCTTATATATTCATTGATATATAGATTTCCAGAGAATAATATCTAGTATAAACTCTCGGAGTTCTTTTCATAAGAGAATCCGACTCTCCTAGAAGGATTGTGATCCCTTTTTCTTAAACTTCATCTACCTTTTAGTTCACGTTTCCTGCATCGAGGATATCTTGAAAACAATTGAGTCTAACCTCTTTTAAACTTTTCGTCGTCCCCAACCTCATGCAAAAAACTTTGATTCCAAGTGCGTTTCGATGATACTTATTTATTTCAATTGAAAGCGTATTACAAAAGAGACGACGAAGCTACAGTTCCAGGTTCCATATGCCCGGTGATTTTTCCCGGGGGGGTCAAAGTTTTAAGTCACAGGGGGGGCAAAAAGAGGTGAAAATGGTCAAGTTTCCACTCTGCCGTTTTAGAAAATCATCGGTATTTATCCATAACGCCGAGCGGAAAATCGTAAAGAGAAATGCAACATGTTCTTAAATCGCCCGAAATACATTCTCGAATTTTTCAGTAAAAAAATTTCTTTAAAAAATGAACGTTCTTCTAACGAAAGGTAGATAAATTTAAAGCCAAGCGACGAAACCTTTTTTAACCCAGCAACCGCCGCTGATCGCCTGGCCCTTGTTGTCGACAGATTCCAATAATATTGCCTTAAATCCCCAGCGAGAGTGTTTAGCATTGATAATTTCTTCGGATTCCCCGTGTTGAGAGAATCTACGTCGTTAGGAAGCTATTCATTTTCACTTTCAATCGCACGAATGGCAACACGGAAAGACAGCCAGTGAACAGGAGAACCTAAAGAAAAAATATGAACTTCGTATTTTTTAGAAGTCTTTTCTTCCTCCGCCTCAGCTCCCCACTCGACACGAAATCTAAAACAAACACACACGCCCAGATACACAAACACTCCCAACTCG
>NC_051414.1:236600-236797 GCF_015228065.2 Penaeus monodon
TCTGCCCCCCAATTGGGGGAAAGTTCTAATTTTACGATGTGAGACTTTTTTCCCCGGGTCTGTCCTTATTCAAGCCAAGGATCAGAAGGGAATCGTTCGGCTTTGGACTCGCATTGATTCATCCGAGCCATTGATAATAGGTTATTGCTTCCCCTCGGAACTAGCACCTTTGCCGGCGATGCTCGGCCGCTGCCAAA
>NC_051414.1:236863-237900 GCF_015228065.2 Penaeus monodon
AAAAGGGATGGAGGGAAAAGGGGGGTTGGAGGGAAAGGGAAAGGGATGGGAATCGAGGGAAGGAGAGATGGAGGGGGAGAGGAAAAGAGATGGGTTAGAGGGAAGGAGAAGGAATGAGGATATAAGAGAGGGAAGGAAAGAAGAGGAGGGAGTTGAAAGGAAGGGGAGAGAGTAGGAAAAAGGAAGCAAATGGAAAGGAGGGGATTGGAGAGAAAAGAAAGGAGGGAGAACGATAAAAGAAAGCAATGGAGAGGGAGGATGAGTGATAGAAAGAGAGAAGTAAGAAAGAAAAGGAAGAGAGTGAAAAAAATAAAGAAATGAAGGAAGTTAGAGGAAATATAAAAAAATGGAAGGAGTTAGAGGGATGGAAAGATAAAAATGGAGAGAGGTGGAGGGAATGGAAAGGAAAAATGAAGGGGAATGGAGGAAAAGAGAGAGACAGAAGGAACGGGGATGAGCATGTGAGAGGATAAAGGGAGGAGAGAGGGAAAGGAGAAAAGAGAAAGGATTGAAATGAATGAGAGGGATAGACAGGGAGAAGAAGGATGATGGAAGGAGAGAAAAAGATATGGAAAAAAAAGAGATTGGATGGAAAAAAAGAAGGGGGAAGGATAGAAGTAGTGAGGGTGAACGGAGGAGAGGAATAAAGGGGGGAGAGAAGGAATAGGAAGAAGAGGCCTAGAAGAAGGGAAGGAGAGAGAAGAAGAGAGTAAGGGAAGCAGTGAGGGAGAGAGAGAAAAAAATAGGGAAATGAGAGGAACAGAAAGGAAAAGACAGAGTAGGAAAAGTAGTGCAAAGATAATTAAAGGAAGCGAGGGAAAAGAAAAAAGAGAAAAAAGAAAAAGAGGGAACAGAGAATGGAAAAATACGCATGTAAATAGAATATTTTCCTTGTTAAAAATTCCATATCAGACGTATATATGCCCAAATCAATATATCACATGAGATGCTTGGGTTTCTATGGACCTTTTCCCGTTGGTATTTTTAAAGTTTTTTTGCATTTTTGCAATTTATGTTCGCTTTATAATAATTAAAAA
>NC_051414.1:238866-239190 GCF_015228065.2 Penaeus monodon
GAAGAGAGAGGGATAGAAGAATGGAGTAGAAGATAGGAAAAGACAAGTTGGGGATGGGGTGGGGGTTGGGGAGTGGATGGGGTGGGGGTTGGGGAGTGGATGGGGTGGGGGTTGGGAGAGGGATGGGTGGGGGGGGGAGGGAGGAGGGGGGGGAGGGATGGGGGTGGGGGGGAGGGATGGGGGGGGGTGGGGAGGGAAGGGGGGTGGGGATGGAGGGGGGTTGGGGAGTGGATGGGGTGGGGGTTGGGGAGGATGGGGTGGGGGTTGGGGAGTGGATGGGGAAGGAGGAAGTAAAAGACTATGAGAGGGAGACAATTCCTCCTA
>NC_051414.1:239678-239852 GCF_015228065.2 Penaeus monodon
TTGCGTCCTCGAAACCCGACTGCGTAGATATCTTCATTACTCGCGTCCTTCACAAACATCGCCGTCCTTTCATATGTATGAGACGCGTGCAGGTGCGTCACAGCGTCTGGACGAAATTATAAAAACACGGATCTCCCCATTCCACTCCCATCCCCCCAGATATCCTGCCCCATT
>NC_051414.1:240106-240305 GCF_015228065.2 Penaeus monodon
TTTACGGGCTCTACCGCATGCGACTTTGGTCCTTATATGTCTATTCCGAGAGCTTAGTTTTATTGAAAAGGATTTTTTTTTTCGTTTTTACATCTTTTGGAGCTCCAGTCCTCGGGCAGCGGAAGCCGGAGAGAGGAGCGAGGCCTTAGCACTTTGGGCTTGCGATGCCCTCCGGCTGCGCCGCCTCGTGGCGCTGCCG
>NC_051414.1:241846-242402 GCF_015228065.2 Penaeus monodon
AGGCTCAAGGACCGCGGCCGATATGCAGAAACCCGGTGGCGACAAAGGAATCGGTCCTTCGCTCCTGCCGACCGCGCGACCGGCGTGGAGTGGGCGCCGTTGCTCAAGCGGCCGACTCGCGTTGAAATAGCAATCGAGTTCGTCTCTTGAGGGAAGTTGCTCGTCCTTTATTCGGCCGTTGGGGAGTGGCTGTTGTTGCGTGTTGGACGGGGTTGTTCTCGTTGTGTGAAATGTGATCTGTGGAATGAAATATTTTTTCCTTGACTTAAATTTTATTATACAAAAAGATGTTTTACTATATATTTTTTTTTCCTCGATGATTATGCGCAGCCTTATCTATTTTCCAAATAAAAAAGAAAGAACGTGATGAAGAATGTTCAGGGTAATACGAAATCTATTTACTCGTTCCGAACTTGAATCTAGTAGATATATGCATGAAATTCGTCAAAAAAGTGTGCGTTCCAATTCGTTCATTGATTCATGCAAATATCCCTGAATAATGCTAAGTTCAACGAGCTCTACAGGCCTGCCCTACAAATCGGAGAAGTTTGCCTTA
>NC_051414.1:244066-244140 GCF_015228065.2 Penaeus monodon
CATTGTTTGTCCATTCCTTGCATCTCTCCCCTGTTTCGCCAATCATTTCTTTCGCTCTCTTATCTCCCCTATTC
>NC_051414.1:244525-244681 GCF_015228065.2 Penaeus monodon
TGTAGTGCAACGTTCCTACTAACAGTGGGCATTTACAAACAGAAGTCACCGTGCGAGAGAGAAATAAAAAGATAGACATCTAAAGCCTGAAACACTCGCCTCTCCCCTTACACTTCTGGCCAACCCCGGGGGGGGGGGTCAAGGGAGGCGGCATCG
>NC_051414.1:245465-245595 GCF_015228065.2 Penaeus monodon
ATAACCCCAAAAACCATCCCGAAAAAAAAAAAAGGGCCTCAGGGGGAAAACAAAAGCATAAAAAAAAAAACCCAAAAAACATGTTTAAACCCTTTTTTTTAAACAATTTTAAAAAAATTTTTTTTTAAAA
>NC_051414.1:246075-248444 GCF_015228065.2 Penaeus monodon
TTTTCTCTGACTAGACATTACTTGACTTTTTTTTATTAAAAGGACGCGCCATTTTTTGAAAAAACCCTTTTGATTAAACCTGTTTTCCTTCTCAAACAGTTTCTTTTTGTTTTAAAAAAAAATGTGAGTCAATATATTTTTTTTAAATTTAAAACTATTGCATAGTTACCAAAAGTTTTCGATGTCATGCTCGCTGTACCCTTTATTCCAAAGAAAATTTCAGAGCCAGTAAGTGAAATGACGATCTTTTTTGGTACGGTAAATTTTTCTCTCTTTTCTGTAATACCTGTTTTTTTTTTAAAAAAGTCTGTAAAAAAAAAAAAGGGTAAAAACCCGCCTGAAAAAATCTAAAAAAATACAGAAAAAAAAGCTTTACACAGGATAAAAAAGGAAAAAAAGACGAGAGATACAAAAACGAATCATTTTTAGAGTTGAAAAAATTCTCCCTTTTTTTTTATTCCGGTTTTCCAAAGAAGCCCGAAAATAAAAAACCAAAATTTTATTGCATTTAACTTTTTTCAGGACGTATTTCAGCCGAAGAAAAAAACGTTGGGAAATACCTGTTTCTTGCAGTCCCGCCGTAATCAGCATAAAAACCCAAATTTTGTATTTTTTTTGTGATTTTTGAAGCTTAAAATATTCATTGATATTAGATTTCCAGAAAAATAATATCTAGTATAACCCCGGGAAAGTTCTTTTCATAAGAGAACCCGACTCTCCTAAAAGGGATTGTATCCCTTTTTCTAAACTTCTCACCTTTTATTTCACGTTTCCTGTGGGGGATATCTTGAATAAAATTTGGGTTTTAAACCCTTTTTAAAATTTTTTTGCGTCGCGCCCCAACACTCATGCAATAACTTTTGTTTCCAAGTGCATTTTCTAATGATCTTATTATTACAATTGAAACCCGGGTTTATTACATAAGACGACGACGCTACGAGTTTCCAGAGTTCCGATATCCCCGGGGTTTTTTTTTTTCTTCCGGTCAGAGGTTTTTTAATGTCAATCGGGGGGCAAACCGAGTGAAAGGGTAAATTTCCACTCTTTTGCCTTTTTAAAAAATCATGGGTTTTACCCATAAGCCGGGGAAAATCGTAAAGAGAAATGCAACATGTTCTTAAAATCGCCACCGAAGTAACTATTCTCGAAATTCTTTCAGTAAAACAATTTCTTGAATAATGAAACGATGTCTGTCTAACGAAAGGTACATACATTGAAAGCCAAGCGACGAAACCTTTTAACCCAGCAACCGCCGCTGATCGCCTGGCCCTTGTTGTCGACAGATTCCAATAATATTGCCTTAAATCCCCTGCGAGAGTGTTTAGCATTGATAATTTCTTCGGATTCCCCGTGTTGAGAGAATCTACGTCGTTAGGAAGCTATTCATTTTCACTTTCAATCGCACGAATGGCAACACGGAAAGACAGCCAGTGAACAGGAGAACCTAAAGAAAAATAAAAATTCGTTTTTTTTGAAGTCTTTTTTCCCTCCCCTCCTCCCCACTCGCCGAAAAATCAAAAACAAACACACCGCCCAGTTTACAAAAAACACTCCCACTCGAAAAAAAAAAACTAGCAACGAGAAAAAGCAACAACGCGAAACATCTGCCCCCTGAATTAGGGATAATTTCATAAATTTACAGTGTAGAATTTTTTTCCCCGGCTTGTCCTTTTCAACCAGGATAGAGGGGAAACGTTTTTTGGCTTTGGGGGCCGCATTGATTCATCCCACCATTGAAATAGGTTTTGCTTCCCCTCGGAAAAAGCACCTTTGCCGGCGATGCTCGGCCGCTGCCAAAGGGGAGGGGGAAGGAAGGAGAAGGGGGGAGGGAAAGAGTGGGTTGGAGGGAAGGAGGGGGGGGAAGGGATGGAGGGGAAAGGGATGGGTTGGAGAGATGGAGGGGGAGAGGGAAAGAGTGGGTTGGAGGGAAAGGGATGGAGGGGGAAAGGGAAAGGGATGGGGAAACGAGGGGGAAGGAGATGGGGGGGAGAGGGGGAAAAAAGGGTGGTTAGAGGGAAGGAAAGGAAAGAGGATATAAGGGGGGAAGGGAAAGAAAAGAGGGGGTTGAAAAGGGAAGGGGGGAAAGAGGAAAAAGGAAGAAAAGAAGGAGGGATTGAGAGAAAGAAAAAGGGGGGAGAGCGATAAAAGAAAGCAATGGAGAGGGAGGATGAGTTATAGAAAGAGAGAAGTAAGAAAATAAGGAAGAGAGTGAAAAAATAAAGAAATGAAGGAAGTTAGAGGAAATAGAAAAAATGGAAGGAGTTAGAGGGATGGAAAGATAAAAATGGAGAGAGGTGGAGGGAATGGAAAGGAAAAATGAAGGGGAATGGAGGAAAAGAGAGAGACAGAAGGAATGGGGATGAGCATGG
>NC_051414.1:248506-248967 GCF_015228065.2 Penaeus monodon
GGGTAGCAGGGAAAAAGGATGATGGAAAGGGGAGAAAAAGATATGGAAAAAAAAGAGACTGGATGAAAAAAAAGAGGAAGGTAGAATATGAGGGGAAAGGGGGAGAGGAATAAAAAGGGGGGGAGAAGGGTAGGGGAAAAAGAGGCCAGAAGGGAAGGAAGGAAGAGAAAAGAAACAAGGGAGAGACAGCGAGTATTGAGAAAGAAGCGAATGGAATGAGAGAGAAGGAAGGCGAAATTAAACCGAGGAAACAGAAAAGGGAGGCGAGGATAAAAAAAGAAAAATACAAAAGAGGGGAAAAAAATGGAACTACCTGTAAAATAGAATATTTTTGTCTAAAATTTTCCAAACGCCGTAATTTGCCCTTTAATAAATATATGCACAGAGGTTTTTCTTCTCTAGGACCTTTTCCCGTTGGGATTTAAAATTTTTTGCATTTATGCAAATTTATGTTGTTATGT
>NC_051414.1:250765-251437 GCF_015228065.2 Penaeus monodon
CGCAAAAAAGTACATGGATTTGCTTTTGACCGCGCAGATCGACCCAAAACCGTCCCTGGTAGTCCCGCTGCCTTGTCCGAACAGCATCTTGAGATGTTTTCGAGACTCGGTTATGAACCCCCAATCTTCGGTATTACAAGTACGTACATTTACTTATATGTGCGTACAGTGTGGATATGTACAGCCACGGCCAAAGCTTTCGTCACATCTAATTTTTCATTATTCTTTTATGATTATTAATCTAAATTTTCAACTTTGAAAATCTGAATTAAAAAAGGATGGTAATGGTACTAATATTAAATGATAAAAATCATATGAATATCATTGCCTTTTCTCTGTGGATCCTCTTGAATTTAGTTGACTATGAAATAAACAGCTTATCTTTTAATTATCACAAACATATTCATGATAAAGCGAGTGAGTTTTTGCCTGTAACGATTATCTCTCCCTGTAATGGAAGATTTAGTTAGGAATGCATTTGCGGATTTCAGTGTTGGGTGAGGCACGCATAAATCAGGGTTGTGTTGCAATATTAATGCATCGAGAAATTATTGCAAAGTTAACTTATTGCAGAATGAATGTATTGCTGAAATGCATCACGGCGAGAGATGGTTCGGACAGCGCCGCTCCTTGGGATCTCTCTGGATCGGATCGGATTTGGACGCCTTATTT
>NC_051414.1:252018-252667 GCF_015228065.2 Penaeus monodon
CAACAGATGTTCTTCGGCGCAATAGCGACCGCGGAATCCCCCCCCCCCCCTTGTCGCGCCTCCAACCGAATCAATATATTCAGTTAATCCAGCTCGGTGCACTAAAGGCCAGGTTTCCGGTGGCTCTCATCAGCACAACGTAAATTTCTAAAAATGTTATTTTGACACATATATGCTCTTGCGAAAATTAAAAATCATAAAATCAAAATTAAACTTGGGGAATCACAGGTCGCGATATATGCTGTATAGGTTTCCCAACTATGGTAAACGAGGGGGTGGGGGGAGGGGTAGATAGGGGAGGGGGGATGTGAATCTGTGCGGCAGGTGTGTTGCACGTGCACGGTCACTCACGCACATGCAGGTGAAGACGCACGTCACTACATGTAAATACGCACGCCACTACAGTCGAATACGTACGTCACTGCAGGGAAATATGGACGTCACAACGGGTAAAAACTTATGTCACTGCAGGGATTTACGGACGTCACAACGGGTAAATACGCACGTCACTGCAGGTTAATACGCACGTCACTACAAGTAAATACGGATGTCACTGCCACTTACACAGAACCATGTGGTGGAGTATCGCTCGTCAACGCCCGTATGTTGCAACGATCAAAGTTCCGTTTTTTTTTCGTTCTTGGTTTTA
>NC_051414.1:252696-252815 GCF_015228065.2 Penaeus monodon
ATCTCTTTAGCTTGTCCCTTTCTGTCTACTTTCGTGTCCACTGTGTCTGTTGGTTTTTACCAGTTTTTGTTAGTTTATTGAATAGTAAGTTACAATTTTTTGCATATTACTTTTTTTCC
>NC_051414.1:252891-253166 GCF_015228065.2 Penaeus monodon
TTATTCATATAAATGATTTTTATTTCCTTTAATTTGTATTTTTTCTCTTGATTTATATTACGACATCCTCCCTGATATTTCGAAATTATAATCTGGTTTTATGTGATATTTTAATTCTACAAGTGTATAAATGAGAGTTTGATATTTTCATTTTACTAGTGATCACTATACTTATAAGAAAACATGTGTTTTCAGTGACCCCTTGCAGTTTTATGTCAATGGTTTTCAGTTACATTCTTTTTTTTACTGTTCCCTCAGGGCTTGGCTGTGTCTGT
>NC_051414.1:253209-253675 GCF_015228065.2 Penaeus monodon
TTTCCATTTTTTTCGAGTGGCACCTTCAGTGCTTCAATGTTGCTGTGTTTTAGGAACGTGCTTTTTGTTTTAAAGGCCTTTTGCCTGAGGATCATTTAGGACTTCTTTTTTATACAGCTTTTAACGTAAATTTTAACGTAAGCTTTTAGCTTGGCACTTCGCTTTGAAGTTGTCTTTATTTTTTTACAGAGGTGTAACAGTTATAGCATTTATTTGTCATATTTCCTTGTTTTACCTATCAGTATTTTCAAATACTTTTAATTCATGCTTTACTTGATATCAATTGTACTAGAAATTAAGGAGATACACATTGGAACTTGCCTCCAAGTACTTCCCCCAACGCTGCTGCATATCGAGGGGGTCTGTATATCAAGGGGTATTGCCAGGTACAGACTTGTGTCCCTTATTGAGGAAGGGGTTGCTTGTGCGGTGCTCTGGCTCTGACGAGACGTAGTTGATACGCTGA
>NC_051414.1:254177-254399 GCF_015228065.2 Penaeus monodon
ATCGAGTGACCGCTGGCTACTTAACTATTTAGTAAAGACGGCGCCCTTGATTCGACCGGGGGGGGGGGGGGGAGAATGCGGGCGCGGGTGTCGGTTCTCGTTTTAATCTCTCCTTATCTTTATTCTCTTTCTCTTTTATCGCATGTCTCTTTCCGTGCTTCTGTCTATCTCGATTTGTTTAATTTTGGTTTTCATTCTTTCATTCCCTCTCTTTCTCAGTTT
>NC_051414.1:254636-254832 GCF_015228065.2 Penaeus monodon
CGTCACCTTCAGAGTGAAACTGACTTACCCTTAGTAAAGAAATTAAGACTCTGACTGCTTCCCTTTTTCAGTCACAGACGGAAAGCGATGAAAATGTAATTCGTGAGTGAATTAAAATTTCGACTTTCATATTTATTGGGTTGTACACACACGTGAATAATGGACACGAAGCGTACATGTATATACAAAATACGTT
>NC_051414.1:254999-255163 GCF_015228065.2 Penaeus monodon
CTCACCAGAAGCAACTATGCACAAAGATACACAGTGACAAGGAGGCACAGCAAGTAGACGAGAATGCATGTATATTTTGAGCGATATGAGCGTCATTTTGCAGTCTTGCGTTTTCACTCTCTTTCGTTCCTTGCTTTCGACCCTGACACTTTGCCATTTACTTA
>NC_051414.1:255241-255415 GCF_015228065.2 Penaeus monodon
CTTCTCCACCCTCCTTCTGCCCCTCCCCCCATCATACATCCCCTACCCCATCTACCGGCCAGAGTCTCCATCAACAATTCATAAAGATTAAGTCGCTATTACAGCCGACTGCTAGTTCAGAATTTCAGGCAGGGATTCATGCAACATGCAAAGATTAAGTCCCAAATGGCCAGA
>NC_051414.1:255653-255909 GCF_015228065.2 Penaeus monodon
AAGGAAGGCCAGACTGACGCGGCTGATGTCGCTGACCCCGCTGATCCTGACAGGGATGGGCGGCGTCACAAACTATATAGATCAGCGTCAGGAAGTAACATCTCGTGCGAGCGGAGGTTTGTGAAATAGAAGCTGCAGTTGGCAGATACAGATATTGGCTTCGATAGACGGATAGATAGATTATCAAAATGACTATCCGATGGATGACGATGCAAATAGAAATAGGACAAAATGGGATAGGACGATGTGCTTCTTA
>NC_051414.1:256559-256822 GCF_015228065.2 Penaeus monodon
CGCAACCCCGATAACAACAACAACTATCCCAAAATGTCCCGAATTCGACCGCTCGCCCCCGATAATGTGATTCGGTAACAAAATTGTGGTAAATAATGTGGTGAATTTGTATCAACTGCTGATGAATGGGCGGTGATGAAGGGTCGATTGATAGATGGATAATGAGGGAGAAGATTAAGTGGATGGGTGAATAGACATGCGAGAGAGGGAGACGGGAATGAAAATGTAACTAGGGAGTGGATACAAAAGTGAGGCGTGAGAAT
>NC_051414.1:258142-258290 GCF_015228065.2 Penaeus monodon
ATTCTCTCCACTGAATTTTGATATAAGTCATCAGGGAATAACCTTAAACTATGTTCACGGACATATTCACTCTCATTATTAAGTCCTGAAGAGCATGAGTTCCGAATCTGCGCTGAAATCACCGGAAATAATGTACAAAGAGACAGCT
>NC_051414.1:258307-259299 GCF_015228065.2 Penaeus monodon
TCAGATTGAATTTTCATTCGAATGACTTGATGATTAGACTGAACTCCCCCCCCCCCCCCTCCAACCACTCCCTTCATTTTTTTCCTTTTTTGGCAATGCGATGCCTACCACCCCATGAATATCTGTAATATGACGTACAGATAAAAGAAAAGCCGTCGTTTTTTTTTCTTTCTTTCTTTTTAATGCTGCTCCGATGTGAATGCAAGCCAAATCAATTTTACGTGTTAATGGTACGCTATTACTTATACTGGTTGTAATGTACACCTTTCTAGTGTACCCTCCTAAGAATGAGCATGCAATAAGGTCATCTACTTGGAAAAAAAGAAAAAAAAAATAGAACGGGTATTGGCACAGAAAACTGCGCTAGGCATAAATAGGTTTATTGGGAATATATGTTTTTTTCTTTCGTTTTATTAACACGGTGGAATGTCAAATAACTTTTGGCTGAAGTGAAATATAGACTCACTTATAAATTCTTTGTCACTTAAGATGAAAGCGGTTATATACTATTTTCAATATCATTTGTCTTGACGTAAGAATATAAATTCCATTTAGTAATTTCAAATCAACATGATGCAGGTATTACTTGTATATTCTGAACTTGCAATATCATGAACTACTTTTAGTCCTCTGTCGCTGCAAGATGTATAGTGAGAAGATAATAATACAATATAATAAATACAATGAATAATGATTTTGTCCTTAAAAAAATATATTAATAAATAAAAAATATAAAAAAATCACACCCATAAGCTTGCCATAAGATGAGATGCACCTTCGCTGTTGCAGGTCCTATAGTGCAACGAAAGGGGGAGGTTCCTTTGCAACAGCTGCGTGTGCTTTAGAAGGCAAATGCAACGGCGGGAGCGAGTGCAGCTCCACTCACGCGCGCGACTGCCAGAGCCCCACTTTCGCTCGGAAATCTGCAGACGAATTTATCTGGTTGTTTTTGCAGCAGTGAAAATGGGCTGCTGCTTGGGGCCCGCACACGA
>NC_051414.1:259412-259931 GCF_015228065.2 Penaeus monodon
TATACTGACGCAGACACGAAGCCACAATAAAGCGTTCCGTGATTTCGCCGGCGATCAGCTGCGTTGCGGTCATTGAAATAACAGCAATGAACAACGCAATTAAGTTTAAATTAATTGGTTTGGGAGATTCTCTCGCCTTTCGCCAAATCCGAGGTCGTCAGTTTAGGCTGTCAGTCAAACTCTAATCTCATAAAAAAAAAAAGTAAAATGATAATCATAACAATAGTAATAGAATAAAGTACTTGAATTTAAGCGTCGCAGATGAATATATCAGCATGACTTTATGTATATCCAATATGTATATCTGTCTGTGGTTACGTGGAGTTATTCGTTATTTTAGGGTATATATGCATGATTGAGATGTACGGTTCAGGATACCTGCATATGTTTTGTTCATCATACTATATCCTGCATACGAAATCTCTTCTGCATGGTAGGGGAATTTTCGTACAGATGAAAACATAAAGAAAATTTTTGCCTCAAAATAAAACCAATCACCGTTCTGCTTGTATGCCCGAG
>NC_051414.1:260354-260476 GCF_015228065.2 Penaeus monodon
GTGAGTGTCCGTTTTCTATCATGTAACAGGCACTCTGGGACATACATTTTTAATTTATTTGACTTAATCTGTTTTCCGGGATCGGTTGTGAAACAGCTTATAATAATGGCAGCTTTTCTGTA
>NC_051414.1:262964-263633 GCF_015228065.2 Penaeus monodon
CATCCTAATATGTTTCCATAAGGCAACAGAAAACACTGTTATACCCGTGGAAAGCGTGTCCACTCTTGCAGCGGGGGGGTCGGCAATGGTAACCCTGTAGATCAGTCATCGTACTCACAGCCTGTTTGAGGACAACGCTAAATAACTTCATCTGTATGTTGCCTATGGAGTCTGCAGTCTATGCAATACTTTTTGTTATGTTTATGTAATTTTCACGATCTGTTTCACTGCATTACTGGACGGAATTATTCTTGATTCTAGGAACAGAATCCCGGAGTATCTCAATATGGACAAAACTTTCGATTTCATCTCTATGTGGGCTGACCTTCTGAAATACTGTAAGACTCCATAATTCTGTCCACTGTGACCCCTGTCATGGTTGCATCACTAACGGGCTTGGACACTGCCCGTTTATTGGGATCTGCATTACTAAGTCAAATTTCGCGTCGGTAACATACTTAGGTTTCTTATTCGTCTTTGTGAATAATCTATTGGCAGCTGGTGCATTAGCCTCGTTCTTCACGGAGAGCATTTTCAGTACGTGGCAACTGATTGTCATTGAGATTGACACTTTGTTCTTAATTGCTTACGTCTTAATTGGACTCTAGAGAATTTCAAAGATGATGTGACACTGGCCCATAATGATGTGTCTGCGTCTATACTTTCGAT
>NC_051414.1:264086-264912 GCF_015228065.2 Penaeus monodon
ATAAAGATGCTTTATTCTTTTCAATCACCTTTCTTCCCCTTTTCCTCTCCCTCTTTTCGCTCTTCTTCCCCAGCCTCTTCCTCACACACCTTCCTTCCAGTCTCTTCCTTTCTCCCCTCATAATAGTCCCCACAACTTCTGCAAACGAGAGGATAACCTGCGAATTTTTCACCCTAATAAACCCTCACTTTCTCCTCTCCCCTCCCTCTCTCCCCTCCCCCTTCCTCTCTCCCCTCTCTCCTCCCTCTCTCCCCTCTCCCTTACTCCTTCCCCTCTCCTTCTTCATCTCCCCTTCACTCCGCAAATTCCCTTCCCCTCTCCTTCCCCTCATTCCGTCTCACCACCTTCCTTTCCACTCCCCTTTCTTATTCCTTTTTCTCTCTCTTCTCCCCTTTTCTCTCCCCTTCACCTCTGTTCTTAATATCTCCTTCCCTTCCTCTCCACTCCCCCCATAACCCCCCCTTTCCATTACCCTTCCAATTACCCTCCCTCCCGATCCCCCTCCTCCTCCCCTCCCTCCCCATCCCCCTCCTCCTCCCCTCCCTCCCCATCCCCCTCCTCCTCCCCTCCCTCCCCATCCCCCTCCTCCTCCCCTCCCTCCCCATCCCCCTCCTCCTCCCCTCCCTCCCCATCCCCCTCCTCCTCCCCTCCCTCCACTCCCTCCATATCGACCACCCCCCTTGAAGGCCTCCCTCCCTCCCTCCCTCCCCTCGCCCTTTAACACCCCCCTTCATCCCCCTCCCCCCTCCCTATTTTCCTCTCCTTGAGTTCTCCTTACTTCCATTAAATCTTTCGCTCTATGAAAGTTGTATAGACCCTCTCGGCC
>NC_051414.1:265145-265359 GCF_015228065.2 Penaeus monodon
TAGCATCCCACTAAGGAAAAGCACATTTTTAATCCTGCTGACATACCCAGCAATGAGTCCGCGGGCAGTCTCCTTGCAGATAAACAGAGATCTTGAGCGACTTCCTTCCTGGCCAATTGCGTCACACGCTCCCGGAAGCACAGATAGAGATTGCAATCACATCCATTGTGTCTTGCAATGAAGGCGGTCCTGTATTTCCTGTACATTCAGGGCT
>NC_051414.1:266413-266913 GCF_015228065.2 Penaeus monodon
TCCGGCGTCAAAATAGCGATATCCGAAACCCGTCCAGTTCGGCCGGATTCGTCATCCTCCTGCCGAGCGAACGCTCAAAAAAAAAGAGAGGGAGAGAGAAAAAAAAATCGAAAAAAACGGCAGAAATCCATCGAGGACAAGATTCAACCATTTAGCCTCAACGTCCTCGGCTTTCATCAGCTGAGCCTCTTTTGTGCGCTCGCCTGGCCTGGCGCGGACGGCTGCGGACGGGGGCGAGGAAGACACGGCTGCGGACGAGGGGCGGCTGCGGGGTGGCGGCTGCGGACGGGGGGCGGCTGCGGACAGTGGGTGGGTGCTGAATGAGCGGCTGCGGACGGGGGAGGCTGCGGACAGTGGGCGGGTGCGGGGTGGGCGGCTGTGGACGGTGGGCGAGGAAGACAGTGCTATACAGACGGATATAAGGCGCAGCTTCTTGTGCACGGCATCGCGCAGGCGCTCACGCAGATGCAGATATGCAGTTAAGGAACAGAATTACGTGC
>NC_051414.1:267618-267801 GCF_015228065.2 Penaeus monodon
CACCGCCCAAAGGATCACAATTACCCCAAATAACAAGTTCAGGATTCCCGCCCAACAACCCTCTCGCGAAATGCAATGCGACTGGATCTTCTTCGCAAACCTTCTCGCGCATTCCTCCGTCTCGCCGCCTTTACTTCTGTGCCTCTTATTCTCGCTTCTTGTTCTCCTTCTCCCTTTTCTTCC
>NC_051414.1:268308-268461 GCF_015228065.2 Penaeus monodon
CTATTTCAATTTTTCTTAGGTTTTCCTTCCTTCTCTTTTCTTCTTCGTTTCCCTATTCCCCTTTCCGTCAGACTTTCTTCATTTTATTCGATCTATTCTCTTCTTTCGTCTTTTTCTTTTTATCCCTTTCTTTTTCTTTTCCTTCTCATTTTT
>NC_051414.1:268696-268765 GCF_015228065.2 Penaeus monodon
CAATATCAACCGTGTTTTTCTGTTTCCTTCTTCAGCTACTTTCTCTGTGAATGAGTAATTTACCATGTT
>NC_051414.1:268867-269279 GCF_015228065.2 Penaeus monodon
GTAAAGTTTGAATTCAGAAAGTTTTAAATTCATTTCTTGTTAATTCATCTTTTACCTATTAATATTTTTCTATCTTTGTAAGGGCACGAGATGAGAATCATCCAAGAACTGGAAAGTCTGCTAAACTAAGATCACACACGCTAACAGACATTGCAAACACTCAAGTGCAAAGCCTTGGAGCAGACGCATCAGGTTAGCATTGCTTGTATGGTGGCGGACGGACCTATTTTATTAATTTTGAGTAAATGCAAATGTTGCTTATCAAATATGAGTCACACAGGGTATACAATATTAGACTGTATCGATTTTTTTCCACTTCGAATCTGTATTATTATTCGGTACAGTAATATTATGTGTATGTAAATATGCACAAGATATGTATGAACTTGTTACTGAAGTGAAAATTTTCGTG
>NC_051414.1:273172-273875 GCF_015228065.2 Penaeus monodon
TCATGATAACTGTAACATTCCGTTTCCGTTGCATCTAACCTACACAATATTCAGAGAGGATTCCTGTTCTGCCTCGGATGTTATTAATTACAGCAAAGAGAATTAACAATAGCAGTGCAGTATTATTAATGATGAAACCTTCAGTTAATTTCTCTCACGAGCCAAACCATATCCCTTTGTCTCTTCCTTTAAAAACAGATATTCTAAAATCTCGGCGTAACTATTTTGGAAGCGACCGGGAAATCTGGAATGAATAGCTGGTGGCACTTTTTTTCTGTTTTATCATAATTATACTCTGTTAGTTTTTTTTAAAGAATTATCTTACCCATTATCACAATGGAAAACGGCAGATGGATCTAACATAACTGAGATAACTAGAAAGCACTCCTAGAACACCCGTTTTCTATGACTGACTGCACTGACTGACACACGAAGAAACCAACAAGACACCGATTAGTGTTCGGTGTATTTGTTGATTTCTTCGTAAACAATTAAGACAACAGAAAACGGCTGTCGTAAGAAAGCTAAACAAGCACGTCCGTTTTCTATGAGTGACCGCACTATCGATGAATCCTATAATTCCATCCCAGATTCCTGAGGTTATTCCTGTTGATACGATAAAAAAAAACAGCCGTATATCAGTCAGTGATGACAAAAACAGCACTTCCTTGGTGTAGATGGAGAATGAATAAACACGTCAAGA
>NC_051414.1:273899-274535 GCF_015228065.2 Penaeus monodon
GAAGGTATACAGTGTTCCAGTGTTGTTGCCATACGCAGAGCCAAGAATTCATACCTGAAATGGTGATATCATCTGAGTACAGTTTAATGAAAGGCATATCGTATTTACACTTTTATAACAACTAGCCAAAAAAGCTTCTTTTGAAGTAAATAAATATAACTAAACATAGTGTTTTTTTTTTCTATATCAGCTTTGCATGAAAATAAATGATTAAAAAAATATAGTCGGAATGGATTACGAAATCATATTACAGACCAATACTACGCAAGCCATAAGCGATTGATTAGTATTAGAATATGAAACTAATTACTGATATCTATTATCAGTTAGATCATAATTATGGACACAGTTTTCACATTTTCACCTTCACGCAAATCTGCAAATACTCTCTCTTCCTCTTTCCTCACCAATCATCCTTCCTTTCTTTCTCTTTTTCTCTAATTATCGTCTTTCCTCAAATGGCTTTGCATCCTCCCTCTCCCTCTCTCTGTTTCTCTCTCGCTTTGTACAGATGCAATTATTGACAATTACGTAAAAGGTCATTTAGAGCGACTGGTTATCGGTAATTGGCTTACCTCTCGTTCGCCAGGTTTTAATTATTCAGCTGATTGTTTCCTTGCCTGTTTATGGTGTTTA
>NC_051414.1:274635-274904 GCF_015228065.2 Penaeus monodon
TGGGGGTGATGAGCGAGAAGGGGGTAGAGAGGAAGAGAAATAGGGGGAAAGAGAAAGAGGGAAGTGGAGGTGATGAGCGGGAAGGAGGTAGAGGGAAAGGGGAATAGAGAGAAAGGGAAAAGAGGGAAAAGGAGATTGTGAACGAGAAAGGGAAGGAGGGCGAGGAAGATAGAAGGAGAGACAGGGAAAGATGCAGAAACAGATAGTAAGAGAGAAAGTGAGAGAGGGAAAACGAAAAAGGGAGAAAGAGGATAAAAGAAATTAACTTT
>NC_051414.1:274971-275113 GCF_015228065.2 Penaeus monodon
TAAAGGAAAGCAAATAACGAGAGAGTAAGAGAAATATATAAAAAAAGAGAACTACATAAAAAGTGAGGTGATTAGACACGTTGATGGAATATGAAAAGTCGCAAAGGAAAGGTTAATCGCGCTGTAAATGTGTTCTTGATTT
>NC_051414.1:275728-275900 GCF_015228065.2 Penaeus monodon
ACTCCGATATCAACAATGCTAACGACTTTTCCTTAATACTAGTTTGATCTTGCTGTCGACGTTTGAAAAATATTTTTAATTTCAAATCAGAAAAATTGAAATAAAGACAATATATATTAAAATTGGGAAGTGATTTTTTTGTATGAATCTCCATATTATCAGAAAACAGAGT
>NC_051414.1:276477-276863 GCF_015228065.2 Penaeus monodon
CGCCTTCCTTTCATGCCACTGTTCCCTTGTTGTTCAGGGCGGAGTTCCTGGTCGCGTTTCCATCCGAGTCTGTTGTCGTAAGCTGTCAGAATTTAAATGTCTTGGGTTGGGGAAGGAAGATACATGTTGGGAAAGTTTTTTGAGACAGACAAAAAGGATTCTGCTGAAATACATATGCATCTAGATTATCTTGTATTTATTTATGTTTGTTTCCGATTCATCTGTTCGTCTCTGTGTAAATCATCTGTTTTTGCTACGTATGAAAATAGGAAGGAATTTCTTTGAAAAGTAGAGACAGAATATGAAAAAACATCCAGTACTTGAAAATAAAAAGATATAGAACAGATCCTTCGTCTGTTTTTCTCTTCTTCCTCTTTCTTCGGGCC
>NC_051414.1:276912-277320 GCF_015228065.2 Penaeus monodon
TTTTTTCAGGGAGGCTTCTTTTTTTTAATGGGTAAGGTAAACTATCTCAAACTGAATGCAGTTAGTTTTGCTAACTTTCGTTGTTTTCTTTACCCCTTTTTTTTCTTTTTTTATTATCATTCCTTATGAATTCTGCTTTTCGTGGGTCTTCTTCACTTCTGTGTGAATTAATATAGTACATCTTCTTCGGGTAACTGCAGTATCTCCTTTTGACATGCGTGTATTTTGGGAAACGTCGTGACAAGTTTTCGCAGAGTAGAAGTAAAATGTTTTAAAAATTGTGAGTTGTATGTTTTCATCCGAGTGGCTGCAGCGTTTCGTATTCAACGAGACTTAGCAGTTTCTCTAAATGCATTTTTTTTTCTCTTCGAAAGGGTGCAACAGGAGATCAGTTATGACTTCGACATT
>NC_051414.1:277548-277840 GCF_015228065.2 Penaeus monodon
AGTATACATTTGTTTATTCTTTCCTCTTTTAATCATATATGTTATCACGATATAATCTTGCTTAATAAGACTTACCTTTTTGTTATAAATAATGGATGCGCATTTCCTGCAACGCGCAGCCATAGAGCGCGAAGGAAAATGAACTGCCGTCAACACACACATAATGTGTGGATTCAGTGCGGCAGTTTCGATGGCATGCATGATGAATGTCAAATTAACTGCTGCATGAATTTTACAGCGAGCTTTATACATTTTGGAATGTGGAAGTGGCATTTTGTATTACGCCTTTTTT
>NC_051414.1:278608-279027 GCF_015228065.2 Penaeus monodon
ATACACCTGCTCGTCTTTTTCAAAAAATCAAAAGAGAGGTTTTCTTATTTGCCTGTCGATGTGCAAACAGTTTTCATTTTTGTTCTAACCCTATTTGGAGCTTCCGGGGTGATTACATGGAGCCTATTGCAAACTCTTGCAAACTGCAAATTGCTCCTCTATAAGCCCTTTAAGTCTGCCTCGGTTCCGTAGAGCCAAAACGACCCTAGGCCCTATTTTCGGGGCCATGGGGGTAGGTTTTTCGGAGCCCCATTTTTTTTGGTCCCTGAGACACGATTAAGGAGGAACATTTTTGATGGAGGAAATTAGGAGCAAACTTTATTTGATTGACAATTTTTTGGGGGGCCGTTTTGGAATCAAAATTTATCTGCAGAACCCAAATTGAAATTTTACTCTTTTTTATGAAGGAGCACAGTTGC
>NC_051414.1:279064-279593 GCF_015228065.2 Penaeus monodon
GAGAGCGGGGAGTTCACATGCCAAACTTAATCAATGGAAAATAAAATCTGGATTCAGCCTTGTCAACATTCTGCAATATTTTCCCCCATTTCGGTTACAATTTAAGCTAAATCTTCTTGTTCATAATTATTTTTTTTATTGTACTTAAAGCTAAAATCTTGACTGTATAAAACTGAGCAATCACTTTAGTTTACCGTCTATAAAAGGAATAAATTTTATATCAAACCTCATTATAATAAATTTCTGATCGAGCATATTTAACCTGCAGAGCTTCAAAAATGTTCAAAAAGGAATTTGTCCAAGCCATTTTTGATCAATGCTACGCAGCACAAAGCCAGTTTGAGCGGCTGGGAGGAAAACGTTGACCCTAAGTGTGGTAGACAGGGAGATTTTAGACATATTTTTTTGTGTTATTTTTAGTATATAATCGAAGAAATGAAATTATTCAAGTTTTTTTTTTTTGTATAATATCTGATTGCTGAAATTAAATAATTCAAGTGTTTTATTTCATTTTCCTTTCTGGAGTGTA
>NC_051414.1:279627-279774 GCF_015228065.2 Penaeus monodon
CTGTGCATTTTTTTGCAATTGCAAGTACTAAAGTTTATTTCCCATTCTAAGAATTCTAACAGCTGTGCAAAGTTATTTTTAGCATATTTTTGGGTACATTCGTGTGGCATTGCGAGGTTCAAGTAGTATACTACGGTTCAAGCAGTA
>NC_051414.1:280253-280698 GCF_015228065.2 Penaeus monodon
TATGAGTAACGGGAGTCCATTGAGCGCAGTATGTTCTGCCGTTGCAAAACCTTTCAGAAACTAAGCTGGTTTCAAAGGGTTTCAGGCTGTCATGGGGTTGTTGCAGTACAGCGTGATGAGATCGCTGACATTTGCAATTGTGCAACATTGTTATTCAACGTGAAACACAAATGGAACGGTGATTTTATGAAGGGCGTACTATATCAGAGTGAATTTAGCAACAGCAGCGGGGATGGAGATGTGATGTTTTACTGGCGCACTCGGAAGGGAATATAACGGGAGAATAATGCAAAGCGTGTTCTCTTATTCATGGCGGGAAGGCGCTGCTGGTGACGTGTTTTATCTGCTTTTGTCCTGTCAAATTGTTTTTGTCTTTTTTTGTTATCATGGCCTTTGAGATGGATTGGTTGATGTTTTTCTTTATCATTTCCGAGAGTATGATGAG
>NC_051414.1:280753-280856 GCF_015228065.2 Penaeus monodon
TTAAACGTATAGGTATATCTTCATTTAAAATCAATATTCATGAATGGATAAGATCTAAATTGATACATCTATCAGTTTTATTTTTAAAAATATTCCCCCTTCC
>NC_051414.1:280878-280943 GCF_015228065.2 Penaeus monodon
ACTAAAGTCGGGGTGGATACACATAGGAAAAATCTCGTTATTAAATCATGTTTTCAAAAGATTCC
>NC_051414.1:281062-281203 GCF_015228065.2 Penaeus monodon
TTGTAAGGTCAGTGTGAAAGGAATTTACACTCTACACTATAGGCTTTTTTCCTTAGGCCTACGAGGTGCTGATGGCTCTCTTTCGGCTTTTGATCTTATTTAATTTTCTAATTCCGTATTATTTTTATAGTTCCGTATTCG
>NC_051414.1:281456-281734 GCF_015228065.2 Penaeus monodon
GCACACACGCGTGCAGACCGCCAAGCCGGCCAGCCAAAGAGCGGAAAGCCTGCCGCGGCGCCCCGAGAGAGCCATAAAGCCCGGGTTCATTCATCCACAATGGACTCGACAAAGCCCTAAACCGCCCCCCTGCACTGGCCGCTCCTGAAGGGGGGGGGGGGGGCAAGAAGGGCCATGGCGAGGATCTTGTCTCGGGGATCCTTTACGGTTCGTTCCTGCCTCCGATGAGCTTCTTGACGGAGTTCTCGCTCAGGGAATAAGCGGCTGGACATTCAGTC
>NC_051414.1:282037-282578 GCF_015228065.2 Penaeus monodon
TGTTCATCAGCACAATCGTGCGTGCAGACGAACGCTTGTTTAAACGATGATATGAAGCGTCTCGCTAATTCCCAGCTCGTCCGCCAAGTTCCCAAGTCAAACACCTTTCCATGCAAAGTTCCACAAGCAAACCGAGCAAGCAAGCACTGCAGTATCCATGCCCTCGCCAGTGCATAAAACAATTATAATCCGAACTCCCATTCTGGCATTTAATTGAAATTCGGATGTACTCCAAAGAGAAAAAGTACACAAAAGGTACATGAGCCTTACGCTGTAACTTCGGGGAATTCCCTTTGCTGCGTCACGTCCAGATGTTCCGTTTCCTTCCCCTTTTTAAACGCGTCATACGTTTAAGTGGGTTCAAGTGTTTTTTTCTTGACGTGAATGGTAATTAGGTGATGGTCTTTGCCGTTCGAAAGGGGTTTGTATTAAAATCAAAAAGAATAGATTTGTACGTCGAAGGTCATGTATGTTTGGGGGAGGAATGGATTTTGGACAGACATACAAGGTGTTGTATGTACTGGCATTGAAATACAGAAAC
>NC_051414.1:282750-283046 GCF_015228065.2 Penaeus monodon
AAACAAGTAACAAGTAAAACAAAAACTGAAATCCTGGATCTTTCAGAATCGAACGTTTAATCATAGACTTGACAAGGTTAATTTCATTTCATATTTGCACAAGAGATGAGTGACATGAAACTGATTTGTTGAACTGATATTAGCCATGAATTGTTAATCATAATTTTCTCTGAAAGCTCAAGGGATTTCGCTTTAGTATATTGATATATACTGGTAAGATTAATACACGTGTATGACTATTCTTTTAACATTCCGCTGTCTCTGAAGCTATCAAAGCTGCTGAAATTAATGAATGG
>NC_051414.1:284739-285033 GCF_015228065.2 Penaeus monodon
TATGTATATTATATATAATTAACCATTTGCATCTGAAAAGGTAATTTCCAAGTCAAATGATAGTTTGACTTCACGATCATATGAAAGTCTATGTTTATAATTTATGTATGTGTTCAGAATGTCTTAACGGACAGAATCTTAGGAAGAAAATTTAGTAAACTCTGCGTTAAGTAGAATATAACCCATCTAAAGTCTCCAAGAGCACTGATGTTAAGCGCTGCATGTTGAACGGAAAGTGGTTAATGTTCAGTGCTTAGCAAAGAGTGTTGAACACTGAATGTCGAATAGTATCAC
>NC_051414.1:285136-285898 GCF_015228065.2 Penaeus monodon
CACGGTGAACGTTGAACACAAAACGCAAAAGGCTTGATGTTAGAAGTATTAAGTGATTATGATTTTTATCTTTACAACGAACGTGTTTACATAAAGACCAATATTTTATACAAATACGCATACACAGAATGAATGTTCGGCCTTACACCTCACACACAGGCCTAGGTACAGCCGAAAACTTTCGACCAAGCTACCCAAACAGGCAGCAAAATCAGGCTGTTAAGCAAGCCTCAGCCCCAGGTAGAGTGGTCCGACCGAGGTAGCCCCTAAAATTCAGGCAGCGGATGCATACGCCGGTAATTTTGGTCTTGGCATCAACAACAACGTAGAGAAACTTGAGAAAAAGGGAGACTTTGGAAAATCTATGGAGAAGGAAGTGGATATGGAGGACTGGAAGAGACAAAGAGCGCAGTGTTTTGCTCTACTATTGGTTACGTAAACACATCATTTTCCCCCTGTCTAATTAATCTTCCACAAATATACTCGCAGCATTAGCGAAGAAAATTAAAATGTCCTTTCTAACATTCACACATCTAAGTACAAAACAACAGATGACAAAACACACAGTCGAATCCTGGAAACAAACCACCGTCTCGACACAGGACTCACCGCCAACCTCAGCTAAGGTGAGGCGTCGCGAACCATTCTGGGTTCTGAATCCGGAGGTGGCAAATAAATGGGTCCAGGAAACGCCAACGACGGAGACGATGATGAAAAAAAGGGGCTTGAGCGGAGAAAGCACCACTTCAGCACCTCAAACCA
>NC_051414.1:285942-286103 GCF_015228065.2 Penaeus monodon
CAAGAAAGGATGTTTTGTTTTCCTGAAGGTGTCTGCAGCTCAGAGCAAATCCATCTCTTCGGTCTCCCGCCAGTCCGGAGTGCTTCGAGCGGAGAGATTCGAAACAAGAAATGAGTTGGGAAAAAAAGAGAAAACAAACAGGATTTTACCGAATCTCTCGC
>NC_051414.1:286274-286532 GCF_015228065.2 Penaeus monodon
ATAATCGTGATATTAATTTCCATAAATAGACGAAAACAACCATTAAAGAATTATGATGAATTGCGTAAGGGTGAGGTAGAAGTAATGTGGAATAAGAAAAGGATGATTATGATAAAAGAGGAAATTAACAGTCAGGGATAGAATTGGAAGATGGAAAAGAAGGGGAAGAGAAAATAGAAAGAAAGGAGATAAGGTTCATGGGGTAAGAAGAAAGGTAGATAGAGGAAAGAGTGAGAGATAAAAGGAGCGATGAAGGAC
>NC_051414.1:286651-286864 GCF_015228065.2 Penaeus monodon
GGGGAAGCTAGGAAAATTTTACCAACGAGAGAGGCTGATCAATAAGAGAAATGACGTCCTTTAAAAGTGAGAAAAGGTCAGCGTGGACAAAGAAGTCACTCGGAGAGGAATAAGATCACATGAAGAGAGAAAAAAGTCTGAAGGAAGAAAAGTCAGTCGGAGGAGGAGAAATAATGTCAGTCGGACGGAGAGGAGGTCACCTGAGAAACGCCG
>NC_051414.1:287759-288030 GCF_015228065.2 Penaeus monodon
AATAAGTGGTCTGCCAGAAAAGTCAATCAGATAGTAGAAAAAAGTCAGATCAGATGAAAAGGGAAAAGATCAGCTTATGGAGAGAGAGAAAAGACCATGCAGAGGAATGAAATAAGGTCGGCCTGAGAAGAAAAGGTCAGTGTGAGGAATTGGAATAAGGTCACGTGAGGAAATGAAATAGTCAAAATGGAAGGAAAAATGCAGAACGGAGGAATAACATTGAGAAAAGTCACCCAAAGAAGGGAAGTAAAGCCGTGCAGAGTAAACACAG
>NC_051414.1:288059-288678 GCF_015228065.2 Penaeus monodon
AGGCGATTTGAACGAAGAAAAGTGACACAAGAGAAGAGAAACATATAAGGAGGGTGGAAGCGATAAGCATAAATAAAGGGAAGCCGCCCAGAGGAAGAGGAAGAAGACAGAGGAATGGAGAAACACTACGAGAGAAAAAAAAAGTTCCTCTGATGAATAAGAACAGAAGGAAGACTGAGAGGTCATCCAGAATCAGGGGAAATAAGGTCAGTGCAGGGGAGAAGGGAAAGGTCACAGCCACAGTGGGAAATGGGATAGCCATGAAGGATGCAAGAGGATTTGGAAATAGAAATACAGAAGATTGGGGAAAGAGTCTTGAAAGAGGGAAAGAGATGAGAGGAAAAGGGAGAATCTAAGAATGAAGATTGTTAAGAATAAGTGAATAATGAGAATACCAAGAAGAGGAGATTGCAAGATGGTGGATCTTGCAATCTTTCGGATCTTGAAAATCGATCTACCTCTCGGATGACCTTCCTAAATTCCCTCCAAAGCCTGCAGTGACCAAAAAGTGTGACCTTTTCTCGAGCCCATCCCACGCTGCCTAGGCCCCCTCCCCCCCTTTCTTTCTCCCCTTCGGGAAAGCGAAGGGGATTCCTGCGCCCCCCTCTCCCCCCGCCCG
>NC_051414.1:288764-288906 GCF_015228065.2 Penaeus monodon
AGATCTTGTGGAAGCATGATCTATCACTCCTTAACAGCCCCCCCCCCAGTAGAGCCCCCACCCATCCCCCCTCATTCGTCCTCACCACATCGCCTCCATCTCCCCCTCATCACCCTCCCCCTCCGGCCACTACGTCCTAGCC
>NC_051414.1:288966-289070 GCF_015228065.2 Penaeus monodon
CAGACTCGCTATCCGATGTCCGCTTGTCCGGATTGTCCTCAATTACCATTCCTAATCCGGTCTGTCGTGGGTTCTCTCCGGGTCGTGAATAAGCGAGCTCCCAT
>NC_051414.1:289385-289485 GCF_015228065.2 Penaeus monodon
GGAACATCCACCGAAAGCTATCACTCTAAGCTCGGTGAACAGTGAATAAGTGATGATCTCCGCCGTGACCGGCTCCTGTCCGTGCGTCTGCGGGAATTAA
>NC_051414.1:289546-289657 GCF_015228065.2 Penaeus monodon
GGTCCGTCGTGTTCCTCATTAGACGCCCTCGTTCTTCGCGGGCAACACACACGTGCACACAACCCCACGTATCAGTGCACACACACACGCACGTACATACTCCTCACCCCC
>NC_051414.1:289812-290179 GCF_015228065.2 Penaeus monodon
TGGTAATGTGCCCATTTTTCAGTCATTTAGAAAGCTGACATTCTTCCTGTAAATAGTCAAAGCCTTCAAATATATTTTTACTTTGCCGTTTGTACTAATAAAATTCCCACTCACTCCAGCTAATTATTGGCTGAAATCTGTCCTTACCTCTACAACTGTTATATGTTATCAAGTTCTTTATAAGGAAAAAGGTAATTTACGTAAGATATATTTTCTTGCTACTGTTTTCCTCTACCGCCATGTTAGCTAAGACAGGATGACCATGTTTTTATTCATCCTGGAAGCTGATTCTTGCTGCAGCTCTCGAAAGGCGCTTTTGATTTTCTGATCTCCCTTTTCACTTCTATACACGTGTCATTGCATCTAT
>NC_051414.1:290405-290613 GCF_015228065.2 Penaeus monodon
AATGCACTGCAGGCACTTCAGATTCCCTGCCATCATGACGTCTGGCAAAATACCCACCGGGCGCATTGGTCGCCACAGCCCGAATGCCCCGCCGCCGCACGCATCTTGGACCTTCCTTGTACGCTTATTGATCAGCGAAGTACAGCGGAGCTCAGATAACAGAAATCCAATTACCTTTCTGGTTAATTTAAAGGAGTGGAACCAGGTG
>NC_051414.1:290738-290995 GCF_015228065.2 Penaeus monodon
TCGCACCTCATCCTAACCAGCGAGACCTGTTTAGGACAACGTTAGTCCTACTTTCAATAACCAGGATAAAAATCGACAGCAGAGGCACAACTTCCTGAGATACCAAGGCTCTTTTCTCGGTCGCTCGCACGAGGCCGGAACGCTGACCAGCAAGGCTCGTCTCCACGTCCTACGACGGGGGATTCACCTTTAAACACTGGGTGCAGGATTGTTATACGGGCTGAAAGATGGAAGGCCGTGATATCCGGAAGATGGAT
>NC_051414.1:292841-293078 GCF_015228065.2 Penaeus monodon
CAACTGAACGAGACCTCAGTGCATCAACCCGAAATGTGGTCTTTGTGGAGTGCAAAAACCCGTAGAGTCCAGTCGGCGCTCCTGTGGCAGCCCGGCGGCAGAGCCATCTGTCTGGTCGGACGCGGAGGGAGGAGCGCCGTGGCAGTCGCGGGGCCTCGACCTGTGTCGCTTGGAAGGTTATTCAAACCTCAGAATTGGCCACGACGTATGTGTGGATATATGTGTGTGGTGCACACT
>NC_051414.1:293282-293536 GCF_015228065.2 Penaeus monodon
CTATGTACATATACTACTTCCCGACGTAGAATTTTTTCGACGCGTTAACGGACGGCGCTACGGACGCCAAACCCTCCGAGAGGGACCTTCCCTTCGCAAGAAGAAAGAAAGAAAAAACAGCCATACTGTCTTCCTGCGAGCGTGTCTTTCCTCCGTCCTCGGATCGCAATATTTCTTAAGGGTTAAAATCCGGAGATTGATTGGGAATTGACCTCATTCACGGTGACGCGACGACCAAGCGCCGGCCGGTTTTT
>NC_051414.1:294175-294311 GCF_015228065.2 Penaeus monodon
AAAAACCGGCCGGCGCTTGGTCGTCGCGTCACCGTGAATGAGGTCAATTCCCAATCAATCTCCGGAGTTAACCCTTAAGAAATATTGCGATCCGAGGACGGAGGAAAGACACGCTCGCAGGAAGACAGTATGGCTG
>NC_051414.1:294336-294431 GCF_015228065.2 Penaeus monodon
GCGAAGGGAAGGTCCTCTCGGAGGGATTGGCGTCCGTAGTCCGTCCGTTAACGCGTCGAGAAAATTCTACGTCGGGAAGTACTATATGTACATAG
>NC_051414.1:294601-294841 GCF_015228065.2 Penaeus monodon
AGTGTGCACACACACATATATCCACACATACGTCGTGGCCAATTCCGAGGTTTGAATAACCTTCCAAGCGACACAGGTCGAGGCCCCGCGACTGCCACGGCGCTCCTCCCTCCGCGTCCGACCAGACCGATGGCTCTGCCGCCGGGCTGCCACAGGAGCGCCGACTGGACTCTACGGGTTTTGCACTCCACAAAGACCACATTTCGGGTTCGATGCACTGAGGTCTCGTTCAGTTTGGTG
>NC_051414.1:296865-297091 GCF_015228065.2 Penaeus monodon
TTTCAGCCCGTATAACAATCCTACACCCAGTGTTTAAAGGTGAATCCCCCGTCGTAGGACGAGGAGACGAGCCTTGCTGGTCAGCGTTCCGGCCTCGTGCGAGCGACCGAGAAAAGAGCCTTGGTATCTCAGGAAGTTGTGCCTCTGCTGTCGATTTTTATCCTGGTTATTGAAAGTAGGACTAACGTTGTCCTAAACAGGTCTCGCTGGTTAGGATGAGGTGCGA
>NC_051414.1:297207-297412 GCF_015228065.2 Penaeus monodon
CACCTGGTTCCACTCCTTTAAATTAACCAGAAAGGTAATTGGATTTCTGTTATCTGAGCTCCGCTGTACTTCGCTGATCAATAAGCGTACAAGGAAGGTCCAAGATGCGTGCGGCGGAGGGGCATTCGGGCTGTGACGACCAATGCGACCGGTGGGTATTTTGCCAGACGTCATGATGGCAGGGAATCTGAAGTGCCTGCAATGC
>NC_051414.1:297674-298042 GCF_015228065.2 Penaeus monodon
GCAATGACACGTGTATAGAAGTGAAAAGGGAGATCAGAAAATCAAAAGCGCCTTTCGAGAGCTGCAGCAAGAATCGGGATGAACAAAAACATGGTCATCCTGTCTTAGCTAACATGGCGGTAGAGGAAAACAGTAGCAAGAAAATACATCTTACGTAAATTACTTTTTTCCTTATAAAGAACTTGATAACATATAACATTTTCAGAGGTAAGGACAGTATTGTGTGTGAAGATTTCAGCCAATAATTAGCTGGAGTGAGTGGGAATTTTATTAGTACAAACGGCAAAGTAAAAATATATTTGAAGGCTTTGACTATTTACAGGAAGAATGTCAGCTTTCTAAATGATTGAAAAATGGGCACATTACCA
>NC_051414.1:298370-298484 GCF_015228065.2 Penaeus monodon
TTAATTCCCGCAGACGCACGGACAGGAGCCGGTCACGGCGGAGATCATCACTTATTCACTGTTCACCGAGCTTAGAGTGATAGCTTTCGGTGGATGTTCCAGGGAGAGGGCTTG
>NC_051414.1:298895-298993 GCF_015228065.2 Penaeus monodon
GCTCGCTTATTCACGACCCGGAGAGAACCCACGACAGACCGGATTAGGAATGGTAATTGAGGACAATCCGGACAAGCGGACATCGGATAGCGAGTCTG
>NC_051414.1:299128-299196 GCF_015228065.2 Penaeus monodon
GATGGGTGGGGGCTCTACTGGGGGGGGGGGGCTGTTAAGGAGTGATAGATCATGCTTCCACAAGATCT
>NC_051414.1:299282-299913 GCF_015228065.2 Penaeus monodon
CGGGCGGGGGGAGAGGGGGTCGCAGGAATCCCCTTCGCTTTCCCGAAGAAGGGGAGAAAGAAAGGGGGGGAGGGGGCCTAGGCAGCGTGGGATGGGCTCGAGAAAAGGTCACACTTTTTGGTCACTGCAGGCTTTGGAGGGAATTTAGGAAGGTCATCCGAGAGGTAGATCGATTTTCAAGATCCGAAAGATTGCAAGATCCACCATCTTGCAATCTCCTCTTCTTGGTATTCTCATTATTCACTTATTCTTAACAATCTTCATTCTTAGATTCTCCCTTTTCCTCTCATCTATTTCCCTCTTTCAAGACCCTTTCCCCAATCTTCTATATTTCTATTTCCAAATCCTCTTGCATCCTTCACGTCTATTCCATTTCCCACTGTGGCTGTGACCTTTCCCTTCTCCCCTGCACTGACCTTATTTCCCCTGATTCTGGATGACCTCTCAGTCTTCCTTCTGTTCTTATTCATCAGAGGAACTTTTTTTTCTCTTGTAGTGTTTCTCCATTCCTCTGTCTTCTTCCTCTTCCTCTGGGCGGCTTCCCTTTATTTATGCTTATCGCTTCCACCCTCCGTATATGACCGTTTATGTTTCTCTTCTCTTGTGTCACCTTTCGTCGTTCAAATCGCCT
>NC_051414.1:299942-300260 GCF_015228065.2 Penaeus monodon
CTGTGTTTACTCTGCACGGCTTTACTTCCCTTCTTTGGGTGACTTTTCTCAATGTTATTCCTCCGTTCTGCATTTTTCCTTCCATTTTGACTATTTCATTTCCTCACGTGACCTTATTCCAATTCCTCACACTGACCTTTTCTTCTCAGGCCAACCTTCTTTCATTCCTCTGCATGGTCTTTTCTCTCTCTCCATAAGCTGATCTTTTCCCTTTTCATCTGATCTGACTTTTTTCTACTATCTGATTGACTTTTCTGAGCAGACCACTTATTTCTCTCTCTCTCTTTTCTCTGCTATACAGAGACACACAAAATATGC
>NC_051414.1:300360-300564 GCF_015228065.2 Penaeus monodon
AAATTTTACAAAATAAAATTAATTACCAAAATGGCTTTTGGGAAAGCCCGAACCCTTTTTGGTGGATCTAGACAAGAACCTCTTTCATGAAAGAAGTGATTACCGCTAATAACAACAGCCTTAACAAAAGTAAGAATTGATACGTTTCACGCCAGACGCTGTAAAGCTTGATGACGTAAGATGAAGCAGCTATAACACAGCACC
>NC_051414.1:301245-301539 GCF_015228065.2 Penaeus monodon
CGTCTTTTTATAGTTCAATCGATGTAAAACCGGCTGATGCTGTACGAAATGTCACAGAAGTTCAAGAATGATTCGCTTCAACCCTTTAGTATTAAGATCGCAGTTCCGAAATGACGCGACTCTCGGTGTAAATTTTCTTCCAAATATTAATCAACATCAAAAACTCAAACCTCGTTAGGGTTGGAACTTCGTCGTTTTTTCTGCCGCTGTACTGGTGACGTCCTGCCTTCGGCGTCGCCATGAAATATGAAAATACTCTTTGGTTCTTCATCTGTTGCGGCCGATAGATCGTTT
>NC_051414.1:302008-302860 GCF_015228065.2 Penaeus monodon
GCATTTGCACTATATCATTTTGATTGATTCAAGTGTGCGTTATTACGTCAGTATTAAATGTCCTTTTGTGATGGATAACACACAGATAATAAGCATCTCCAAAGGGTAATGCTTCATTCCTCCAATGCTAATAAAACAATAATATATCAATTCTGAGTAACAAGTTCTGAAAAAGAGGGGGAAGTGATTCCGCGGCGAAAAAATGAGAATGATCCCATCCCGTCGCGGAGCACCCTCGCCCGATTCCACTTCCCCCGCCGCGCCCCGCCAGAGAGAACGGCCGAAACTCGCCAATCATTCAGTGTTGTGTTGGCAGTGGGAGTAGGAGTACGTTGCGGTCCCGTCTCGGTGTTGTTTCCATGTTTGTGTAGAGTTAGTTTGTACGTGTGTGTTTTTTTTCTTCCAAGTGTCCATACTATAAAAAATATGTTATAAGTAATCAACCAGTGTACGTGGAGGAATGTGTACGAGTGATTTTTAAGCCGTGAGAAAGAAAAAAAGTCGGTGATAAAACTTCTTTGGGATAAAACTTGCTTGGAGGAACTTTTTTTTCCCCCCGACGTGGAGAAAAGGATCTGAAGGTGAGTTTTATCCTCTTCATCCTAGTACTTCTCTTGCAGTTTATTCCCCCTCCTCTTTCTAAACCACCAAGAAACGGAGATATGAGTTTGAGGAACTTGGACGCCGCAACGAAAGCGAAACTTCGACCATTTCTTGAGCAACTTCTTGATCTCTGTACTTCGTTTTCTCCCCCTTTTTTTTGTTCTTTTTCGGTTCTTCCATTACTCGTAACGGCATTTTGATTTTATATTTGATTTTTTTTTATTATTTACTTGCCTGAGCCGTTCAGTG
>NC_051414.1:302971-303165 GCF_015228065.2 Penaeus monodon
CACTGAGAAAATAGAGATAAAAGGGAGAGAAAGAGAGATAAAAGAGAAGGAATGTGATATAGACACACGGAAAGAAAATATATATTTATGTACGTTCGGCGACTTACGGTTCTGTTCGCTCCTCAGTGTAGCATTTCTAAAAGTAAATTCTAACATTGTCTACAATTCAAGGAGGATCTTAGTACTCCAGCCAC
>NC_051414.1:303450-303804 GCF_015228065.2 Penaeus monodon
TACGTAATGTATAGGCCTATCGCTCGGTCGTCAATTTCATTATGTTTGTTGAAGGAGATGATGATAGCATGCGGTTGCGTTTCGCTACACTGAGAACTCAGTTTTAAGGTTTATGTGGTGGGATTAGAGGAGAGGTATCTCAGACGAAAAGGAAGAAAAAAGGAAATTCACGCGTCAAAACTTTTTTGCTGTTATTATTACTTTTCTATACATAGGCCTAAAGTGACTGTCAGGAACAGATGCTTCTCTCAGATTTAACTTACCGGGGTTGTTATTTTGTCTTTTTCATGTGGTTGGGTTTATTATAAAAAAAAGTGTGGTATTTTTGATGTAGATATTTTCATATGGGTCTTG
>NC_051414.1:304030-304482 GCF_015228065.2 Penaeus monodon
ACAGTCCTGGGACCGTCCCGCACCTGAGGGCCAGCTCCGGCGTGGGCGGCGCCGAGTCGTGTGCCAGGTCAGACGGCGGCCAAGGTCACTCCAGACACCTGTCACCTGCGAGGGCCAGGCAGCACTCGCGCCTCACTCGTGCTCGCGAGTGCCGGGGGGGAAGACACCTGTCACGCGCGGGCACTCGCCGGCACGCGCTGACACAGGTGTGTTGTTCAGTTAGTTTGGGATTGAGGTGTTAGTGTTTGCTTTATATTTGGTGTTGATTTTTTTTTACACCTGTAGGCCTATCTGTTATCAATTTCACTGTTTATTTTCTGATCACCTTTGTCTAGAACACGCTTAAAATATATATTATGTGTCCTTTTCCGGCGCCTTCGTGTTACGCCATGACTCTTAATTTTTCATTGTCGTTTCCGCGTCTGAATCACGCACACCATGCACCTGTTCGC
>NC_051414.1:304718-304873 GCF_015228065.2 Penaeus monodon
TCAGCATTCCACTCCCGCCGGAATGCTTGGTGGGCGTTCGGAAGGGCGTCCGGCTCGCGAGATTCCCAGGCTGAAGCTGGCTGGCGTGCCCGCCGCCCTCTCAGGGGAGCCTTGGGGACGCCGCGTCTTTCGGTTTCGTGTTTTATTTGCTGTAC
>NC_051414.1:305147-305289 GCF_015228065.2 Penaeus monodon
CAGTCAATTAACGTGGCGATAGTTCCTCGCCGGCTAGACCGACAGCGGGGTGGAACAGGAGGAGGCGCAGGGGAGAGGGTAGGCCTAAGGCTGTTGTGGGATTTTAGGAAGCGTTGGCGACGCGTGACTCTAAAACCCTAGG
>NC_051414.1:305440-305519 GCF_015228065.2 Penaeus monodon
AAGGTAAAGAACACCCGATTTTTTGTCCTTTCGCCTTGTCATTTTCTTCGTTTATTTTGTTTCTTCTCATAAAATTTGC
>NC_051414.1:305935-306077 GCF_015228065.2 Penaeus monodon
AAAGATAGTGACATCTTGACATCATGTTTAGACCGTTGACCTTATAGGGCGAAGTCTGAATGGGCGGCCGACCCTTTCCTTTCGCTCGTTTTTCTCTCCTGATTCATTCCCTTTTTCTGTTCCCTTTTCGGGGGAGGAAAAG
>NC_051414.1:306378-306488 GCF_015228065.2 Penaeus monodon
GGGCAGGGCTGGAGGGTCGCGTGCTGATTCCTTCACGAACATTCTAGACTTAAGGTGTGTGTGTGTGTGCGAGGGGGGGGGGCGAGTACCGAGGGACATGGAGGTAAGTT
>NC_051414.1:306740-306985 GCF_015228065.2 Penaeus monodon
GGCGGGGTTCCATCTCCTCAAGGCCTCCGTGTCACAGCGCCATCGGAACCTTCGTTGATAATATCCTCGTTGCGTGTTTGTTTGTTTTTCCTGGTTGCGGAGTCGTCGTGGGGGAGGCTGCGTCCGTGCTGTTTGGTTTTATTTTGTCTTTGATTTCGCTGCAGGAGCCTAGGCCTATCTGGGGAGTTCGTGGCACAGGTGGGGCCCGGGAGGAAGTGGTGATGATTGTCTGTAATGAGACGCCA
>NC_051414.1:307376-307761 GCF_015228065.2 Penaeus monodon
TTCCCTCCCGCTCCGTCTCAATCAGTCAATTAGCAGTCAAGCGTGGCACATTCACCTGATTTCGAGCCGAGAATGAGAGAGGATGCAATTAACAAAAGCAGTTGTTTACACCTGCGGTAATAAGCGGTAATTCATGCCGTTACTTGCATGTGCGTAGGGGGAGGGGGTAGCGATGGGGAGGGGGGAGGGGATGAAGGGGAGGCTGCCGTAATGGAAATGTGTGAGGAATAACGTCGTAGGTATTTCATAGGTGTTGGGGGGGGAGGGTTAATGGGATTAGGGAAATGAGTCTATTTATGGTGTATTCATGGAACGGTTGTATTTTTTTGGGGGGGAGGGGGGTTGTGGGTTGGAAAGGGGGAGAGGGGTTGATAGAAATGGGGGA
>NC_051414.1:307821-308681 GCF_015228065.2 Penaeus monodon
ATGTTTACTGGGAGGAGGGTAAGGCTTAGCAGAAACGCTGATGGTGCAACAGTAAAAACTCAATTATTTCACCGTACTGCCTTTTAAAGTTGATGTCGATAGGATTTAAAACGAATTGCATTAAGGATGATAATTACACCATGAATATTAAGTAGGGTTTGGAGATATTGATGCTTTAGTGCTCGTGGCGAATGTAGCAGATATCTCGCCGCACGCATTTTCTTATATTTGGAAAGAGAGGAAAAAGAAATGAAGAAAATATTCAGGTGCTTCACCTCCGGTTCCCGCTCGAGATCGATGCAGATTTCGTGCGCCTCGGAATGTCGAGGAAAGGCATTATTTCCCCTTTTGGTATTCAGGCCTTAAAGACAAGCGCGGGTTATTGTCCCTCGAGAGCTCCCGCCGCTGTCCACTCGCGGGCCACGGAGCCCTCGCGGCGGAGGCGGGGACTTCGGACGACTCGCGCCCCGTCTCCCGGGGCGCGAGGTCCGGCGCTGCCTGGCGGAGGAGAACACGAAGTCGGGATCAGAAGGTTGAGGGCCGAGGGAGCGGGAGGGGGGAGCGGGAGGGGGAGCGGGAGGGGGGAGGGAGGGGGAGCGGGAGGGGGGGCGAGAGGGGGAGGGAAGGGGGAAGAATGAGGAGAGAGGGCGAGGGCGAACAGGTATGGGGGGAAGGTAGAGGAGAAGGAGAAAGGATTAAAGAGAGATAGGCAGAGGAACGTGGTGAGAAGGGAAGGGGGAAGGACAAAGGGAGGAGAGCGACGGCGAGGGGGAAAGGGGAGAGAAAGGTGGAGGAGAAGAGAGGAGTTGAGAGAGAGGGAGAAATAAAGAGAGGATAAAGAGAGATAGAAAGAGTAACAA
>NC_051414.1:308744-308898 GCF_015228065.2 Penaeus monodon
AAGTTAGGTGAGAAGGGAGGGTAATGAGAGAGAAATGAAGGGGTAAAGAGAGAGAGAAAACCGGGCGAAAGTAGAGGGAGAAAAGGGAAGAGGCAAGAAAGGGGAAATGAAAACGAAGAAGGAAGGAAAGAGAAAGAGAGAGACCAGGTGATGC
>NC_051414.1:309000-309228 GCF_015228065.2 Penaeus monodon
GTCACGTTGGACTTCTGTGCTTGGCCAATAGATGGCGTTCGCGCCGCGATGTGTCTCCCGGTTGAAATAGGAGTGTCATCTATTAGCTGATGACAGCAGTCGGCCGGAGCTTTTTAATCTTTTCGGCACAATCTTTGCTCCGGACTTTTGAACTCCGGAGGAAGGGATGTTTGGGGTCCTTCAGTCCTATCTTCTCTTTATTTATGCTGGGAGCATTTCCACCTACCG
>NC_051414.1:309569-309638 GCF_015228065.2 Penaeus monodon
CACCCTCTAACGCCCTCCCCTCGTTCTCTGTTCCCCAATTCTTCAGACAAATCACTGGCCAGCCACAAG
>NC_051414.1:309744-309841 GCF_015228065.2 Penaeus monodon
CGCCCAAGATATGAGAATGTTCTTGAGAGTCGGTGGGCGTGGCGGTCACGTGATATTTTTTTTCTCTCTCTCTTCTCGACAAGCTTCTCAGTGTCAC
>NC_051414.1:309874-310302 GCF_015228065.2 Penaeus monodon
CTCTTAATTTACGTTTCACTTTTACAATTTTTTTATGCGGTGGGGTGGGGGAGGGACATGTCTAGAGCGCATTCAATCTTGTGCTGATTATTTCGTTGTTGTTGTTACAGATTTTCCTCCAGATGCAGCTCAGCGTTCTTGCAATGGCAGCTGGGCATCTAATACTTGGTCGGCATTGTTGTTATTGCAGTAGTTGCCACTTTTATGTCCATTCTCCAGATACATATCCACACTATTCATACGCCTTATGTATATCACAATAGCCACTTTTATTTAATCCTGCAGATACCTTTCCGCATTTCACAAATGCCTGTATATAGCTATAGCCACTTTTATATGATTCTGCAGATATACTGTCCTCACCATTCGAACGCCTATGTGGTTACCAAACTTAAAACATGCAAGGTCTACACAGTGTCATCGTCACT
>NC_051414.1:310970-311240 GCF_015228065.2 Penaeus monodon
ACTTGTGCTTCAACGCCATGCAATTGCTCTTGCTAGGACCACCAACCCTCGCCTGCGACCACTGCTATAGTGCTACTGCGGCTGCTACTAGGGCTGTTTTTTTTAGTAATTGTAGTAACATTATATTAAAAGCAATCATTTCATCTTGGTAAATTTACAGCTGAAAGTAGGTGCTTGTGACCAATAGAATGCTGCAGAAATATTTCCAATTTCAAGTAGTTTACAATATTTTTCCTAGAGAAATCAGGCGTCATGGTTTGATTTTGGGCA
>NC_051414.1:311332-311765 GCF_015228065.2 Penaeus monodon
GCCCTGTAGTTACCATTAATATACCCGGGTAGGCCTAGATGTCTGGATTCAAACCCAGTGATGTCGAGATTTTCCATCATTATGTGTGACCAATTGTATCGTACTCATCTTTATCGAAGACTTTCGTCGTGAATATATCTGGCAACCGGAACATGGCGTTGCTCATTCATTTGCAGCGACAGACACACAGCCGCTGTTTTTAAGCCTGCGAGACACAGCGGCAGACAACAATGGTTGCTTGGTTGGTGTTCAGCCTCGCCCTCGCTGTTGGCAGGAGCTGAAGGGGTGTCATAGCTGTTAATGTAGGTCAGGAGTGGACGTGTTTACTGTCATTGTTTTTTGTTTACCCCCCACCCCCACCCCTTCCTTCTCATTCTCCCCTCTGCCCGAAATGGACGTGTAAATTTGTCATTGTTGTTGTTTATGCCCCGTC
>NC_051414.1:311949-312380 GCF_015228065.2 Penaeus monodon
AGCATTTGTGATTTGTTGAAACATCGATATTAGCCAATTACGGGGTTGATCCCGCCGTGAGGAAGAGCCGAAAATGGGGTCACGTGGTCGGATGTTTTGGTGTTGCGAGTGTGGCGGCAACGGAAGAGAGTTGGTCGATGTTTAAGGGGCATTGGTCATACTTTTTACTTTGCATGTGGAAGGAGGGGAATGTTGTATGATTTATTCGATTTTTGTCTTTCTTCTGCTTTTGCTTCGTATGCGCAGGCTGAATGCTGTATGATTTTTGCCTTTGCTCGTTTTGTAGGGGTTGGCTCGGGGTTTGTGGCAAGAAATTTATCCTGCTCGTAACACGGGGCGGGTTTTATCGGTAGGCCTAATGCGTGACTTACTTTTGATTTTTACGGATTTTCTCGGAAATACTGGTGTGTTTGTGTTGGTATGGTTGCGGT
>NC_051414.1:312706-312905 GCF_015228065.2 Penaeus monodon
TTAATAAAAGTTTCGCCTTTATCCCCGGCAAAGCAACACATTTGGGACAATGTAAGAACAGGATGTCATGAATATTCACGATGTTGTCACGCTGTTTTGACCACGGCGGTTGTTGCATCTTGTCGACGCTGACCGCATGAAACTGGCTACCACGCTCCCCCCCCCCCTCCATCACCACCACCGCAGACCTCTTTCTTCC
>NC_051414.1:313125-313201 GCF_015228065.2 Penaeus monodon
CCCTCTCCCATATTCCCCCCCCCTCCTCCCTCATTTCCCCAAGCCACACTTATAGATAGGAGTGTTTGTATTTGCA
>NC_051414.1:313491-313687 GCF_015228065.2 Penaeus monodon
CGCTTCCGCTGTATATTGTTATTTTCTTTAAAACTTTAGACTGCCGGCGTCCTTAGTCGTAACCTGAGCTCGCCAGCGTGACCTCCGCTCTGAGCAAACACCGGATGGGGGGGGGGGTGCCCCTCGGTGTCTTGTGGCTGGGCATTGAGGGCGTAGGAAGGGAGGGAGGGGGTGCGAGAAGGCATGCGCATACGCC
>NC_051414.1:314142-314719 GCF_015228065.2 Penaeus monodon
GGCGAGGGGGCGGCGGGAGCGGGCGGGCGTGCGGGCAGACGGGCGTGCGGGCGGCGGGAGCGGGCGGGCGTGCGGGCAGACGGGCGTGCGGGCGGGCGGGCTTGCGGGCAGACGGGCGGCGGGCGTGCGGGAGCGGGCGGGCGTGGCGGCAGACGGGCGTGCGGGCGGGGAGCGGGCGTGCGGGAGACGGGCGTGCGGGCGAGGGGGCGGCGGGAGCGGGTCGGGCGTGCGGGCAGACGGGCGAGCGGGCGGCGGGAGCGGGCGGGCGTGCGGGCAGACGGGCGTGCGGGCGGCGGGAGCGGGCGGGCGTGCGGGCAGACGGGCGTGCGGGCGGCGGGAGCGGGCGGGCGTGCGGGCAGACGGGCGTGCGGGCGGGCGTGCGGGCAGACGGGCGTGCGGGCGAGGGGGCGGCTGAGCGCGAGCGTGACACTGCCGACTTTGCTGATACTTTCGACTCGACTTTGAGGGGAAACTTTTTAATTCATTTTACACGCTCCGTTGGCACCCGAGTTGAAAGCGGCCGTTCCGTATTTCCACGGCAGACCAGCATGTTCTCGGGGCATTTCAATGAGATGTT
>NC_051414.1:315022-315694 GCF_015228065.2 Penaeus monodon
GGGCAGGGGCCGCCGTCCCCAAGGTCTCCCAGTGAGGGCTGCGGCGAGCGGTGGACGAGATTGAAAAGGTACATCGTTAGGGCGATTTACACGGCGAGGAAAGAGTGTTTGACGAAAGCTACTTATTAGGTTTGTATCGACAGTGGGCGGGGTGACCGCGAGGGGAGGAGGGGGAAGGGGGGCGGGCATGAGGAAGGGTGTTCGAGGGGAGGGCGAGGGAGAGGGGATTGAGGGCGGGAGGGGGAAGGGAGAGAGGGCAGGAAGGAGACAGGGCGAGAGGGGAGGATCATCAAAGGGCCCCCATGTTTGCGTAAGGACGAAATTGGCTTCGTATTTTACCCAAATTGAGAATAAAGGAATTTTTTAAAATCATTTTCCCAGGAGTCCTTTTATGCTGCCGGGTCATGCACTGCCGCCAGAGGAGCATTTCTCATGCACAGGGACACTAATATTTGCTGACAGCTTGTTGGATTTCTGCTGAGGATGACGGTTGTTTCCCCCTCCCCCCCTCCCCCTCCTGTTATACTCTCCTTTCTCCTTTTTTCTCTTTCGCATTTCTCTATCCTTTCCCTTCCTTCGTAAGCTTATTTCATTGTCGTATTCTCGTTTCTCTTCTTCCTCATTTACTCCTTTCCTTTTTCCCCTGTTACTCTTCCTCATTCTTTCCCACCC
>NC_051414.1:315737-315893 GCF_015228065.2 Penaeus monodon
CCGCGCTTCCCCAAATATCACAGTTATCTTCCCTCTCTCAAATTTCCCCTTTCGTTTATTTCTTTGCCTTTTATCCTCGCCGATGTATCCCAAGTTCTTTCTCTTTACTGTCTTCCCTCTCTCCTATTCTAGTTCTCATTTCCTTTTATCCTAAAT
>NC_051414.1:316208-316505 GCF_015228065.2 Penaeus monodon
GGCTCCTGAAGGACATCTGATGACATCCTCTCGCATGATTCTTCTGTTTATGTCCAAGGCGTTTATCGGCGTCTGAGGCGTTACAGGCGCTGAGAGTCGAGATGCAAAGAGGATCCGATGCGACGCCAGGAGGATCCTATACAATGGTAAGAGGATTTGAATCTCCCTTTATAGAGGCTGGAACAAGACGGTGGGCGATTGTCTCTTTTTTGTTGCTGTTTTGTTTTGCTTTGTCTGGTGTCTCCATTTTCCTTTGCGTTTGTGTTGTTTATACTTTGGGTTAGATAGGTGGTTGTA
>NC_051414.1:316522-316700 GCF_015228065.2 Penaeus monodon
CTCGTGGTTTACTTGTAGATTTTCATCATTTTTCGTTGGGGTTTTTGATAAATCTAGAGAAGTATCTTGAATCGGATATATGTAATGGTGGGTCGCATGACTCATGAAGTTTGATGCAAACATTTACACCTAGAATATTTTCTGCTGTGCTGCCTATCTCTTCTAGGCGTACACACGA
>NC_051414.1:316954-317139 GCF_015228065.2 Penaeus monodon
GCTGTGTATGTGTGTATCAGCTGGTGTGAGCCGCGACCGCCCCGAGGACTGGGCCGAGCGCCAGAGAGTGCCATGAATACGACGACAGTGCCGCTGTTGACATGTGATCTACAGAGAGCGTTGCCGTTCTGAAGAGAGGGTAACATGTCGTTAACAACGTACTAAAGGCACGCTAACTCAGGGCC
>NC_051414.1:317209-317633 GCF_015228065.2 Penaeus monodon
TTCATGCAGCAAGCCTTGATTTTTTTTTTTCTTATTTTATACGATTTCAGAAATGTTATGCAACAGTCTTTTTTTGTGAGTAATGGTAATTAGATTATCTGTTATTCTGGTTTGTATTCTTTTTTAGAATCGAGGATTTTTCTTTATAACAATCTTTAGATCAGAAACACTTAATTCTGAGTACTGCTTTAGTTTCATGTCACTTCTAGAAATTATTATGCAACTTACACGCGTAACTCGGTAAATCTTTCGTGGCCATTTAAGGCTTCGCGCCTGTAAGATACTCAAATCCCTTTTTTTCTTTCTTTTCCGTAATGTTTTTTTCCTGTTTGCATACAACTAATCACTACTTAGACGAGCTTTGAATGTCGAATTTCTATGTCCTTGCCATATGTATGTAACATCCTTCGAGTTGTTCCCAGCT
>NC_051414.1:317660-317846 GCF_015228065.2 Penaeus monodon
CTTTTAATTGTCTTGAGAGCATTTATCTCCATGAAAGCCGCGTTCCACAGACTCGAAAATGTGTTTGACGAAAATGAACGCGCGACGAGACCCGTTATTTACGATGCAGTTGAAGGCAAAGTTTTGTAATAACCGCCAGCGCGTCACAGAAACCGCCGTGGGACCCGCCTCGCCAACGAGTACGTA
>NC_051414.1:318162-318613 GCF_015228065.2 Penaeus monodon
AATGGCGCTTAACCGTTGGTTCTTGTATTTCTTTTCCCTCTGCCTCGCTCTCTCTTATTAAACTTATGATCGTGTATTTATTTTTTACGTCGTGCTATGCGGGCTCGCTGTCCTAGTTGTGTGCACCTTCCCTGCGTGTGTGTGAGTGCGTGTGTTGCAATTTGCAAGAGGCGGCGATGATACCAACTCTTGGCAATGCAAGGCGGTGGTGCCACGTCTCAAGCAGCTGACCAACTTGCGCCTCTGCCACTTCTCCGCAGCCTTCTCCGTGTGCCCAGCCCGCTGCTCCGCTGGTCATCTTGCAATTGCGTTATTTATTGCGCATCTTGCATTGTATGCCGCAGAAGTCCAATTTCGGTCCGGAATGAAATGCCTCGTCACACGCATCTGTCAAGCCGATCGCCTGGTGTGCAGGAAAGCAGTCTCCCACGTGATGTTTGCCTCAGATATT
>NC_051414.1:318662-319474 GCF_015228065.2 Penaeus monodon
CCCGTCGTTCGTAGGTTTGTGCCCCGCCCGTCCTCGGCTGCCACGAGAAGGGAGGCCAGCCAATCCGACGCCGTTCCACTTAGGGCACCGCGCGCGCCGTTCCACGTTCCACCCCGACAGCCGTTTCTCGCGCCGAACGGAGGGCGGAGAAGGACATAAATCAAGGGAGGATCGGGAGGGAAGCGAGATCCTTTCGAAGACGAAGAAGGACTCGAGGGGAAAGGACGATACAGAGGAGAAGGATGAGAAGAAGAGAAAAACAGGAAGCAGTTCGGTTAGATGGTGGTTCCCCATGACGTCACGGCGGCAGGTGACCTCGCTTGGGGGGTCAGAAGGCCATCGAGGGGCCAGGTAGCCAGATGTTGGCGGTCTGATGCGACGACCGGGGCGAGCTGGCTGGCGACATGTAGGCCTATCGCCACTGGGGGCTGATTTGTAAGCCTTTAGCTCCTTGGCGCAAACATTTTGTAGGCCTACTTCAGGGTATAAACAGGTGTTGCCCTACCTGTGCAAGTAGGCGTTGTGTGCCATACGAAAGCCGGAAATTGACACTGTAGCTAAGTATTAAGAGTGAGGGATAGGAGTTGACACGTGCCAATGACAAGACAAATTCGCTATTATTAGTGACAGTCTCATGTCGTATTAGTGTATACGTGGCTGTTACGTAAACAAATGAAGTGCCGCGGAATTATTATTGCTGTTACTTGTACTCCGGTCATATAATACACTACTTTAGCAATGTGTCTTAATACAAACCGCAACCATAGTAACAAGTAATCATGTGAAGGAAAACAACCTCTGAAAGAAATGCC
>NC_051414.1:319863-320378 GCF_015228065.2 Penaeus monodon
CATGTCACCTTATCCGCACTTGCCGCTGCACCGGAAGCAGAGTCGAGGCTTGGACGGAGGTCAGGGTCGAGATTAGTTAACATGTCATAGCGACGGCGATAAAAATGGCCATGTAGAGGCGGGTATGGCCATGTAGAGGCAGGAATTGGCTCTGTAGAGGCGGGAATTGGCCAGTTAGAAGCAGGAATTGGCCATGTAGAGGCGGGAATGCTGTTCATGCGAAGGCGACGACGAAGAAGACGCGTGTGGATGGGCGGGATGGGGGGCGGGTTCTTGAAATATGCGGGTGTGGATACCGGAGGTGAAAAGAGGGTGGAGGCGTCGCGGAAGGGACTGGACAGGGGATTTCTGACAGTATGTGCATAGCGGATATTGTTGCGTGTAGGCCTATCGCCAAACTCGTGCGTAGGTGGACCGCTGAATGGGTGAGCGAACGTGTGAATGGGCCGCCGCGGGGAAAAATGTGGTTGACATTGCAGCGGCGGTGAAAGGAAACTGACGGGATAACCTTGCGC
>NC_051414.1:320617-320745 GCF_015228065.2 Penaeus monodon
AAGGCTGCAGAGGGGTAGGGGCAAGGGCGTGGTAATTAACCCATAGCCTCTTTTGAGAATGATTATTCATTAGTATACGTTAGGTGTGGGTGGGTGCGAGAGAGAGCGTGTGAGTGAGTGCGCTATTT
>NC_051414.1:320847-321454 GCF_015228065.2 Penaeus monodon
AAGAAAGAAAGAAAGAAAGAAAGAAAGAAAGAAAGAAAGAAAAAAAGAGAGGGAGAGGGAGATGAAGAGGAAGGGGGAGGGAGAGGGAGATGAAGAGGAAGAGGAAGGGGGAAGGAGAGGGAGAGGGAGATGAAGAGGAAGGGGGAAGGAGAGGGAGAGGGAGAGGGATATGAAGAGGGAGAGGAAGGGGGGAGGAGAGGGAGAGGGAGAGTTGGGTCACGGGTCACTGTGCCCAATTAGAGTGATTCGTAGATATCAATCTTTCTCTCATCTCGTATATTTGTCTTTTCTTCGCGCGTTACTGAAACCGCAAGATGAATCGCGGTCAGATCTTTCCCCATGTTTATTGACAGTGAAGATGCTCGTCTTTTCTTCTCACTTCTTCGTTGTCTTCTATTTATACTTTTACCTCAATTTCTTATTATTCTTTAGTCTCACCATACTTCGTCTTTATTTCTCCTTCGCCTCGTTTTTCATTTCTCCGGCCTTTTCATTTCCTCTTTGGTTCTTCTACTTTCATGTTTTCTTCTGTTTCTGTTCCACTTCTTCTTTCTTCTTGTTTCTTCTTTGTTCCTCTCGTTCCCGTTCTTTTTCATTTTTTCTTGTC
>NC_051414.1:321530-321726 GCF_015228065.2 Penaeus monodon
CCCGTCACCCCCACTTTCTCCTTTTCTCTTCTACCATTTCTCGTTTCTTTTTTATCGTCCTCTGACGTGACTCTGAAACACTGAATCTCATACGAGCTTTGCAGTCGTATCGATGAAGCCGTCAGTGGTTGCTTGGTCACGGACGCCAGGCGATCACACTGCATAGAGGTGATCTGTAGCCGGCACCTTTCTTAAC
>NC_051414.1:321910-322619 GCF_015228065.2 Penaeus monodon
AAGCAGACTTAAATGCTGATTGGGCAAAATGCGTTAAAATAGATTGGCGGGGGAAAGATGTGAGCGGGAGAGGGTAGGAGAAAGGGAGGTTGAGAGAGAGTGAGAGAGAGAGAGAGGAAGAGAGAGAGAGAGAGAATATGATGTATCCGATAAAGGGTTTACAGATATCCAGCATGAAAAAGAGGAATTTCGCAAGGAGTGTATTTTCCTGGAATAAGAAAAGGCAAATTGGTGTAATTGAAAAGAGGAATATGCAAATATATTCCCCTGCTCTTTTGCACACCAGTCGGCTTCCGGGCTTCAATAAACTATTGCAAACGGCATTGTTTGCGCAGGTATTGGAGATGATTATTTTATCATGGCCGCCAGCTAATGCACTTGCCTTTATTTTAAAAGGCCTGTGCGTGCATGCAGGTGTTCAGGTGATAGACAGGCCGATAGATATGCATATACAGTTCACAAATCTGGTCTTCTGGTTTAAATTTGTTTAGCCTGTGTATGTGTTTCTCTATATACGCGTTGCAATATTTCTGGATGCCGGCGTTCGTTCTAACCTCGGAAAAGACATAAATAGAAAAAAAAACGTTTTTGAAGTTCAATTCGTTGGTGGGAATTTGTGCAACGGCCTCCCTCCCCTCGCCCCCCCTCCCCCGTCATGAGATCCACTTAGCGTCGTGAATTCAAGTGTGTAAGAGCTTGGTTGGCCTTT
>NC_051414.1:322643-322911 GCF_015228065.2 Penaeus monodon
GGAATTCCCTTTCCGGAATGACGGCGGGGAACTTGCCTGCAAACCTGCAACTGCTACTGTTGCGGTTGATAAAGCTCTGGATTTAAGTTGGGAATTGGGAATAGCCCCCTCGCTCAGGGCCGAAACTGCCGCGCATACTGCCTGCATACTATTACAGGCGACGTGCATGTTTACATACCATCTCATACTGGAAACGGTTGGCGCGCATGTTTACATCTCGTCCCCGATCTCGACGACGGTGTTTGTCCCACACGCAATCGGCGGGCGT
>NC_051414.1:323269-323878 GCF_015228065.2 Penaeus monodon
TTATTCGTCTCGTGTTTTCCTCTCCCCTCCCCCTCCGGCAGCCTCCGTCCTTGTTGCCGGTTAATGTTCTCCGCCGATTCTTGTGAAGTCGAATTCCACGAGAGGTTTGGTTGCCTGGTTTAGCCGTCGTCCATTATGTTTCGTGTGCATTCGCGTTCCGGATTCCCTCTTGAGAGTCAATGGCTTCGCTGTATCGATTCTTCAGTTCGAAGCTCCGGGGTTGGGGGGTGAGGGTTCTTTACGGCGAATCGTTCCGTTTCCCGTGATTTTTTTCTTTCTTTTTTGATGTGTCGCTCCTCGAAGTAAGACATCTTTTCTTTCCTGTTGTTAATTTGAATTTTCGAGTCCTGTTTCGCAAGCGGAGTCGATGACGGCCTCTATCTTACGGATTCGCTTGGTTCTGAAGCCTCGAACCAGAACCAGGGCCGTATCCTGCCCTTTGTAACGATTCGTGACTATTTGTGTTGTTTTCCCCGACCGATCGTGGGAAGTCACTGGGCGAGCTCAGTGTACGGTAATTTTGTATGCAAATTTTCCCTTGAGGGGTTTTGATTGCCAGCGAAGGACAGATTCATTATTTGGTGTTTGTGTGCGTTTGGCCGTCTTTGG
>NC_051414.1:324223-324690 GCF_015228065.2 Penaeus monodon
CCTCCACTCTTTTCAAGGGGTTGTCTCTCCTTGCCGCTCGAGCGCCGAACCAATTCAAGGGAGAGTTGTCGCTCGAGCGGGAGAATCGGATAAGAAAATCAGTCGGGAAGAAACGCGCCCTTGTCGGAGGAGGATCGAGGAGTTGCTTTTGTCTCGAGACGTAAATCAGTAAATCGCTTCCTGCGCGGGGCGGCCTGAAATGATCATTGGATTGGGTGAGCGATGGCCTGGCGGCTTCTTGTTTGAACCCTGCTATTTCCCCCTCCCCCCCCCCTTTTTATCCTTTTTTATTTCCTTGTGTGATGTATATAGCAGTTGTCTTTAGTGAAGATGGAAGATTGGTGTGCAGTTGGGAGAGGCTTGGCGAGTGGGTGGAGTTTGCGACTTCAGACTTTTGAATGCGCACACCTACTTCTGTGGTTGAAAGGGATACACGCTCGTTTTATGTATCCATATTTAAGCTACAT
>NC_051414.1:324994-325168 GCF_015228065.2 Penaeus monodon
ATCGCGTCAGCATGCCTCGTGGAATGTAGGCCTCCCCGCCGCATGCCCCGCGAGAGAACCTGCAGCGGAGGCGCGTGGCCCGAGGGCGGGCAGCGGCGAGCGCGCACCTCGGCGGGCGCCAGACGCGGTACAAGGCTCGCGGCGAGATCAGGGGCTTAGTCGACATCCCTTTTC
>NC_051414.1:325511-325748 GCF_015228065.2 Penaeus monodon
GTTGCTCTCTTCTTTCCTCTCGACTTACCTGCTGCTTCTGTTTTCCCTCAGCGAATATAACTTGATTTTGTCTCATCTGTTTTGCATATCCTCGCCGCAGTTGACTTGGGATTATGTATATGCTTCTTAAAATCTTGCTTTTTGTCTTTTCTGCGTTATTAACTCCCCCCTTTTTCCACTTCGCTTCGCACGGCCAACGGCGCGAGGAAACTGTTTGGGGAAAATACACACGCGCGC
>NC_051414.1:326680-326749 GCF_015228065.2 Penaeus monodon
CAAAAAAACCCCAAAATTTACAAAACCAAAACCCCACATAGGGGGGGGGGGAAAAAAAAAAATATTAAA
>NC_051414.1:327208-327405 GCF_015228065.2 Penaeus monodon
GGATAAAAGTAATTACACATTTTTTGGGGAAGAAAAAAATCTATGTTCAGGTAAGGATAAAAATTAGCTGAAAAGGAAAAGGGAGGAAAAAGCGGGAGGAAATACTGGCGACATTCAACATGATGAGGTTGGCAAAAAAACCCGCAGGCTTTTGGTGTCAGGGTGCTCGCTCCTTTCATGAAAATTTATCGCGTAGT
>NC_051414.1:327535-327609 GCF_015228065.2 Penaeus monodon
GAGGAACGAACTCACTCTCTTTAAGGCAATAAAAAGACCCCCAGAGGGGATGAGACCCAGAGACCGAGAGAATG
>NC_051414.1:328190-329201 GCF_015228065.2 Penaeus monodon
AATGTACCCAGAAGCCGAAAAACCGCGACAGGTGAGTTACCCATTGAGCCAAAGATCTGGGCATTGAAAGATACCCAGAGACCGAAAGACCGAGACAGAGGAGATACTCAGTTACTGAAAGTTCGGAACGTGAGAGATACCCAGAGACAGAAAAACCGGAACAGAAGAGACCAAAAGACCGAGACAGAAGAGATACCCAGACGGCACAGGAGAGATACCCGGAGACCGAAAGACCGGGTCAGAAGAGATATGAGACCCGAAGCCCGAAAGACCGGGTCAGAGGAGGTACCCGGAGACCGAAATACTAGACAGAAGAGATATGAGACCAGAAGCCGGAAAGACCCGGGGCCCCCCGGAAAAAAACCCCAACCCGAAATCGCGGCACAGGAGAATACCGGAGACCAAAAGACCAGCAAAAGGAATATATCCCGAGAGCCCCAACCCCGAAAGCCCGGGTAAGGGGAGATACCCGGAGGCCGAAAGACCGAAAGGCTGAACTAGCGAGGGAGGCCCCGACGTGGGGATCGCGTGAGGAGCGGCCCCGCGCGCAGAAAGCTCGAGCATCGCCGCTATCAAAGGCCGAGATGAATGTTCTGCGTGGCGATTGCGCAGCGAGGGGGGGGGGTTATTGCGCGTCCGCGAGGGGGAGGGGGGGGGGGGGGGAGGGAGAGTGGGGGGGGGGGGAAAGGGGGGAGGGGGGGGGGGGTTTGGGGGAGGGGAAGGAAGGGGGGAGGGAGGAAGGGGAAAGGGGGGAGGGGGGGGGGGGGAAGGGGGGGGAAAGGAAGGGGGAAGGAGAGGGGGAGGAAGGGAGGGGGGGAGGGGGGAAGGGAAAGGGGAAAGGGAAGGGGAGGGAGGGAAGGAAAAAGGGGGAAAAGGGAGGGGGGGGGAGGGAGGGAAGGAAAAAGAAAAAGAATCGGGTTTGGGAGAAGGGAGAAAGGGAAATAGCTGGCAAAAAAGGGATATTGAAAGGGAAAGTGAATATAAAAAAAAAGAAAAAAATTTTTAAAGGGG
>NC_051414.1:329270-329507 GCF_015228065.2 Penaeus monodon
TGAAGAAGGAAAGGGCTATTCTTAGAAACCAAAACACTCCGTATTTGGGGTAACCGTTGATTAATCTCATCATCTATTCCACCTTTTTTTTTTTAGCTCATGAATCCCCCTGCTCTCCCCCCTTCCCCCACTGCATGACACACCTGTACCCTGACTCAAGGTGAAGTCTTTTCTCCTCCCTCCCCCCGATCGCCCTTACACGCTTACTTCAGCCTCCCCCTCCACCTAATTTATTTT
>NC_051414.1:329779-329986 GCF_015228065.2 Penaeus monodon
TGTGACCTGGAGACGATGAAAAGGTCAGTCATGTGCTTAATCACGAATGTCATGTGCGTATGGCATGGATGCGTGTCTCCTGTGTGCGTATCTTTTTTTTAGAGGGTGCTGGTTGGGAAATGGCGCATATATATATTTCGCAGGTTTGATTTACGTCGGAATTGCTGTAGTATATTGTCGCAGCTATAGCCTACTTCTGGCGTGCCC
>NC_051414.1:330182-330936 GCF_015228065.2 Penaeus monodon
TATCTTAAAAGTAAAGACATACTCCAAACTAAATTTATAATCATCACCATCTCCTCATCACCTCCACAACGCTTGAGAAGTCGTAGACCCTAAATAAAAGAATGAAAAAAAAAGAGATAAATTACAGTACATCGGGAACCAAATAGAAACCCCATAAATAACAACACAAGAATAGATTAAAGGAATACTTGTCGCGTTCAGTCAAATATTGATTTCAGCGGCGCGCGTGGAGTTCGTACCCTGGGAGTGCCACGCGCGGGGAGGTCTAGGCTTAGGCTCAGTCGGAGTGGAGGCGGGGGAGGGGAGGTGGGTGGGCGGGGGCGGAGGTGGGGGGGAGGGGAGATAGGAGGGAGGAGGGGGTGTTGGTGAAGGGAAGGGGAGGTTGTTGGTGAAGGGGAAGGGGAGGTTGTTGGTGAAGGGGAAGGGGAGGTTTTCGGGGAGGGGAAGGGGAAAGGGGTTGGTTTAAGGGGGAAGGGAGGTTGTTGGTGAAGGGGAAGGGGAGGTTGTTGGTGAAGGGGAAGGGGGAGGTGTTGGTGAAGGGGAAGGGGAGGTGTTGGTGAAGGGAAGGGAGTTGGTGAAGGGAAGGGAGTGTGTGAAGGGAGGGGGGGTTTGGTGAAGGGGAAGGGGAGGTTGGGGAAGGGAAGGGGGGGGTTTTTTGGGGGGAAAGGGGGGAAGGGGAGGTTGTTGGTGAAGGGAAGGGGAGGTTTTGGGGGAAGGGAAGGGGGGTTTTTGGGAAGGGGAAGGGGGGAAGGGG
>NC_051414.1:331221-331463 GCF_015228065.2 Penaeus monodon
TGGAGCGGGGCACGCCGAACTGCCCGCTGGGACGGCTATGCTGTCGAACGCTAATTGGCATGCGGACTAATTGCCAATTTAGTTCTGCAGTATCGCTGAACACAGAGGCCTGGCGGGAAATTGAGTAAATGAACAAACAAAGTGTTTTTTTTTTTTCTCCCTCTCTTTTTGTTATCGCATTTTTCCATCTTCTGTTTGTTTTTTGTGCGTTTATTAGTTTTTGTATTTTCTGTCTTGCGCTG
>NC_051414.1:331521-331653 GCF_015228065.2 Penaeus monodon
TCATTTATTTATTTATTTATTTATTTATTTATGTATATTGTTTATTATTATTATTTGCTATTTCCTCTTTGTGTGTGTGTGTTTTTTTCATATTAAAGAAATGCCCTCTATGCAATTTTCCGATAAGGATAA
>NC_051414.1:331844-332057 GCF_015228065.2 Penaeus monodon
AAAGGCATTGTGCATTTTTGCGGCTATAATATATTGTCAGTGGTGACGTTTTTTGCGAATTTATTGGAACATGTGTCTTTATTAAGGTTATTTCGATAATACATTGTTCAGTAATTTTTTTCGTCGAATGTTCTACTGATTTTACTGGCATGATTAGCATAAGTGATTGTTTTGAAATCTATGATGAATTTCAGGAACGGTAATTAATGAGAA
>NC_051414.1:332090-332287 GCF_015228065.2 Penaeus monodon
TGTAATATTATTGACAAATGAAGTGAGTGCAGTAAGTGTCATTGGCTCAGAAGTGATATGAAGCGAGGGTGAAGTTAATCAGGGAGGGACAGTCATTATGATCAAGTTTTATTAGGTTGAAAATAGATGTGATAATCATATTCATCCCTAGTATCGATTAATCTCTGTAGGTTAAAAAAAAGGTAAATGAATCGTCA
>NC_051414.1:332460-332915 GCF_015228065.2 Penaeus monodon
AGGCAGGGATGAATTTACCTGAGGGTGAATTGCAAGATGATGTGCATTATTATGTGATGTAACTATGACATCGTAATACAGGAGACAGGAGACATCTTGTTTATAATACGTTATTCACTGCTATGGGCAGATGTCACGCACGAGGGTGTGAAGCTTTTAAAGAAGAAAAATAGGTTGTTATATTTAATGTTATTCCTTGTTTTGTTCTTGTTGATTTTTAGATAAGAAAAGAGTTGTTGCTTTTGCTGTGATTGTTTGTTTGTTTTTGTTGATGGTCGTGTAAGATTTGGCTTTGTTGATGTGTTTGAGAGTATGATTATCATTTATTTTATATTTTTTCTTTATTTTTCATTGTGCGTTGAATAAGAAGCAGCAGTAATGTTGGTCACTCTCCACTGCCATTATTATTGTCAGTATTGATTGATTTTATTATCACGTTTCTTATACTGCTACTA
>NC_051414.1:333368-333544 GCF_015228065.2 Penaeus monodon
GCATGACGCAGAAATTTAAATGTCTTTGTTGCAAGTTTACATCAGCATGCATTCTCGGGCTCAGTGGCGGCGAAGGCAGCCTTTGGTGTTGGTACATAGTTGTTGTTGTTATCAGTGGTAGTAATTCAGTTGCCAGTTTTCATGTTATTGTTTTTGGTTCTCTTCCTTTCAACGTG
>NC_051414.1:333599-333735 GCF_015228065.2 Penaeus monodon
ACGAGAAGAATTAACTTTACAGTCATTATCATCACTGTTGTCACTGTTTTGTAATGAGAGCTGGGAAGTGTAGCCACTTGTTGGACAACCTAAATAATTCGTGTATTGCTTTCACTCTGGGTGATGGATGTTGCAA
>NC_051414.1:333957-334452 GCF_015228065.2 Penaeus monodon
TAACTTATGAATAGATATGCAAAAGCACACAGATGGGCAGATAGACACACCGAGGTAGAGTGAGTATGATACATAGAGACAGACAAACGCAAGGTTAAGGATAATGATACGGAGATAGCTATATAAAGAAGCATGAGGACTTTAAACAGTTGTCAGCAGATTTAGAGAGGGAAGAGAGACGTTGGCAGATGATGGCAGATGTTGGCAGAGAGGCAACAGTTCCGGGGGACGCTGGAACCGCCGGCGGGGTTGCTCGTTAGCGGTCGCACAGTGTTTTATTACATCCTATTTTGGACTTTTCTGTTTTTCCTTTTTCTTCTTTCCTCCTTTCTTCGTTTCTCTCTCTTTTTCTTCTCGGAGTCTCGCACTTGTTGGAAAGTTATCATTACTCTTGCTTTTTGGCTCATTTGTCCGAGAGCAGGAGAGAGAAGACAGAGGCAAAAGCCACTCAGTGTGGACGCTATTATGTAGGCCTATGTTGGCAGTTACGTGCGT
>NC_051414.1:334669-334882 GCF_015228065.2 Penaeus monodon
GTCAGATAGGCTTAGTCAGCAACCAACGATCACCTCATATGTTTATCTATGCATGGATTCATTAATTTATACATTCAGTTACCGACCTGTAACTATTGAATTGCCCAGTAATATACTGATTGATTAATGTTTCGATTGATCTTTGCACTCGAACATGCCGACATCATATTCGTACGTATAGATACTTATTTAAAGGCCTAGTGTTTGTAGACC
>NC_051414.1:335152-335275 GCF_015228065.2 Penaeus monodon
CGCTGCTGATGTGATTGTTCTCATTATGTTTCTCACACTAATTACTTTCCATTTTTCGTTCTTTGCAGGTAATAGCAAGACAACAGAGGTTTGGGATTCTTCCGGGAAGGTACGAAATAGGTC
>NC_051414.1:335436-335664 GCF_015228065.2 Penaeus monodon
GGCTCTTTACACAGCCTGTAAGTGTTTGTGTGTTCAAGAGTTCGTAGCGTGTGCATGCAGCCTATGAGGCGTGGCTGATTCTCATATCTCCCTCGCGGTCCGTTGTGTTGTCCGTGAGAAAAAAAGCCTGGGTCTACCGCTGATATTACTCTCGCGTTTTTAGGCCTAGCTTTCGGCCCAGTGAGAAATATGGTTATAATGAAGCCCTGACGCACGCACTCTGTCAGC
>NC_051414.1:335981-336106 GCF_015228065.2 Penaeus monodon
TGTACATACTGTATATAAAAACGAGGTGTGAGAGGCAAGAGAACCGAGAGGAACTAGCGATTCCGTATGGCTTGCGGAAGAATCTAGGCGCGTAACATTACCGAAGAGGATGGGGGGGGGGTACG
>NC_051414.1:336548-336630 GCF_015228065.2 Penaeus monodon
TCTGGCCATAGCGGTCGGATGGGCGGGAAGAGGGGGGGGGGGGATATCGACGTTTGTTGGAGGGGAGGGAGGGGGAGAATAG
>NC_051414.1:336696-337313 GCF_015228065.2 Penaeus monodon
AGAGGGAGATTTACATATAATGTGAGAAAGCTGGAAGAAGTGAGAAGAGAATGAGGGAGATAAAAGGGATGGATGGGGATCGATAGGAAAAATGCGTAGAAAAGTACAGAGAAAGTGGACATTTAGGTGGGTAAAGGCCAAGGAAAAAAGCAAAGGAAGGGACACAGTGAAAAGAAATGTGACAACAAGAAACGGAGAAAGAGAAATGTAAATGAAAATGAAGACAATAACAAGAATTAGCAGAAAGACGAAGAAAATGAAAAACAACAACAACAATTAGAAGGAAGACAAAGAAGGAAAATATATATATAAAAAAAAATGCGTAGAAGGCAGTGAGGAATGGAAAAGTAAGAAACAATAATTAGAATTAGAAGAAGGCCAAGGAATGAAAGAGAAAAAAAATAACGAAGAGTCAAGAACAGTAATAAATAAATAAATAAATAAGAAACATAGAGATAAGAAATAAAAGGGAAATAGCCAAGTAGTAAGAGGCAAGAGCTGAAAGGGAAAATAGAAAGCAGGGCGGGAGATGACGTTCTCATTGCAACATTTGCCGATGGAGTGATCGCCGCTCTGTTGTCGCGACGCCCTCTTGCGGAGCTCAGGATTAAGGGAAT
>NC_051414.1:337584-338111 GCF_015228065.2 Penaeus monodon
ATGTAAAATGGGGAGGAGATAAAAAGGGAGATAAAGGGAGAAAGGGAGAGGGAGGGAATTGAAGAGTAAATATCAAGGGAGTGAGGGGATGCAGAGATTAAGAGGAGAAGGTAAAATCAAGAGAGAGAAAAAACCAGAAAGGTGGTGGATCTGGAACACGGGCCTGAATAAAGCAAGCGAAAAGAAAATTAGTAATGAAACAGAAACCAAACCCGACACGAAAAAAAATAAAAGGAAAACACAAGGAGAGAGTCAACAGAAAATAGGCGAAGGAGAGGAGGGAAAAAATGGGGAAAATAGATAAGGCAATGGCCCTTAAAAACCTCCATGGGGAACAATAACATAAAAAAGTCATGTATAGGGAATGAGGCTTTGATATCCTGAAAATTTGAATGGTTGATAAGAGCGTCCATTACCCTGAATGTCGGGGCGGGGGCGGGGGTGGGGGGGCTTGGAATGGGGGGGACAGGATGAAGGGGGGGTGGAGGGGGATAAAGAGGAGGAGGGGGAAGTCTCTTAGAGCGGTT
>NC_051414.1:338443-339019 GCF_015228065.2 Penaeus monodon
CTGCGATTACGCTTTGTTATTGAGAAAGGTTGGAGGGGAAGGGAATAAGAAAAGGGGACAGACGGAGGGCTGTGAAATGGTCGGGTTTGGATCTCTTCCATGGTCGTTGCCAAAGACATTGTTATAGGCTTCGGTTTAGGCATAGATATGGGTGTAAATTATGGATATAAGCGTGTTCGTGCACGCATGCAAAGGCACGCGTATTGGACACGCACATGTCCCCCTTCCTCGTCTCTCATGTCCATGTGTATGCATATTTATTTTCATGAATTTAAGAGAAGGGATCGTAGGAATAATACTTGCCGAGATAGTGTGAGGATACCGAAGTAAATCGCAGAAAAAAAATGTCGTGCTGGTATGAATGGCTATTCGGGATGCAGGAGGAGGGGGGGGGGGCTAGTACAGCAGTGGGATGAGTGGGGAGGTAGTGGGGGTTGGTGGAGGGGTGGAGGGGGTTGAGGTGGGAGACGGTACGCAGCCTCAGGTAGCCTCTCACCCCGGGGGGCTTAACGTGTTATGACGAGCCAGCAAGCGTAAAGCGATGACAAGCCGCGTCACTGATGTAAACAAACGATT
>NC_051414.1:339062-339155 GCF_015228065.2 Penaeus monodon
ACGAGTGTAAACATATTTGTCAAGGTGAGAGAGAGAGATTAGTCCGTCTCCCGGATGAAAGTCAGGTAAGCAGTTTCCCTCATCAAGCAGATT
>NC_051414.1:339362-340159 GCF_015228065.2 Penaeus monodon
TAGGCTAGCGATGAATGTAATATGGACTCTGTACCCGACATGTCAAGTAGCTTAAAAATTACAAGTCATTTTACTGTATATTGGATTTTAGTACAGACGGAAGGATGTTTAGAGTTTGTCGTGTCAAATATGGAAATTGATTAGGTTATGTGTGAGCTGTTCAGTTATATGTTTGAGAATAATTATGGTCTGTCAGTTTACGGTATGAGTGTGGCTGAATGTCATTTGAATAGATGTATGAAGTAGTTTGTAAAGACTATTTTGTTTCGGGTTTAATGAGTGGTTATGTGAGTATTTCCTAGCTGTCTTGTTTTATACTTGGGTGGGGGGAAATAATAGGCCTACAAGGTGTTATATTTCCTTTCGGTCTTAATATTTTGCCCGGAGGTCTGTTTGGAAGGTAGATGAGTGGTGACGTGTTTCTGGTGCAGCGCCTCTGGTTTTGTGTAAGCCATTTTGTATTGTTTATGCTGTCACCTTCTCATACCCCCCCTTTTTTTCTTCCTCTCCCACGGTTCCCTTTATCTGTTTCCCTTTTCTCTCGTGCTATGATTTGCCTTCTCCCTTCTCCTCCTTCACCACACTTTTCTCTCTCTTCTCCTTCCTACCAACTACCCACTCTTCCTTCCTTTCTTTTCATTCCTCCTCTCCCCTTTCTTCACTCTTCTTCTTCCCTATCCCCTATATCTTACCTCCCTTCCCATATCTCTCTCCCTCTCTCTCTTCTCCCTTTCCCTCTCCCTCATTCTTTCTTTCCTCCTCTGCTTTTCCTTAACCATATCTTACCTCCCCTCCAA
>NC_051414.1:340234-340438 GCF_015228065.2 Penaeus monodon
CTCCCTTCCCTTCCCCCTCATTCTTTCTTTCTTCCTCTTCTTCTCCCTATACCCCTTATTCTTCCGTTCCCTCCCCACCACCCGGTTCCCCCTCCCTCCCCCCTCGTCTCCGCGCTGTGGTATAATTCTTGATGAAGCAATTAAGACTGTTGATATTAAGTACGTAATGGCCTGCTTGCGGTGTAGTGTTGGCGGAGATAGCAA
>NC_051414.1:340532-340605 GCF_015228065.2 Penaeus monodon
ATCCAATTTGACCTTTATTTGTTAACGTCTGTCATATAATCGCTGAAGATTCGTTTATGGCAAATATATGCAT
>NC_051414.1:341266-341664 GCF_015228065.2 Penaeus monodon
AGTTGGGAGACAGCGTTACATATCCAATAAACTCTTGTTTTTGACAACGTCTATATACAATAAACTTTTTATGACAACGTTACAAACTCAATAAAGTGCTAGCTGTCTCTCTCTCCCCTCCCCCTTCCCCATCCTCCGTCGTGTTTTGTGAGGGAGAAAAAGGTGACTGATGGAGATATAAATGACCCTTCTCGCACTTATCTGTATTTATTTACAGTATTTGAACCCCTTTTCTTGTCCGAGGGCGGGAGGGTGAGGGGGCGAGCGGGCGGCGTTTGTGGTCAGCTGATGGCGGGCGTGGGAAGCCCTGCTGGGGACCGTGTTCGAGATGGCTTTTTTTTTTGCGTGTTTTGGTTTGTCTCTTCTGCGTTTAGGTGTAGGTGTAATCTCGTTTTCCG
>NC_051414.1:342145-342636 GCF_015228065.2 Penaeus monodon
ACCCTCTCTCTCTCGTCGCTTACCTTTTTCTCCCCCCTTCTTCCCCTCTCCCTCCTTCCTTCCCCTCTCCATCCACACCTCTTTCCTCACCTCCCCCTCCTCTCCCCTTTTCCTCATGTCCTCTTAAGTGCTTGCGTCGAGGAAGTCAAGTGCTCCGCTTTCTCGTCACGGGGAAGGGCAGGCGCGACAGGTGGCGGGGATAATGCAAGAGGGAAAGGATGAATAAGGCAAGGAATAAAGCAAGTAAAAGGTGTACATGAAGAGGACGAAGATGAATGGGGGGGGGAGGGAAAAGTTGTAAAGTTGCAAGGGTCTCGGGTGTGCGTAAATCAGAGGCGGCGCGGGTGGTGAGGTAGATAGATTATAAGGAAACATCGAGGGGAGATGTATCCATGGGCTTTTTCAAAACGAAATGGACGACGGAGGGCGAAAGGGAAATGGGAGACGGGGAAGAAAATACACAGGAGAGAAGGGTGAAGACGTGAAAGTCG
>NC_051414.1:342669-342788 GCF_015228065.2 Penaeus monodon
GTTATAGGATCAAGGGAATCGACGAGGGTTGGGCGCTGCTCGTCGCTCCCGTGGGCGAGGCCATTATCGCAGCGGGGGAGGATGCGTGGAAGTTTGGCGTGAATGCGGAAGGGGGATGA
>NC_051414.1:343026-343179 GCF_015228065.2 Penaeus monodon
AGCGCAGGGTCCTCGGTCGTTTCGGCGATGATGCATGCGGCTCCGAGGGTGATGACGGATCAGGCCGAGGTGCTGGCTGGCTGGGTGATTGGTGATTGGGCATTTTAAAAGACGATTCGGAGATGCTGCCGCGGTGATGAGGTTGCGATTCCT
>NC_051414.1:343330-343959 GCF_015228065.2 Penaeus monodon
CAAGAGAATGTGGTTTATGTTTATGGCTGGATGTTTATTTTGTGATTTGGTTGTGTCCGTTTTCGATTTTTTAAAGTTGTCAATATTGTCTTTTAAAAAAATGGCTGTGTATTTGTTTTGAATTTGTGAATATACATTGTCTTAAGATAAAACGGCTCGTGGATGGATGAGTGTGTGAATGTTTAAAATGATTTTCTAAGTGGATGGATGAGTGTGTGAATGTTTAAAATTATTTTCTAAGTGGATGGATGAGTGTGTGAATGTTTAAAATGATTTTCTAAGTGGATGGATGAGTGTGTGAATGTTTAAAATGATTTTCGAAGTGGATGGATGAGTGTGTGAATGTTTAAAATGTCTGTGTGAATATTTGATTATCAGTATTCGTGTTTAATTGTTGGAATATCTGAATGCTAAATGCACAAATGTCTGATTAGTGAATGTTCAGGTGTAATGCGTAGATGTTGGTGTCATGAAGGTAAGTGTCTGAGTGCATGTTTTTCTTGCATTTATTGACTTGGATTTCGTCAAGTTCGAGCTGGAAGTGAGTGGACGAGGTGCAGGTCGTATCGATTTTATTTCTCATATTCAATTATTTACGATATTCGTTTCTATATTTCATCCGCTTAAGA
>NC_051414.1:344364-344587 GCF_015228065.2 Penaeus monodon
TTAACGGAAAATAACTTCAAGCAATTGGTATTGGCCTTTCTCGAACTGTCTTAAAAGAGTGGAAAATTTTTATCTGCAGTCCTCGAATTTTCATACATTTCCGTTAAGATGCTAAACAATCTCTCTAAAAGCATTCGGCGGTAGAGCTTGTCTGGTCTCTGTTTTAGGAAATGGCGCAGCTAATAATCGAGGGGAGTGAGAGATGAAGAGGAGCTGGGAGAGA
>NC_051414.1:344844-345026 GCF_015228065.2 Penaeus monodon
AGGAAGAAGGTGGAGGACGATATATAAGGAAAGGAAGAGAAAAAAAAGGAGAAGAGGAGCTTAAGGAAGAAAGGGAGAGGAAGAGCGAGGGAAAAAATCGAGTAATGGAGGGAAGAAACAGAAGTAAAGAGAATCAGACAGACGCAAATAAACGAAGACAGGGAATTAATTAATAGAGAAGG
>NC_051414.1:345062-345462 GCF_015228065.2 Penaeus monodon
TTATATACCTAGTAAAAAAAACTAGTAAAAATCCCTAGTAAAAAAAACTAAAAAATGACGAAGCGACGCATTCCCCATTTGCATAAGGGTGCGTTGAGCACAAGGCAAGCCAAGAGCCTACAGGAACCCCCGTGAAAGTGAATGGGCTTTCTATTTATAGGATACAACTTATCCTGCCCATTTCACAGGCCGGCGCTGATTGGCTGGGGACTCGGGCGACCATAGTTCACATATTTTGCATGATACCAACCGCCAGGAAGGCCGTGCCTGTGGGAGTACCGGTTGGGGTTGGGTATCTGGGGTTCAGTCCTGGACGGGGTATGTGCTGGTACCTTGTTGTAGGTTGGGGAGGTTGCGAGCGAGTGGGTGAGTGGGAGGTGGGGAAGAATTGGCCTATGCT
>NC_051414.1:345767-346063 GCF_015228065.2 Penaeus monodon
GTGTAACCGAAAATATTGTTGATGAAAGAAAGGCCAACAGGTGGGTAAGTGATATTAATAAATGTAATGTGATACCTGCCGTTAACGGTAACTCGATACCGACATTGATTGTAACGCTGGAGATGTTGGGTGCTATGTGATATCCACACGGAAAAAAATATATCCTCTCTGCTAATCATCCAGCCGGGAAAAGGCTATGCGATCAAATAAAATCGAATAATGGTTCGACGTCTAGAATAGAGGATAGAAGTGTTTGAAATGACTCCGATGTGACCTGCGCGGTGATACTGGGGATA
>NC_051414.1:346783-347160 GCF_015228065.2 Penaeus monodon
CGTGTTCTGCCGTCTCTTCATTCTGTCTTCTACTTACTCCTCACCTGCCTTGCTCACCCATATGCCACATCACGCATCAAACTCCTGCTCAAATCTCTCGCTCGGCCATTCTACATGATCATTCATCATTACCCTTATTGAGGTATGCAGCGTGACACACGTGCTGATATCCCTGCTTATATCACTGCTTATGACCTTCGCCACCCGGGGTCGACATGAGGGACACGATCCCAAGGGAGTAATAACTTTATGATTAGAGTGTGCGTGGCGGCCGCAGAGCTATGATGGGCGTTTTTTACGAGAAGGCAGGTGTGATCCTCCGAGAGTGCCTTCACGCCCCCCCACGGCTTGACACATTATCGCTTTGGGTGGGTCGA
>NC_051414.1:347729-348101 GCF_015228065.2 Penaeus monodon
TGAATACGCAGAAGGGAGATGAGTGTATTTAAAATAACGAAAGAGAAAAGAAATAAACCAAAACAAGAATGGATTAGCCGTATTTACTTGATTTATTGAACTGAAGACGTGTTGAATTGATATTTGATATTATAACTATCTATAAAAATTCGTAAGGATAACTATGGTTTACAGATTGAATTCCCTAGATTCAGTTTTATAGTAAAGAAGTTCTTTTAAAGTTAAGACGGTGTTACAAAAAGTAAATGGAGCCAATTATACAATGTTAAAAAAGTAATCAAGGTTATAATAAAAAAGGAGAAATAAAAAAATATATAATGGAAGTGTCACCTAGGATATGGAAGCAGTAAAAATGGAATGTAGGAATGGGAG
>NC_051414.1:348243-348547 GCF_015228065.2 Penaeus monodon
GTTAAATCTAAGTGTAAGAACTAATCCCAACTACAAAAAGCAATACGAAAGGAGTAGAAAGCTATACAGATCTCGGAACAAAAGGGTTAGATCAGTCGACACTATGATGAATCGCCAAATGAAGGGCGTGACGTCACCCATTGACTAGTGACTAATAGGGTCGTTTTCATCGCGTGTTAAAGAAAACGGAAAATGAACTTAATTATTATTTGGGAAGTTATGGGAAGGAGAAAGGGAAAGACGGAGATGTAAACAAGGGATGTGTAAACAGAGATAGAAAAAAATGCAGAGGAGAGGGAGGGGG
>NC_051414.1:348707-349028 GCF_015228065.2 Penaeus monodon
GACGAAAACAGATAGGCACATGCAGAATGAGCGAGAATACGAACATATGTTCGGAGCTAAAAAGGAGAGGGATGGAAAGGAGGGGATGAGAAAAAATGTAAAGTGAGGAGAGGAGAACAAGTGAACTGAAAAGCTTGTGATGATTACAAAGGGGAGAAACAAAACAGAGGAGTAACAGGAAAGAGATAGAAAGTGAGCGAGTGAACAACAACAGAAAACGAAGGCTAGTCATACGTAAGGGGAGAGAGGCAGGTAATTGATAAAAAATAGGGGAAGAGTAATAGAGACAAGATGCAAATAGGATGGAGTGGTTGTTCTCTG
>NC_051414.1:349114-349320 GCF_015228065.2 Penaeus monodon
TTTGAAGATTTGGTCAGCGTCCTTTGTGTTTGTTTACATGCTCTTCCGTGTGTTCGGGGGTGTGCAGGCGCGCGTGTGTCTGGTGAAGTGTGTCAGAGTGTGGATCGGTCTGTGTTGACTCAAGTCAGACCTGAAGCGGCTGCCCTGTGTACCTGGGGTTGCGGCGAAGGACATTTCCACAACAAAAGTAAGCTAAACAAACGTAT
>NC_051414.1:349648-350187 GCF_015228065.2 Penaeus monodon
GAGCGCCAGGGCCCGGCGTCTTATGTAATGGGGGTGCGAGATAAAAGACCCATTACGCCCCATCATGTGCGGGTTATCGTCTGACTGCTGCCTCATCTTCTTCCTCGGGGAGCCTGCGTCCGGTATTCCTGAAGGAGGGGTGAGTGAGGAAGGAGGGGAGGGAGGAGGGAGGAAAGGGAGGGAGGTGAGTGAGGAAGGAGGTGAGGGAGGAAGAAGGTGAGGGAGGGAGGAGGTGAGGGAGGAAGGAGGTGAGGGAGGAAGGAGGTGAGGGAGGAAGGAGGTGAGGGAGGGAGGAGGTGAGGGAGGAAGGAGGTGAGGGAGGGAGGAGGGTAGGGGAGGTATAGAGCCATGAGGTGGAGAGGAAGTGTGATGAGAGTGTAGGTAGAAGGTAGGGTGGGAAGTTGTAGAGAGGAGGGAGGGTTTTAAGGAGGTGGGGTAGGGAGGGGAGGGGCAAATAGTGTGTTTGTGTATTTGTGTAGCAGGAAGAGGAGGAGGGGGGTGGGGGTGGATATGAATCGTGAATATGTTGAAGGGGGACG
>NC_051414.1:350334-350540 GCF_015228065.2 Penaeus monodon
GCGGGAGGTGTGAGTGTATGGGGAAAGGCAAAGGGGGGGGGGGGGAGACCGCAGCCCGCCGAATGGATGGATAGAGGCGAGTGTAATCTGCTAGCGAATAAGGCAAGCGAAAACAGCCATAATTTGGGGATATCAGATTGCAAAGTCTTCTTTTTTTTCTTTCCCTCTTTACTTCTTAGATAGCTTATATATCGTCCGCGAAGATA
>NC_051414.1:350567-351008 GCF_015228065.2 Penaeus monodon
AAAAAGTCTTAGGGAGACGTTCATGGGGGGGGTAGGGAGAGAAAGAGATAGCGTGGATGGAGGAGAGAGAGGAAGGTATAATGCAGAGAGGAAGGTTGATGTTATTTGGACAGAGGGACAGAGAAGGACACGAAACACGTGGAATGAAGAAGCAAGGTCACTGGAGAAGTTAGAGAACGAAAGAGAGTCAAAGAAATAACCACATTGTCAGGCCATCAGATGTGCGTCTGGGCGTGCCCCTACTCTGCCCCCTCTCCTTCCCTCCATCCCACTCCCTCTGTCTCTCCCCCTCCCCCTACGCTACCCCTCGCCTTCCCTTTATCCCACTCCCTCTCCCTCTCCCTCCCCTATCTCCCCAGACCCCCCCCTCTCCTCTCTCCCATACCCCAGCGAACCTCTTGTGGGTGCGACGTTGCCAAACATTCCTTTCCTCAGTCTGAA
>NC_051414.1:351146-351825 GCF_015228065.2 Penaeus monodon
CGTGCGCGCGCGTCTGTATTCGAGTATTTGTGCATTATGATCATGTTTGTGGAGACCCACATGCGTTTGTGTGTAAGCATGTGGGCATAAATGTGCGTGCGTGTGCCTTAGTATAAATTTAAATTTATTTTCAGTTCCACAACCAGTAGTGCAAATTCAAATATGATGAAAGGCCTGATGAGGATTTGTAAGACGAAAAGGAAAAGGGAATAAACCACATAAACCACATAAACCTAATCTATATTATACATGCCTGTCCATGCTGTGTAAAGAGAAACAAAGATCCAGCCAGACCCAATTGGCGTCATGTAATTCCACCCACGATCTATTTTTAGCATCCACACAGGTTAGGTTCGCAACAACAACAACGAGAATCCACAGAGGTCTAAAGCTCTGCTCCACACGCACCCCAGACAAGCGGAAATAAAGAAGAAACACGAGTTCCGCATGGGTCGAACATTACACGTTATGCGTCCACGGATGATCCGTCGGCCTATGGAAATCCCTTTTGTAACAGATAAGCCCCGTGTCCGCCGTCGCTGAATTGCAGCTTCGGAGACAAATGGAAAATTCATGTCACCATTAGGGAAATATGAGGCCGTCTCTGGAGTGGTAGTCCCGAGTCTTGATCACCTACCAGGCGAGGGGGAGAAGAGGGAAGAAACCTCTGGGAATCCGC
>NC_051414.1:352157-352533 GCF_015228065.2 Penaeus monodon
GTATTTCCAATTCCCCTCTGTGCCTATCCTTTTTTTTGTTTAAGGGTATGGGGCAGAGGACTCCTTAGAGAGATGTGAGATCGCCTTGTGAGATAAGACGAAGAAGGTGAAACCTAAGAGCGCCTACCTGTTGTCTTTTTACCACGGGGGAGATGGGGAGGGCGGGCCGGGGGGGAGGACCAGTGTTCTTTGTTTTTTGTTTTTTCCTGTTATTTCATGTATCGCATTCTTTTGTTTCAGTAATAGGTACCATGTGAACCTAGTTGTTCAGGGTTTTTCTGAAAGTGCATCTTTGTAGGCCCTGTGTTTCGTTCTTTTTATCTTTCTATATTCATGTATTTTTGATACATACATTTTTGTAGCGTACGCTCGCTGG
>NC_051414.1:352853-352965 GCF_015228065.2 Penaeus monodon
GTATATTCCGAACCTTATAGATAGATATGTAGTTAAATTGGAATTACATTTATTAATCCATAATATCTCGGATATGAATGTTATATATTTTCCTTCTTTAATGTAGGCTTAA
>NC_051414.1:352985-353230 GCF_015228065.2 Penaeus monodon
ACTTTATGTGAAAAAAATAAACATACTATTAATTTTTTATCCTTTAGATTGATTATTCCTTGATTACTTCGCTACACGAGTAAAAAAAAAATATTTTTCTCTAGGTGTTTATCCTTTTTTTTAAGTTCTGGGACAAATGAAAGTACGTTTGTAAATATGTATCAAGTGATGTTTTACGTTATTTTGATTGTTTATTCGTCACTTTTTCTGCATTTTTTTCATACGGGGATCTCCTAAACGGCAAC
>NC_051414.1:353259-353766 GCF_015228065.2 Penaeus monodon
GTGGGAAGTGATACTACGTATAATTCAAAGAGAAGCATTTTTCACACTGGTACTTAGAGGTTTAACTCTGTATTGTCCCGACTTTCTGTCACAGTACATTAGATTAGTACAAAAAATAATGTTGTTGCAGCCGCGTAAAGCCATTTACGTGGAATTGCAATTTTCTGTTTTCTCTGTATGTACACTCGGTGAAAATTATATAATTATATTGGATGCATTTTGAAATAAAAAGTTATAATTGAAGCTAATTGTTTTTTATTTGACATATCTGTGTGATATAATATAGTGCGAGGTGGATTTCTTTTTTCTCTACGGGACACGTTAAAGTTTTCTTATATCTTGTTGTTAATATTACTTCTTCACTTGTTCGTCGGGAGAAAAATACACACCATAGGTCTAGTATTTCTTTGTCCTTTTTAAGGTAACGTGAGGAAATATAAGAGGCAATTAGACTGGTGGTTCGTCACTGAAGAGTTTTAGCACAAGTGTCGTGTGGCTCACTCACTC
>NC_051414.1:353792-353946 GCF_015228065.2 Penaeus monodon
ACGCACACTTCCTTGGGTGAACAAAAGCTTTCTTTCGGGTCCTCTGCCCCACCCTTCTCGTTTGTTCTCTTTCTATCCTCGCTACGTATTTTTCCCTCCTTCCTTTCTCCATCTGCTACTCCCTTTCTCGCACTCTCTTTGTTTTTTTTTAACC
>NC_051414.1:354193-354590 GCF_015228065.2 Penaeus monodon
TTTATTCTTGCCAACGAATCTAGGCTACACATTCGATATAGATCTTCAATGTTGCACACGAGAGTTACGGTGATGACGCAATAGTTTCTCGGGGGATGATGCTGGTGGTGATGGGGCGGGATGGGGCTAGGGACGAGGGAATGAGTGAGCCCTAGGATATGGGGCTATGGGAAGTTGTGTGGTGAACTGGGTTAGGGGAGGGTGGTGCGCGGAAAGGGGTGAGGGTAAGGCATGGCGAGGAAAGTGGTGTGTGAATGGGGAGAAAAAGGGCTGTGTGACATGGGATAGGTTTTTTAGGCAAGAGGGTGTTGATGGGGGGAGTGTGGGCTTTGTGGGGCAGGTGGGGCGTCAGCTTGCTTGGCTTTTTAGTGATGGTTGATAGGTGTTGGTACTGGGA
>NC_051414.1:355036-355166 GCF_015228065.2 Penaeus monodon
TGGCACTGCCGTTGTCGTTTGTGAATGATCATTGGTGTTCCCTCGTTTTTCCTGTGATGATACGTTTTTGGGAGTGGGAGTGCATATGCGTCTGTGTTGATTTTAATGTGAATGGGAGAGGGAGCAGGGA
>NC_051414.1:355461-355771 GCF_015228065.2 Penaeus monodon
GCCTGGTTCACGAAGTGGTTTCTTTCTTCTTATTGCATGCGATAAAAGAGGGGAACCTAATATAATTCATTTCTCCCGTCTGGCTGCATCCCTGCGCCATCTGCATTAATATCATCATGCTAAGAAGTGCCGGGTAGGTTTGGAAATCGCCTTTTATTGCTCCTTTCTAATCTCTCTCATCCTCTATCTCTCGAGTAGATACTGGTTGAAGGTATCGAGTTCTCAACAACCCATTCTCTCTTCAGTTCGCATTTTCTGTTCGTGATCAGTCTCAATCCGTTTTTCCAGTGTGTCGGGGTCTGGTCGGGTC
>NC_051414.1:356263-356380 GCF_015228065.2 Penaeus monodon
GCTATCCCTCTCCTCGGGCAACGCCGTAATAAGGTGGGCATCGGATGGTGATGAATGAACTGGGTGTCAAGAGACCCGGTTTCTATGTAAGGTCGGGCTTCATGGCGCCGGGTCAGT
>NC_051414.1:356426-357438 GCF_015228065.2 Penaeus monodon
AGATAAGGAGGAGTGGGTTGGGGGAAGATGATGATGCTGATGACGACAGTGATGATGATGAGAAGGAAGTGGAGGATAAAAATAATGAAGAAGAAGAATAAGATGAAAAGAAAGAAGAAGAAATGAATGTAAATTTGATGAAGAGTAACGAATGAATTAAGTCGAATGAATGAAGGAGAAAATGTGAATGGTAAGGAAGAGGGGTGCGATGGGGAGATGAATAGATGATGGGATGGGGGGGGGGGACGTCCGTTTACCTCGCATGACTCGACGTGCATCCATGGGAGGCGAAGGTGTCTTTAGAAATAGGAGTTTGAGGTTGATGAATCGGTGGGTACGAAAGCCGGCATGGGGACAGGGGGGGAGGGGGGAGGCGGTCAAGAAGGTAAGTAGACCGTAAGACAAGTAGAAAGGTAAGGAAGACTGATAAAGACTGATAAGAGAGAGGGAGGAAACCAAGACTGGTAACTAGGGAGGTAGAGAGAAAGCGTTAGGGTGAATACACGAGCAGCCTTGATTTATTCATTGTCCAAATAGTTGGATTTTTTCGCAAAGGAAGGAAATGCCAAGAGGACGGAAACAAAAGGATGAGATGCGAAAACACAGGCAAGCCGATATATAGGCAAGTAAATAGATAGAGAAACGTATATTAACAGAGAGGGGAGTTCTACGATGCATCATAAACCGAGACGGAGGCGGGAGGCATTTAGAAACAGACAGACATACAGCTTGCAGGGAGACGGGCATCCATACAGACAAGCAAATGAACGAATGCACAAGTACACAGGCCGCCCGGGACAGAGGAACAGCCCGTCACTCCCCGGCTGACTGGCTGCCTGGCATGCAGGTCCCGCCGCATATGAGTGCATTTTTTTGCAGACTTTTTGGTGTTTGACTTCGAGGCTGACTATGTAGGATCCGCGGGGGGGCTGGAAAACGGGCAAGGATCCTCCTCGAACCGAGCTAGAGTTGCTCTTGGGATTTTTTATGTCTGTGTAGGGTCGGTGAGTTT
>NC_051414.1:358029-358215 GCF_015228065.2 Penaeus monodon
TATCGGAAGGGATAAGTCGGGAAGTTGGAATTGAAATCGCGGAGGGAAAGGCATTTTTTAAGGGAGACGAGAGACGTCATTGCACTTAATGGGAGGTTTAGAGTGAAGGGTTGATTGGTTGATTGCATTTGGCGTTGAAAAATGGTGCAACATTGAAAAAGATCAGACACCCTCGGTCACACATGC
>NC_051414.1:358400-358480 GCF_015228065.2 Penaeus monodon
ATAGAATTTCCCATCTCGGAACTTTCTCTTTGAGAAAAAAAAGTGCAGAGTTAACGACAAAAGAAAAATACATACCCCCC
>NC_051414.1:358521-358744 GCF_015228065.2 Penaeus monodon
GCTTTCATAATCTCGCGACCGCCCATAGAACTGGTGAGGCGCCACCCTGAAGGCGCTCGGGGTCATTTAGGGCTGTTGATCAGAGTCAAATGCGCTCGACAATAAAGTTTATTTATAGTGTCCATTTGTCAGCCGAGGAAGAGGGGGCGGCGAGGGAGGCGGGAGGAGGGCGGCAGGGAGAGGGAGGAGGGTATTACAGGAGGAAAGCAAAGCAAGGAGGAGG
>NC_051414.1:358982-359125 GCF_015228065.2 Penaeus monodon
GGTAGGGATTATAGAGGGGATGCAGAAGGACCAGGAGAGAAGGGGAAGAAGCCACAGGGGGGGGGATAGGGAAGGAGGAGGGTATGAGGGCACGGAAGGAAGGGGGGTACCCGGGTGCTCTTATCCTGTGATGAAGGAGATAA
>NC_051414.1:359208-359680 GCF_015228065.2 Penaeus monodon
AGAGGAAATAGTTAAAGGTTGCGTTTGGCTGATAGATTGGGATGTACTGGATGTGTTGAATTGTGCCATTGTGGCGGTAACGAGGTTCGCCAATAGATGCTGCGGCTGATGGATGCGGTCGAGGTGATAGGCGGATGATGCCACGTGGTTGCAGGCTGTGCTTTTTTATACGGTTGTATGGATTTTTTGAGGTGGGGGGATTTTATAGTGTTGTTACTCCTGTGACTAATGAACACTTTTTTTCTTTCTTTTTCTTCTCATTTGACGTAGAGACAGGATGATTCTCAGAACTTTTTGCCCTGAAGATTTGTGTTCCCTTCATATTGCCAAACTCGGGATCAATATTCAGATAAATGCATCAGTCACAGGGCGAGAAGGAGAGATGGAGGAGGAGGAATGGAAAGAGTGTGGGGGAAATAGAGGGGATAAGGATAAAAGAAGGAAAGAAGGGCGTAAAGATGGGAGGAGGGAG
>NC_051414.1:359743-360004 GCF_015228065.2 Penaeus monodon
TCTCAGGCAGACAAACAGACATGATACAGACACATCAAAACGAAACAAAGAACAGAAGACGTCGAAGAAATACAATAAACGAAAGAGGAGGAACAGCCCCGAGATACGAAAGAAACGAGAGGGAGAGGAGAAAATGGAAGAACCATTGTTCAAAAGGATAATAACTGCTTCGGAACTAATGCTCGAACTGGAAATGGAAGTCCCTAATAGCAGAGCCGGGAGAGGGACATAAATACTAGCTCGTTCTCGTTTTATTTTATA
>NC_051414.1:360087-360218 GCF_015228065.2 Penaeus monodon
CCTATTAAAGCCTTTTTTATTTCTTTATTTTGGTGTTTTTGAATCTGTGGCTCGTCAGCTTTTTTCGGGTTGTTATTGCAAGCCAGAAATGACAGGATGATATATTTACTTTCTTTATTGGTTGAAGCAAG
>NC_051414.1:360393-361237 GCF_015228065.2 Penaeus monodon
TATCTTTCCTTCCATGCGTTGGGTATGAGTGGCATGCAGTGAGACGCGTGCAATAACGTGCATGAAAGCGCGGCTGAGTCAGTGCATGCATGCAACGGCGATGCAATACGGCGAGCTCCTCCGTTCGCATTTTGACGCGTCTGTGCATGGTTTGAAGAAGAAATAAAATCCGTTTCCTCTTTATTGTATATTTTTGAGGTTGCCGTTATCACTATCAGTTCAACGATGGTGATAACAATTGTGATGTTTTTTTGGTTATCGTTGTTTCTGATTTTTTTGTTTTTGTTTTTGTTTACGTTGTTACTGTTGATTTTGTCTTCATTGTTATTGCTTTATCTGTAATATCATTAGATTTTTCTTAATTATTGTTAATGTTTGTTTTATTTGTAGTCTATGGTGGTGTTACTGATGATGGTGATGCCGATAGTGGTAAAGATATTACAGCTGTCGAGGTAAAAAGTGAGGATAATGTCGATAATGAAAAAGAAAAATATAAGCTACTTTATGATTATGACAAGGGTCTGTTAATCATGACGAGTTTGATAACAACAACAACAACAGTAGAGATAATACTAGTGCCACTAGGCCTACAGTAAATGACAATATTATCTTTGATATTGATAATGTTGAGGATAACGATAGTCACACCGACGATCACCGAAGACGCAGGCAAGTAGATGGGGACAGCAGTTGATGGGCAGGCAGAATGCGAAAGGTGAAAGGTCAAAGGTCAGGTTGGCGTTGTTTTTAGTGGCGTTGTGAAGGAGAGGCGGATACACAGGCTGCAAAGAAAACGGGGCCGGACGGACTCTCATCGTAGGTGTACGGTAAATGGGATAGGCTG
>NC_051414.1:361484-361631 GCF_015228065.2 Penaeus monodon
AGGGAGTGTGGCAGAAAGGCGGAATAAAACGAGAGCAAAGCAAATGCAGGAAGTGAGAGGGATGGGCGCAGGCAGGGCAGTGATTTAGTTCGGTAAACGTAAACTCTGCAAAAATGGAGGAAGTGGAATGGGAACGAGAAGTGACCC
>NC_051414.1:362069-362169 GCF_015228065.2 Penaeus monodon
GACACATCTCAGGTCACATGATGTGATGCTCGGTATACTTGAGAATGGAAAGTCTGCAACGAGACGGGTGGGTGGGCAAAAAGGTATTATTTCCTTGAAG
>NC_051414.1:362373-362505 GCF_015228065.2 Penaeus monodon
TAAGAAAAATTAGATAAATAGATAAGGAAGTAAACACCGTGACAGACCGAAGAAAAGACCGAATCTCACACGCGAGTGAGTATAGATTATCCCTCCCCCCCCGCGATTTCACTGGCAGAAAATTTAGGGGCA
>NC_051414.1:362674-362836 GCF_015228065.2 Penaeus monodon
GTGCACGGCGAGACAGCCCAAGGTCGGTTGTGGTCGGCGTGCACGAGAGAACATAACCGGGGAAAAGGGCCATTGATCGTGGGTCGCCTTTTAGAGGGGGTTTGGTCCACTGCAGGAATAGGGGGCTGTCTTTTGCTGTTCGTTCCTCTGTTTTTTTTATGA
>NC_051414.1:363061-363582 GCF_015228065.2 Penaeus monodon
TCCACCTTATCCCCCCCCATCCACCCTCCTTCCCATCCACCCTCCTTCCCATCCACCCTCCTTCCCATCCACCCTCCTTCCCATCCACCCTCCTTCCCATCCATCCATCCATCCACACCTCACACTGACGTCGTTTCCTCCGCTGTCGCTCTCGTCTCTCCCCTCGTATTCGTGCAGCACCATTTACTCTTCCTCTCCCTTCTGGTTCTCCTGGGCTTCCTTCATTTTCTCCTTCTCTGTTCCTCAGACATGAGGAAGGAGTCGAAAGAACTCAAGAACTGAGGGGAGGGGTCCTCGGAGGGGGTGCGCAGGGAGGGAGAAGCCTCCACCCCCCTCCTCACCCTTCCGCCCCGCCCTTCTAGGAGTCATGTCATAGACCGGTGGTGTGGAGGGAAAGGAGGGGGGGGGGTAAGGGTCGTTTCTTATCCGGAGCTAATAATTCCTTGCAGGATTCTTCCAAAACAGGATGTTTCTCTTGAGGGGATCTATGGTTTGTGGACACGGGGCGAGTGGATCACCTT
>NC_051414.1:363829-364714 GCF_015228065.2 Penaeus monodon
TATTCATGTATGCGTGTCTGTTTCTGTATCTCCTTGTATCTCAGTCTGCGTGCATACATATGGATGTCCGAGGGAAGTATAGATTACACGGTTAAATGCGGCAGGTGTCGTCACCCGGCATCCGGTAGCCGAGTGCAGAACCTGCGTTTGATTACACTCGGCGTGGTTAGCAACGGAGGCGTATTTGGGACTTTCAGTGTTTACAAACGACGGGGTGTGTGCGTACCCTCTTTCCAGTGTTACCACCTCGCGAGTGGGCGTAGAAACCCGTCAGTATTACTACTGCAGGTGTGTGTGCGTGTGCACCCCAGCTTCATATACCCAAACTCACGTAGGGTGTACAGTGGGTGTGACCAAACTCGTATGGTGTTATTTACACTTGTGCAAGCTTCTGCAACCTCAACCCCCACCAGCAACTCCACTCGTTTCTTCTTAGCATGGTAACCCTAAGTCTATATTTCACCTGTTTGTATTTTTTGGTTTTGTGCTAAATGGCAGTAGCGTGTCTTGGTGTGTTTTTTGTTTGTTACCAGCTTCACTTCATATGCATTTGATAGGCATGGTGGAACTGTATGTGTTCGTGTCATTGCATTGGGCAGATGTGCATGAGTGCAGTGCCACCATAGTGGACTATTCATGTGGCACAAAGACCACGAAAACCTCTCTTAAGAGTTCGCGAAAACTACTCTTAAGAGTCCGCGAAAACCTCTCTTAAGAGTCCGCGAAAACCTCTCTTAAGAGTCCGCGAAAACCTGTTCTTAAGGAAAAAGCCCTCGACGGTCCGTGTTAAAGCGGTCACAATCCCAAGTCCTTCAGGTGCGAGACGCTCCTGTGCTCGAGCCGCGTTCCTTCGAGGCACGACGCATGGAGGAAGAGCCGTGGCGT
>NC_051414.1:364745-364918 GCF_015228065.2 Penaeus monodon
GGTGGTGCGTCATCGCGAGGTAATGCGGAAATGACTGTGGTCGTAGCGAGTCGTTCGCGGGTCGGTGGCGGTGATGGCGTTGCCCCTCGCCTCCGGAGAGATTCCAGGACAACTCCGTCACCTGATACGATCCTGAGGTCGTGAGGGGCTGTCGCGATTCAGGATTTAAGGAA
>NC_051414.1:365006-365174 GCF_015228065.2 Penaeus monodon
ATGAAAGGCGGAAGTATGCTTACTAATCGCGTATGTTGGTCTTTCATTCGTGCTGTCTTCTGGTACAATTATATTTCTATTGTTTTAAAACAGATGTCTGTATTCTTGCTTGTCTGTCTATGTCTTTCAGTTTTCCTTTTCCCTCCCATCCCCACGGTTATCCACCAC
>NC_051414.1:365326-365600 GCF_015228065.2 Penaeus monodon
CAGCCATTTCCCTTCCAAGTGCTTTCTCGTTTGCTTTATGGAACTCGTGACGATGACAGAGTGCCAGGGCTTTGGCATTCATGGAGCGTGAGCGCGGACTCGATATCTCGATGCGGGAAGGTAAAGACGTCAGGGGTGCCATGCCTCTTCACCTGAGTGCCAGTGCCAGTGGGAGCGACGGAGTTTCCCTCCCGTCCCGCCGGCCCTGTTCTCTTTGTTTTGCTCGTTTTGTGCATGTGTAGAGTGCGTGTGGGTAATAAGTGTATGTGTGTAT
>NC_051414.1:365619-365782 GCF_015228065.2 Penaeus monodon
ATCTGATGAGGAGGGATTTTGGATGATGTCGAGTATTGTTCTAAAATGATTTCGCTTTTAGGAATGGCAGGTTCGTAGGCTGAGGGGAACTGTTTAGCTTTTCCCTTCTTGGCTCCACTGGGACCTCGATGCTGCCTTTCGCCTTTCATCATCCCACGTTCTA
>NC_051414.1:365967-366430 GCF_015228065.2 Penaeus monodon
GTGATGTCATGCACGTCTGATGCTATGACGTCATGCAGGTCACGTTGTTGCGCCTTTGTTCTCGTGTCGATAAGAAAGCGTGATAAAGGTGATAAGAGAGAAAAAATATTTTATGGTGATGGTAGCAAAGGCCTTGCATTGGAATACCTATGGCAGTTAAATAGTCGTAATTTTTGTATAAAAAGATTTTCATTTTCTCCATTCTGCACACGCCATGTTTGCTAGTCTCAATATCATTATGTAAATGTTTAGTCAGAATATAGTTTTCATTGTCGTTGGAAAAGCAGTGGCCCCAGGATTAGCAGTAAGACAGGCAATAGCAAGCGTCGGATGGAGTGACGGCAGACTGCGGTCAAAGTTAGAGTTTACAAACACGCACATAAAAAAGAGTCTCACTAGAACTGGAACGTTTTGAGCACATCCTGTTAGTCGCTCCTCCAGTGGCGGCGAACAGACACATCCG
>NC_051414.1:366677-366808 GCF_015228065.2 Penaeus monodon
GATCGTAAGTGAGCAGCAAACGCCATCTGCTGCCAAACCGGCAACGGCGGCAAATTGCAAATCACGAAAAATTACGTTGGGAATCCGCGATGGTAGTGACAGCGCGTGGTGCCAGTGGGTCAGTGGAACAG
>NC_051414.1:366930-367352 GCF_015228065.2 Penaeus monodon
ATTCGGAAGTAGGTACGTATGTGCATAAAGGGAGTGAGGGAGAAGGCGTACTGAACATGCACTTGTGTGTCTGTATTTTTGTGCGTGTTTGTATGCGTCCATGTGTCTGTTTGAGTGAGGGAAATCGAGTGCTTAAGTAATAAATAAAAAAGAATGCGTGCGTGCGTGCGTTACTTGAGTGTGAACGGACCCACGGTTAAACGTCCGGCCACGCTCGCCGCCGACCCCCGGTGGCTATCCTGTTATTCGCTGGCGGGAGGGGGAGTTGGGGGGGCGTGATGGAGGGGGGAGAGCGAGGTCAAGAGGAGCAACAATTGGTATTGTTGGAGATAGCATGAAGATGAGGTAGGGAGGGAAGGAAGTTGAAAATAGAGGGGAGGGGGGGAGAGTGGAAGAGGGGAGAAGGAGGAGGGGGAGGGGAT
>NC_051414.1:367445-367607 GCF_015228065.2 Penaeus monodon
AGAGGAGGGGAGGAGGAGAGGGAGGGAGGTAGATAGAGAATGGGGGGAGGCACTGCATCACCCCCACCCCCTCTTCTCGTGTGTGACCGTATGATGACGAATACAAACTCACTCATGTGACGTCGATAGAGTTCGCCACAGTATCTTGCATCACCCTGGCAC
>NC_051414.1:367951-368654 GCF_015228065.2 Penaeus monodon
TCCATGGCGGAGCTGGTACTGGGGGAAAGGGGAGGGGGTCGATACGGAGGATATAGGGGAGGGGAGAATGGAAACGAGGAAAGGATCACTGGAGAGAGGAGAGGGACAGAGAGGTGAGAGGGGAGAGGAGAGGGCAGAGGGGTGAGAGGGGAGAGGAGAGGGCAGAGGGATGAGAGGGGAGAGGGCAGAGGGATGAGAGGGGAGAGGACAGAGGGGAGAGGGGAGGAGAGAGGGGAGAGGGGAGAGGGCAGAGGGATGAGAGGGGAGAGGGCAGAGGGATGAGAGGGGAGAGGACAGAGAGGTGAGAGGAGAGAGGAGAGGACAGAGAGGTGAGAGGAGAGAGGAGAGGGCAGAGGGATGAGAGGGGAGAGGGCAGAGGAGAGGGCAGAGGGATGAGAGGGGAGAGGGGAGAGGGGGAGACTGAATCAACCGGCACTGACGAAGCGGAAAGCAGGAGTGCGTGTGAGTCACCTCGCGTGTGCTTGTTACGCTACAGGCAGACTTCGGAATGGTAAGAAAGAGGGGTAGGGAGTAAGGATAGGGGGGGATTGGGGGGGGGAGAAGAGAGGGAGGAGGGATTGGGGAGGCGAAGATAGGGAGGAGGGATTGGGGTATGGAGATTTGGGGCGAGGCGATAGCACACAGCTGCTGCGCCTTCCTCAGGATCCGCACACGTGGGACACACACCTTCGTCCCTCTTCTG
>NC_051414.1:368972-369161 GCF_015228065.2 Penaeus monodon
GTTACTGTCACACCTCTTACTTATTCCTGCTCATCTCTTGCCCTTCTCCTGTTTACTTCCAGCCTACCCCTCTCCCACCTTTTGCTTACTCCCGCCCACTGTGAAACCCACTTGTACAACGACCTCAGGTGAGTTGTATGTAGGCTACGTAAATCTGTAACTATATCCGTCTATCTCTTTATCCGGCCT
>NC_051414.1:369356-369549 GCF_015228065.2 Penaeus monodon
TTTTCGCGGGGTTGCTATTTATTTATTCAATTTAAGGAATGCATGGAGAGGATGAAAGAAAATCTGTTCATTATTTTCCTTATTAGGAAATTTAGGCTTCCCGTCGTGTTTTGTCATATTTTTCTTCATAGCTTATATGAAAAAGGAAAAAAAAAAATACGATTTAGCAAAAAGAAGTTTGTAATTGCCTTAC
>NC_051414.1:369594-369737 GCF_015228065.2 Penaeus monodon
TTTTCGAAAGTGGAAAAAGTGGCTGGTTATTATAAGTTTGGGAAGAAAAGTGCGTAATAACGTGTATACGAAAATGATTTTTTGTGAAAGGCGAATTTCTTATATAAAGTCCTGTATGTAAATGCGAACTTCTGTCTGAGAGT
>NC_051414.1:370247-370444 GCF_015228065.2 Penaeus monodon
TCCACTTTTGATGAGTGTTTTTCTTCCATGTTTTATTTAGTGTCCGGTATTTTTAAAACTTTTTCTTTCATTTTTATTATTACTTTCGTCTCTCCCTCAAGAGTTTTCATTCCAGAACACTTTTTATTTTTTAGCGCTGAAACCGTTACACTAGCCTTGCTTTTAACTAGATTTACTCATTTATGTTGTTCGTGCAA
>NC_051414.1:370538-370809 GCF_015228065.2 Penaeus monodon
CCCCAAGAGAAAACGCCGCACAGACCAACACGCTCGACAGAGCAAACAGCCGCACAGACGCAAAACCACGCCAAGCAAAAAACCCCAAACATGCCAACACAATTTCACATAAAACAACTTGCAATACACCCCAAAACACACGCTCACACACACACGCACAATCACAACACACACACGCACAACACACACCCCCGCGCGGGGCGGCCGGGACCCTACACACCAACAGTAAAAACCCCGCACACACGCACCACACCCAAAACGCACCCGCAAA
>NC_051414.1:370884-370955 GCF_015228065.2 Penaeus monodon
CAAAACCCAACACACAAACAATAAGCATAAATCAAACACACTCATACACTCACCTTTACCCCTCCCCCCCT
>NC_051414.1:371067-371364 GCF_015228065.2 Penaeus monodon
TTTTTCCCGCTTTTCCCCCATTATGGTTTTTAAAAAACCCCCTTTATCAGAAATAGATAAGACATGAAAAGCTTTGCTAACCCCGGGGGAAATTTTGGGATGAGAGGGCTCGAGATTGAAGGAATGACAAGGGAAAAAGGGTGCGGGGCGGTGTCCAGGGTGTCAAACGGGGTCGGGAGGGTGCAAAGAGGGGAGGGGGTGCACGGGCTGAGGGTGCCACGAGGCCGGCCCCGGTTGGGCGCGAAGGGAGCAGACTTACCCGCTTCGTAGGCGTTTCCTAGCAGGGTGGGCGCGGCT
>NC_051414.1:371390-371934 GCF_015228065.2 Penaeus monodon
GTCGCTAGGGTGTGCTAGGATGAGTGTCTGAGGCGTGACAGCCGTGTCATTGACGAGTCACGTATGAGGTGGCGGCTGTTGGCTCATGGGTTAGGTGTGGGGTCACGACGCATTAATGGGGAGTACTCGTGTCATACCCCGGGTGGGGGTTATCCCCTTTCACGTGCATTCTAAATGAGCCCCTGGGGACGCTTCTGAACGCAGCTGATTTTCCTGTACGAGAAAGCTAAGGGACAACATTCACGAAATCATATTTGTCTATCAACTTTACACACACATAAAAAAGAAAAAGATAGAGGGAGGGAGACATAGAAAATTCCCACATAAAAAACCCCAATACATACTGTATGCATGTTCGTAGAAGTACGTATATGTGTATATACATATACGGGAAATAAACGCATTCCCAAAAAATTTAAGAAAAAGTTTTAAAAACATAAATATATACACTTTGCACAAAAAAAGCACAAAAAGGGTGGAGCATAAAGGTGGGCTATACAAACGTTCCCGGGGTTTTAAATGTACCCTATTTTTCTCCCGTTCG
>NC_051414.1:371980-372244 GCF_015228065.2 Penaeus monodon
CTGTCTGTGTATGGGAGTCTGTGCGTTCCGCCTGGTTCGTCTTCCTTATCATTGCTTCCCTGCTCCCTCTTTCGTTAAACCTCAGGCGGCGGCGTCCCCCTGGCAACCTCTTCCCAAAACCCGCGTCCCCACCCTCGCCCGCCCGCGCTCCCTTTCGGAAAAGTGAGGCTTCGGGCCCCTTCATTCCCCCTGGGGGCTCTACTTTCCCCCTTTCCCCCCCTGCAATTGAGGGGGGGGGAAAAAAAAGGGGGGGAAGAAGTTTGG
>NC_051414.1:372287-372385 GCF_015228065.2 Penaeus monodon
AAAAATTTGGGGAGATTGGTGGGGAACCGGGAATGGGAAAAAAAAGGAGTTTGAGAAAGGGTTTGGGAAAGAAATAAAAGTGGTGCGTGAGCAAAGGG
>NC_051414.1:372428-372519 GCF_015228065.2 Penaeus monodon
AAAAGGGGAAGATTGGGAGATGGGGTGAAAAAATATTTAAGAAAGGGGGATGGGGGAATTGGGAAAAGGAAAAAGGAAAAAGGAAGAAAAT
>NC_051414.1:372986-373190 GCF_015228065.2 Penaeus monodon
AAACCCCCCTTAACTCGTGCGACCCTCATAGGGGAATTCCCTTGTGTCCAAACTTGGAAAAAACTATTGGTGGCGTCCCTTCGGCCGGGCAGAGGAGGAGAGGGGGGGCGACGTGGTTTTTATTTTACTTTACTTTTTGCTTTTTGTTATTAGTACTACGTTGGAGAGTTTGCATTCGTGTTCGTTTTTTTTTTATGCGCGCAG
>NC_051414.1:373225-373442 GCF_015228065.2 Penaeus monodon
GGAATTAAACATGGACACGAACATCTAATGGGTCATTCATCCATGTGTTATTTATAGAACCCCCAAACAAACACAGATTTTGCGAGCATATACAGGGCTTCACAAGTTAAATTTTTAATTGAAATGTCCCAGTTTTTTTTAAAACCGCGTAACAAATTTCTTTGGTGGCCAAATTTCAAATCTCCCGGTGATTTTAAAAAAGGAGAGGGGGGTTTGG
>NC_051414.1:373499-373617 GCF_015228065.2 Penaeus monodon
ATGAGACTCGGGGGGAAAAGGGGAAGGGAGAGAGGGGAGAGGTGGGAGAGAAACCCCAAGGGGGAGGGGAGGGAAACGAAAGAGGGGGGGAAAACGGAAAAGGGGGGGGAGAAGCCCC
>NC_051414.1:374357-374802 GCF_015228065.2 Penaeus monodon
TACGTAAGGGGTTTTAGGGGGTTTGCCTCGCCCTCGCCAGATAACCTTGCACCCCTTGGGGTTTTTCGTGGATAATTGTGGCCCCAATTTCCAATGTTGATTTTCCCAAAGGGCCCTTACGTGTAAAAATAAGACCGTTATTTTAAACGGTTTTTCTCAGCTTACGAAGGGGAAAAAAAGGGGGGTTGGGGGTTGGGAGCGAGAATAAAGCAAGAAAAAAAATGTGTTTTTTCCCGTTTTCCTTTTAAAATAAAAAACGTTACGATCGAAAGGGGGGGGGGGGGGTATTTCTCGTCCCCTTTTCCTGTTTTAATCCCCGAGGGGCGCTGTTTTCGTCATATTGCCCCCTCCCCCCCCCACACACACACACGGAAAAAAAGGAGAAAGGTCGACTTTACGGAAATAATCGGAAGAGGCGGGCCCCTACCCCTTTTGTTTTTTGTTT
>NC_051414.1:375131-375482 GCF_015228065.2 Penaeus monodon
CTTCCCCGGGTTCTCCCCCCCTCTTCCCCCCAAACCGCCTCCTCTTTTATTCCCTCCCTCTCCCTTTTCCCTTTTTTCCCCCCCCATTTTGCTTCCCCCTCCCCCCTTTTCTCCCTCTCCTTCCCTCCCCCTCCTCTCTCTTCCCTCTCCCCTCCCCCCCAGAATGGCTTGCTCGTGGCGGAACTCAATATTTTGGTAGTGTGTTGACAGTCGCGGATAGATTTAGGTGGCTGAGGCCAGGTGTGAGGTGGGAGAGTAAACACACGACACCTGACTCGCTCTCATGCTCATGGTCCTCTCTTCCCCCGTCTTTTTCTCTTGGGCTCTGCCTTTTTCCCCTCTCGCTCCTTT
>NC_051414.1:376035-376390 GCF_015228065.2 Penaeus monodon
AAGTTTTATTCTCAGGATCATTCTTCCGTCTCCCCCATGTGTTTCATCTTCCTCACTGTTTCTTTCCTTTCTTCTTTTCTCACTTGCTTCCTCTTTTTCTTTTCCGTTAAAACCTTTTTTTTCCTTATTTAATCCTTTTTTCACTCTCCTTCCCTGATTTATGTTTTTTTCCCTTTCTATCTGCTTATTCCTCAACTCGTATTTCTGTTACCTTTCATTCAGTTTAATTCCTCTCCTCTTCCCTTCCTTCCAGCATTATTCCCGTCTTCTGACTTGTTCTCAGTATGTCTTTCCTTTCTTTCGTTGCTCCTTGTTTCGTTCTTCTTAACACCTCACACTCTCCCAGTTTTTTCGC
>NC_051414.1:376590-377210 GCF_015228065.2 Penaeus monodon
CCCCACCCGTCCTTCCCCCTGACTGGTACAACAGGGTACACTTGTATTTCATCGTGTGTGCTGTAACCGTGGAGATCTCCGCTCCGCTTTGGATATTCGCATGCGTTCTGCCGGGCTGGCGGGTTCCCATATGAGGTTATGCGGGCGGGCTGATATGAGGTTATTTGGATATGGGGTTATGGCGGTTGGGCTATGAGGTTGTGTAGGGTTGGATGTGAAGTTGTGTGGGATAGCTGATGTGACGGTGAGTGGCTTGGATGTGAGGTTATGTTGGGTGACTCATGCGTGGTTATGCAAGAAAGGTTGATTGCATACGTGATTATGTGGAGTGATTGGTATGAGGTTAGGATAAGTAAGAGAGCTTGCTTTGATATGAGGTTTTATGTATGCTTGGATTTGAAGTTATGTAGGCTTGGATTGAGGTTATGCAAGTGCAATTTGAATACGAGGTTATCCGGGGCTTTTGAGGTCTCTCGTCTCGCTGCAATCCGCAGGTCGTTTTTGCACTTGCATCGATACGCGCTCGAGGAATTGTGGATACGGTCTATATCGGTCTTTCTATCGCCGTATCCAGAAATTTGAGACTTGCCCCGTCGTTCTTACCCATACGGACCATGACG
>NC_051414.1:377275-377439 GCF_015228065.2 Penaeus monodon
CTCACTTTGATGTCAGGTTGTTGATGTTCTTGGGCGTGGAAATGATGATAATATTCCCGAGGATGGAATGCTGACTTGGAGTGAGATCCAAGATGGCCGACTGGAAAGTCAGGTTGAAGCCAGTTAGACTCGCGCCATAAGAACGTGATTGCCGATGAGCCTTC
>NC_051414.1:378526-378603 GCF_015228065.2 Penaeus monodon
CTTAGGGCAAGGAAGGGTGCTGTTGTAGGGCGGTAAGAAGTAAACATAAATAAGAGAGTTAGTGAGAATTTACGACA
>NC_051414.1:379004-379131 GCF_015228065.2 Penaeus monodon
CAGCAACAACAACAGTAATAATATCTAACTTGGAAGAGAATGGTAAAACACGAAAAAGAAGAAAAAAAACGAGAAGAAAAGCATGAGTGTTCTCATAAGCCATTCCCCGCGAAGACGCTCTACCTCC
>NC_051414.1:379244-379774 GCF_015228065.2 Penaeus monodon
GGCGCGAGGGTCAAGTATCGTGCAAATCACATGCTTCCCTCCGGCGTGTGACTAATGGGTGACTCCGTGTACGCCAGCGAGTGGCCAGGGACGGGGGTGTACATCAAGGCGTAAAGGTTTACACACTGGTGCCGTACGGGGTCAGGTGCGGGGGCTCGAGGCGTACATAAATCCAGATATGGGCGGTGGCCTCGTGGGCGCCGCGATAGGTAGGATTTGCTGTGCGTGTGTGTTGTTTACAGCGTGTTCGTGGGTGCGGGTGGGTATGTTTTCTCCGGGGGCGAGGGGGGGAGGGTTATGCGTACTAGGGGGGTGAGGAGGGGTATATATGTACTCGGGGGGTGAGGGTGAGGGGGGTATGTGTACTAGGGAGTGGCGTGTACACAGATGAGTGTTTGGATACTGTTCGTAGAGTGTATTTTCGTTGAGTTTTGCGAGAAGGGTACGTGTGTGCGGGTTGTGTTAGATTGCATAGGCCTATAGACCAACTGAGAGAGTTATAAAGAGAACGAGAGTGTTGATAATATGTA
>NC_051414.1:379925-380082 GCF_015228065.2 Penaeus monodon
TTCATCACCAAACACGTTTTCGTCGCGTTTTTCCCCCAAAGCGTTAAAATCGTTATGTGGTCGTTTGGGGGCCGTTTTTTTGGTCGTGGACAGGCAGCTTTTGGGAGAATCGTGTGACCGCATAATGAGGAGCGTGCCCGGGTACCCCCCGGGGCTC
>NC_051414.1:381316-381405 GCF_015228065.2 Penaeus monodon
ATGCCCCTTTTCCAGCGCATGAACCTCGTTACCTCATGTTCGGCCGCGTACACGGTAGCGGGTATCTCCCCTTCTCTTCTTCCCTCCTT
>NC_051414.1:381489-381720 GCF_015228065.2 Penaeus monodon
GTAATTCATTACAGGCTGTGGACAAAGCTGTATGAGCTGCGCATATATGTGTAAATCCTCTGACTCGTACAGCTTATGACGCGGTACTAGGAGTAATGGGGAAGGGGGGAGGGGGGGAGAAGGGAGGGAATGGTGGAGCAGGGACGATGTTTGTGGAAGTGCGAGTGGAGCTGTGGTTGTGTCGTGTATTTCATTCCCTTTCTGTCATTAATTTTCATTCCCATCCACCGA
>NC_051414.1:381767-382237 GCF_015228065.2 Penaeus monodon
ATTTCCTATTAAAACGTTTATTGATATCAAGCATTTTTTCTCGAGAGGGGCTGCTGTACCCGAGGATGATAAGGGCGGTACAGGGAAGGAGGTTCTATTATGCTTATCTTTTCATCATGTTACTGTAATGAAGATGATAGTGATAACAAAAATGACATTGACAATATAGTAATTGACATTGACAGTATAGTAATCGTAGTGGTTATTGATGTGGGTAACAGTAAGAGTGAGAGTGAACATTCATATATTTTATTTGTGAAAATTAATAAACGTTATTGATTATTTTTTTTCTTTTCTCGGTAAATTGTTTTATAGTGTATGAGACACAAAGGAAACACGTGACGAATTGATTGCGTCTTTATTAATTCATCAACTTACCAAACTCCCCCTTTTTCACGTGGGCGGGGTTTATGGGCGTGGTTTATGGCGAATGGGCGTGGCTTTTGGGTGCGGTTGGGTGAAGGTGTAAA
>NC_051414.1:382291-382411 GCF_015228065.2 Penaeus monodon
GGAAATATTTGCTGGATTAATTTTTGGATGTTGATTTACAGGTCTTTTGGTGTGTTTTGTTGCCGTGAAATATGATGAGCTGTGTAACGGAGGAATGAATATTTTTTTCGTATTACGTGT
>NC_051414.1:382506-382836 GCF_015228065.2 Penaeus monodon
GCAGGAAGACGCTTTTAAGATCTGTCGGAGGACGTTGGTGATTGCAAATGATTGCACATAATTGCACGTTCCCTGGAGGAGCAGATGTGATAGATTTGAATGGGGAAGAGAAGGGAAAGGAGGAGGGGTGGAAGACAAAGAAGAAGGGGAGGACGAAGAGGAGAACGAGAAGAAGACAAAGAAACAGAGGAGGAAAAGAAGAAGACAAAGAAGAAGAGAACGAAAAGAAAGAGATAAAGAGGAGAAAAAGTTGAAGAAGACGAAGAAGAGTGAATTGTCGTAATAACAGTGCTGTTTTCATATTCTTCACTATCGCCATTACCATCGTCG
>NC_051414.1:383121-383248 GCF_015228065.2 Penaeus monodon
AAACAGATCCGTTTTCTTTGGCCGTTAAAGAAGGCAACCCCCACGTATTCTTTCGGGTAGGCCTATAAGAGAGGGGAAATTTTCGAGTTATTTCGCGGTATATTGGGGAAGATTTCCTCGGTTTTAT
>NC_051414.1:383303-383538 GCF_015228065.2 Penaeus monodon
CTTTGCGTCCTTTTTTATATATTTGACACGCTCTTGTGTCCACGATTTTCCATATTGTTGTTGTTATTGGATTTGTTGTTTGTATTACGAACGAATCATGTTCTTATTTCATCTCTTGTCCCGTATTTCATCTTTATCTTATGTTCGTCTCTCCTCATCTTTTTTTTTCTTCATCTTTTCCTCCTTTCCCTTTCCTCCCCTCACTTGCCTCGCGTGTCTCCTTCATTGGCCGAGA
>NC_051414.1:383610-383726 GCF_015228065.2 Penaeus monodon
CCAGCGCCACATTAAAGTCAGCTGTGTTTTATCAGACAGTAGAAGGCAGGAAGTGGTTTAGTAACAATTTAAGGGAGCGGCTGGTTGCTAGGATTGGGGGAGAAAGTGGAGGGGGA
>NC_051414.1:384044-384108 GCF_015228065.2 Penaeus monodon
AAGGTAAGAAAAAATAATATGGGAAATGGATGAGGGAAGAAGGGTAAGGGGCAGGGTAAGAACG
>NC_051414.1:384209-384728 GCF_015228065.2 Penaeus monodon
GAGCGATCAGCGTATAGGAAGAAAATCGAGGGAAGGGAAGAATCAAAGCGACAAGAAAGAGAGAGAGAAGGAGAGGGAGGAGAGGAGCGTCGCGCTGGCTCTTTGTTGACTAATGTGCTTGGCGCCTGAATTGGCTCCTTACCTGTGCGCGTCAGAAGAGGCTGACTGCTCTTCGCGCGTGTTTTTTTTGGCATTGTTTTTGCTGTTCCCTTCTGTTTCCCTCTTTCATTGGCTGTTTCATTAGTAGTTCTATTACTAATCGTATTTCTGATTACATTATAATTTTTAGTGGTTGGTTTTACTGTCGTTAATTTGATTGCTGTTGGTGATGATGATGTTATTATTTTTAAACGTTTTACTATCACCATCATTTTAACCGCCCTGTGTTGTATTCCTTAACATCGACTATATTCTATTTTTTCTCGATCGTGTTAATGTCTTTTCTTTCTTTCTTTTCAGGTAAGTGTCGGCCGAGTGAATTAAGGAGACAGATTCCTCGAAATTGGTGCCAGGGCGTCG
>NC_051414.1:384923-385166 GCF_015228065.2 Penaeus monodon
CGGAGAAGAGAGACATACAAATGAAGGAAAGAGGAGGAAGAGAGGTAACGATTGCCTGAGGTGTTTGACCCCCCCCCCCCCTCCGTCAGGCGAAGAGGTTCCTCCGCCAGAAGGAGTGAGAGGTCGGCCGCGGGAGCGAGATTTGCCACTCGGCGCCGCGCCATTCGGGGAGCACATAATAACACGCGAGACAGATGGAGCTTCCGAAAACTATCCCCGAAAAGTTTTCTTGGCTGAGCGAGG
>NC_051414.1:385468-385570 GCF_015228065.2 Penaeus monodon
ATTGTGGATCGAGTGGAAGACCGGAGGGAGGAGTCGGTGTTTTTGTTTCCATCGTCCATATTATTTTTCTCATTTACGGATTATTGATGATTTATTTATTTG
>NC_051414.1:385613-385823 GCF_015228065.2 Penaeus monodon
GTATTTAGTTTCACTCTGTCCTGGTAATTTTTTTATTATTCAATGTATATTTTCTACAGTTTTCTTGATTTTTATTGTTATTTTCGCGACACTCTCTCTCTGTGATGATTTGATTTTCCTGAAGCCATCATTCATTATTCCAAAAACAGGTCAGCCGGTGGTGTGTGATGGCCAGAGAAACGGCTTTTATCGACCTTTATTATTGTTGGA
>NC_051414.1:385859-386036 GCF_015228065.2 Penaeus monodon
GCTTCGCTCTGCACTGCGTTGTTCTGTCGACATCCTTCTTATGTCACGTGTTCACCTTGGCGGCGGTTTTGAGCGTGGGCGTGGGTGTGGGCGTGGGTGGAGAGGCCATCTAAGAAGGAGAGAAAGGCTTGGATATGGGGGCCCGCTCGCTCACCCCCCCTTTATTTTTTGGTGTCG
>NC_051414.1:386286-386606 GCF_015228065.2 Penaeus monodon
GTAGAGGATAAAGTCGCCGACTGTCGCTCTGCTCCTTATCTACTAATATGGATTAGCGTAATTCTTAATAAATTCTATTTGTTCCATTCCCCCGAGTTATTCTTCTTGCACTTCCTTTCCGATTCCTTCTCCACGTCCCCCCCCCCCCCGTCCAAGTAAAGCATTAAAACATCTATCAGCGACCTTATCAGGTAACTTCGCCTATTTATTCTCATTTTGTTTTCCCTTCTTGCAAATCCGGCGTGAATGCGATCGAACCCGCCGGCCATTTCGTCGCCAGTGAACATACGCCCCCCTCCCTCTACACAGACTTAAAGATA
>NC_051414.1:386965-387154 GCF_015228065.2 Penaeus monodon
CGTCCAGAGAGAAAGAGAAATAGAGGAAGGTTGGTATAAAAGGGAGAGAAAAGCGAGAGAAAGCGTCGCGTAAATCCAAGTTCACCTTAAGACACTCCTTGCCCTATTTTAAGACGCATCTTCGGGAAGCGATCGCCCCTCGAGGAACATCCGGGAGAGATAAACAAGATAGCAGAAATAGGCTTTGCT
>NC_051414.1:387254-387459 GCF_015228065.2 Penaeus monodon
TAATCAGTGGTAGTGGTCACAATAGAATGGATGAGATGATTAACTGGTAGCGATTATCATAATTAAGAGCAGTGATTGTGACAGAAGTGATTATGATGAAGTGATATAAGATTATTGTGGTAATAGTAGTAAGAACATTATTAAGAAACTGTTTCAGAAAAAAGGAATCCCCCCCCCGGCTTCATCTGCCCATAGCCTCTACACC
>NC_051414.1:387960-388136 GCF_015228065.2 Penaeus monodon
CTTCCGACACTTCCCGGCCTGAGTCACGTTCTCGCACCTGCAGGATCCTTCAGCCGCTGCGGGGAGCGTGTGTCGCTTGCCCTTGATAGCCTCTTGCTCTCGAGCTGTCTCCTTTCGCCTTTTAGCTAATACATTCTTCATATATTCGTGTTTGATTCGTTTTAGTTGGGGATTTG
>NC_051414.1:388429-388617 GCF_015228065.2 Penaeus monodon
TATCTACCTTATTCTCGTATCTGTTTGTATATGTCTTATTTCTGCCCTTGCTGTCTCCCCACCAACACAGGACGCCAGAGAAATGCGACGGTGAATTCAAATGAAATGCAAATTACCTGGCCATCCCCTCCCTCCCCCTTGGCCCCCTCTCCTCCATGTGTCAAGTTTCGAAGCCATCCATTTGTTTA
>NC_051414.1:389117-389808 GCF_015228065.2 Penaeus monodon
CGGAGATATACGATTAGTAATATGTTTTTATTTGTAGAATTTTATCATTGCCGGCGTTTTCCTGTCAGTTTTATCATAATTATTTCTTTGTAATTGTTTTAGTTATCGTGAATAAGAAATTAGTCATTTTAGGTTTCAGTTTTAGGAACAGTAGAAACGAATTCGTTTTGGCTTTCTCCTTTTATCGCGATTATTGCATTTTCACTTCTCTGATGAGGATGGCCAGTACCAGCAAAACTTTTTCGAAATGCGTCCTTGCAACACCTGAAGTCAAAACGAGGCCAAGATTATTGTGCATTGTGCGAACCGTATATTAACGGGGGGGGGGGGACTCACACACACACACCTGTTGGAGTGGTCCTTGAATAACTTGTTTTTGGCCGTTTTTTTTTTAAAGAAATTATCGATTATGTGTTTTGTTTTTTTTTTTTTAAGAAATTATCGATTATGTGTTTTGTTTATCTTTGGTTGTTTTGGGTTTTGATTGATTTTTTTTTTGGTGTCGTTTTGGAAAGCCCTTTGTTAAGGCTGTTTGAGATTTGTTTGTCATTCTTACCGCGTTCGTCGTCATCTAGGTTATGATTTAGGTCACTAGGATCATAATTGTGTTCATTTTCTTCCAGCTCTCTTGGCATTCTAGTCCTATTATTTTTCTTCCTCAGCCTCATCCTCCTATTCTTCTTCTTTGTCT
>NC_051414.1:389981-390090 GCF_015228065.2 Penaeus monodon
AAGTTTCGTAATTATGCTTAGTGCATTATTAATGTCATAATCATATCACGACGATCATATGCATATTTACAGACAGATTATTAGCGCTGCAGATACAATTATATCGTTC
>NC_051414.1:390146-390410 GCF_015228065.2 Penaeus monodon
TGTACTAACACGCCTACTAGCCCTTTTCCATCAGAAAATAATGAATGACCGTGCTCTAAATAATGGCGACAGGAAAATGATCTTAACCATCTTTCTTTTTTATTATTCTTGGAACTGCGGTGTCTCATGGATGGGTCAAGGTCAAACAAGGTCAAACAGGGCCAGTGGACGTGTGTTGACGGCGGCCGCAGACCACGGAAGCGAAAGCACACGCATGGCCGGCCGCGGTGACCTCCACCCTGTTTGTTTTGTTCTCGTTGGGGC
>NC_051414.1:390847-390970 GCF_015228065.2 Penaeus monodon
AAAATACAAAAGGATTTAAAAGGAAGAGGGGGAATCCAAACAGATAGACTGACTGAGAAACACATAAAGATAGGCGATAAAATATAAAATCCTTGATGATAAAAGATTATTAGAGTGGGAATT
>NC_051414.1:391063-391163 GCF_015228065.2 Penaeus monodon
ATAACGGATTTAAACTGATTCCCGTTCTTTCTCTAGGGTGACACGTTGCGGACATGTTGTCCCACAGAGCGAAAAATGGGCAGAAAAGGATGGAACGGCC
>NC_051414.1:391303-391373 GCF_015228065.2 Penaeus monodon
ATAGAAGCAGCCGTTGGAAAAGAGTCAATAACTGGAAGGGATAAACGTGAAGAAAATGGAATGAAATTAA
>NC_051414.1:391459-391742 GCF_015228065.2 Penaeus monodon
GACAAGGGAGACTTGCCTATACAGACAGAAGAAAAGTCTTGCTGAGTTCGGAAACGAGGTGACGCATGCTGGAGATGAGGTCACGGTTGCTGGTTCTTTGACCTCGTGGATATTGTGGTCAGAATGTGGATAAGAAATCTTCTCCGTGTGAAAGTGTAACACCAATGTCGCCATCGGTGTGTTTGTTCGAGTGGCCGCGGAATTAGCTTGCGGTCTTGTTTCCCTGTTGGAAGACCTTTATTGAGACTCACTTTTTATTGTTGTTTATATATTTCCCCACTAT
>NC_051414.1:391938-392869 GCF_015228065.2 Penaeus monodon
GTACCTGTATGTCTGTCAATTACCTATCTTTGTGGATACGTATATTATTTAATTATTTAATTATTTGTTTATTTGTTGAATTTTTCTGCTTCAGACTTTCATAAGAGAAAGTGGCTGGGATTTCCCTGGTCGCATTGAAACGTAGACGCAAGACTGCGAGGCTCTCGGAGGATCTTTTTCAGAGGACATTTAAATGCATCCAAGTTGATCCCACGATGAGGGCAAAGTATTTTTCTTGGGTCGATGTCGATTGTTTTCTTTATTTTCCTTTTGTTTCCATTTCTCGGTTATCTTTTCTCTTGGGCCTCTCACGCTAGATAGTTTTTTGGGGGGGAAAGTGAGGAAAGGAAAAAAATAGAAGCGAGGGGGTTGTTGAAAATTCCAGGATGTCGCAGCGACTAATCAGCGGCGTCGCCTGATCACGTGGGAGAAAGGAGGAAGCGCGCTGATTGGCCAAAGTTATTCTGGTCAGGGCGCTTCGCCGGCCAATCAGAGCGTGCCATTTGGAATTTATTTGTTGGGAGTAAGTTGAGGTGAGTTCTTGTTATTTTTCTCTTTGTTTTATAATTCTATTTTTTATCTGTCTTTTGTAATTTTAGGGAAATTGCATGGAGGGAATTAGAAGGAAATTGGGTAAGTTATTAATTAACTTAAACGATAAGCATGCCTGGATTTAAAAATTAACAATGAACAAAGACATTTTTTCGACACGAAAAGACATTTTCTACTGTAGAATGAATGACTGCCTAAGCATTTGCTTATATATTAATAGGTTTAAATATTCTAATGCTAGTTAAAAAAAAAGTCACAATACTTTAATAAAGTGTCAACGAACACCGACCGACACGCGATTCCCGACATCTCCCGACGGCGGCGGGAATTGGCGCTGAAGCGGTTAATCAAGCGCGGGACACTTCAGGCGCTGAGGTTG
>NC_051414.1:392895-393071 GCF_015228065.2 Penaeus monodon
GCCCTCGACGCTTGCTGAAGGAGGGCGGGCGGGGGCGGCGCGGCTCGGAATGCTGGCGGTGGTTTCTTGCTCCCGCGCCCGCATTTATCTGTTCGGGGGAGGGGGGAGAGAGAGGGGGGAGGGGGAAGAGATTGGGCGGAGAGGGGAATGAGAAAGAGATGGAGGTAGAGTAAGAA
>NC_051414.1:393193-393422 GCF_015228065.2 Penaeus monodon
TTTATACATAGAGGGAAGAAAGAGGTAAATGATATGGAGGGACACGAAAAAATGGAAATGGAAGGGAACCTGAAGAGAAATATATACATTTAGAAAATATGTAGATATTATTAGCTCAAAAAATCCCGAGTGCAGTGGGCTAGGCAGCAAAAAACGGCCAAAGAAAACATATAAGATAACGAAAGGGAAATATCCGCTTTCCGCAGCCACTTTAGGCAAAATGCAAATT
>NC_051414.1:393471-393598 GCF_015228065.2 Penaeus monodon
GGGGAATAATGTCATATGTTTTCGTAATTTCCCCAGTCTGTGTTTTTTTCCCCCGGCTGAAATCGAGAGAAAGAGTCGGTTTTATTAATATCATTTTGGGGTTTTATTTACCATTCTTCTAATATCC
>NC_051414.1:394731-394824 GCF_015228065.2 Penaeus monodon
TAAGTTAATAAAAAAAATCCCGAATGATCGCAAAGTTTTTCTTCCTTAAATTATATTCCTTTGTTTTCATTTCTTCATTATTTTAAGTGTATT
>NC_051414.1:394849-394962 GCF_015228065.2 Penaeus monodon
ATTCATTAGTGATTGAAGAAAAGGCAAGAGAACGGGTTTTGCTCCGAGGAGGATGCGGGCAGCGTGAAATGAAGGCGCGCGCGCGGGAGGCCTTTAACTGCGGCGGTTGCAAA
>NC_051414.1:395022-395097 GCF_015228065.2 Penaeus monodon
TGCGATGTCTCTTGGGGTTTTCGTCTCATTTTTTCCTTTGAGGAACGAGCTGAGGTAGGCTGGTTTGACTGCCCT
>NC_051414.1:397412-398321 GCF_015228065.2 Penaeus monodon
GAAAAGCGGGAACTGAGGGCACCGCTTTCCACATATATAGCAAGTAACTCAGCCCGCTAACAGCAATATACATGATAACGTAGTTATGTATGTGTTTGAATTTCCTTTTCCATCACCCTACCCTCGCTCCCCCTCCTCCACTTTACCGTCCTCTCCCCTTTTCGTATCCCCTCCATCTTCCTCCCTTCCCCTCTTTCTCCCTTCCCCTCTTTCTCTCTTCCTCCTCTTTCTACCTTCCCTTCCCCTCTTCCTCTCCCTCCCTCCTCCCCATCCCTCCCTCCTCCCTCCTCCCCATCCCCCCTCCCTCCTCCCTCCTCCCCCATGGAACCTAGACATTACGAGACTTTGGGGGAAATGCAGTGTTGTAATTTGTTATTATGGAGCTTCTCGCCTTGACAGGTATTTATCTTCGGGCTTGACAGCTTCAGGTCCTTCTATTTCCGATATTCATTCTGTTATCTTATTTAAGTTATTCATATTTGTGTGTGTTGTCGGTCTGTTCGTTTTGTTGTTGTGTTTCTTACTCTTGGTTTCTTTTCGGGTATCTCTGTTTCCGATATTTGTTGTTTTGTTTATGTTTTGTTCTGCGATTAACGGATGTGTAGATTATATATCTATTCGTTTTTGTTTTTGTTTTGTCACTGATTTGGTTTCTTTTTCTTTTTGTCTCATTTTCCTCTTTTTCGCTCTGATTTTTTTTATTCGTTTATTTTTCGTGTCTTTCATTTTTTTTCTCCATCAGTCTATCGGTCTATCCTTCTTCCTATCTTTATTGAATCTCGACGTCTCTGTTTTCCCTTATGCTTTACTTATTGGGCCCAATACCTTTTAGGCAGTGACGCATGGTCGCGCGTTCGCCGGTATTGAACTCGCTCCAGACATTAATATTTCCTCTATTGCCAAGGCCTG
>NC_051414.1:398381-398515 GCF_015228065.2 Penaeus monodon
TTTGTCACTCTCCCTTTCCCCTTACTCTTTTTTTCTCTTGGTTCTTCCTTCTGAGCCGTTCTCTTTCTCTTCCTCTTCCTCTTTCTATTTTTCTTTCGCTTGCCTTGTCGTCTGTTTGTTTACGCGCCTTGCTG
>NC_051414.1:398760-398843 GCF_015228065.2 Penaeus monodon
CCTTTGCTTACCCGCCTTTCTATGCGCCTTCTCTCATGTCTAACGAGCATGGCTTCCTTAATATTTATTTGCATGCGCCGTTT
>NC_051414.1:398900-399005 GCF_015228065.2 Penaeus monodon
CCTTGGCGTTAACAGCCTTACTCTGGTCTGAGGGCGAATTCCTGCTGTCACGTGTGGGATTTCCGCTTTTATGGCAGTTTTGGCCCGCGTGATAGCAAGAATATA
>NC_051414.1:399119-399218 GCF_015228065.2 Penaeus monodon
GTACTGGATCGGTTGTGTATTCCTGCCCTTGTTTCCTTCCCTATCTGTCTGCTTGAGGGTAATCCATATTATGCGTGTGCCTGAAGTGTGGCCATATTC
>NC_051414.1:399286-399354 GCF_015228065.2 Penaeus monodon
CGTATGTAAGCACAACGTGTGAGCATTTGTGTTTAACTCTCCGGTTCCGGTTCCGGCAAAACAGAACA
>NC_051414.1:399391-399589 GCF_015228065.2 Penaeus monodon
TCGCGGACACCGAGCAAATTAAGTGGCAAATACCCGCCTAATCCACTATTTATCTCCTTGCGAATTAGCAATTAATTAGAAGATTTCGCGCCAATAATTAGCGGTCCATTCTTCGCTGCCATCAAGTTCGGAAAATGACGCGAATCTATTGAGCGGCGAGGGCGGGCGCGGGCGGTGGGACGCCGCGCTAATTAGGGT
>NC_051414.1:399992-400095 GCF_015228065.2 Penaeus monodon
CGGTCATTTTTACCTTGTCACTGCTGCTAATGTGGAAATAGAATGGCTGTCTGTGAAAGAGTGGGACTGTTGTTATTGATAGGTATTTGAAATAAAAGTTGTG
>NC_051414.1:400298-401048 GCF_015228065.2 Penaeus monodon
TCGTTTATTCTGTTTGTCATCGTCTATTATCGTGTTATTTTGTGAATTTTCTCCTTCATCTCCCGTTCTTTATCCTTTATTAGATTTATTGTTTGTTTAGCTTTGTAGTTTCTATTAATTATGATAATTTTATTTATAATGATAATCGTTTCACTATAATTTGTTGTTACTGTTATTACGCATGTATGATTATTGCTATATATTGTATATTTATTTCGTTGATGATTGTTAAACAGAGGAATATGAATTTAGATAAATGTGTTAATTAGTAAATGTGGCAAATACTGAGCAGACAAATCGAACAAATCCCTGAGGATTTGTGTAAAAAGGGGAGGAAGAGGAAACGTAAGATAAAAAATGAAGATAATAAGGGTAAAGCGAGTGAAAATGACGTAGAAAAGAAGAGAGGGATAACGAGGACTGAAAAGGAGAAAAGAGGTAAAGGAAGAGAAAAGGAGAGTGATCTAGACTTGAGGGAACAGAAGAGAAGAAAAGAGGGAGATCAGGAAGAGACGAAAAGGTATCAGGGAAGAGATGATGATAAACGAAGGAGAAAGAGAGACGAAAAAAACATAAGAGAATATATGCAATAACCGAGAGAAGAAAGAGAGGGAAAGGGAGACTCGACGAAAGGATGGACGAGGGAAAAGCCGATGTCTTTGGGTGGAGATAGAAGGAAAGTGTTCGGAAACTTTACATTGTTGGAGGCATCCGAGGAATGTGGATGAGTGCCCGATGAGGGATGAGGAG
>NC_051414.1:401457-401762 GCF_015228065.2 Penaeus monodon
ACATGGGGTGATTGATCCATAAATACGAGTGCAAATAAACGAAACAGGCCCCATAAAACCCCGATGGCTTGGCTCACGCAAGGCAAGCGAAGAGACAATAGCAGTATAACAGATCAAGACGCAAGAAAAACCGGACAATAAATCCAACGCAGGCAAGCAATACGTCAAATGAATCGGCGCTTTAAAGTGCTTTTGGTGGGTGGGCGTGTGGGCGGAATCGGACCTTCGGGGCGTGGCTGACAAACGCAGCGGTGATGGAAGAGGTTTTGGCACACGAAGGCCGATCACGCGATGATTGACAGATT
>NC_051414.1:402795-402912 GCF_015228065.2 Penaeus monodon
TGCGCCGCCGCGGAGCCAGATTCTGCTGAATTTAAGACGACGGCGAAAGCGGACAGGAAATGGAAAGAATGAAAAACGCACAATCACAGAATAAAACAGCTTCGTGCAAAGGTGATG
>NC_051414.1:403167-403236 GCF_015228065.2 Penaeus monodon
CAATTTTCTCCATCCCTCGCCTTCGCCGCTGAATGATGCCAATATCCGGACGTGTTAGTGATGGGAGCA
>NC_051414.1:403961-404104 GCF_015228065.2 Penaeus monodon
CGATGTGTCTATCGCCGAGAGAAAATTGGAATAACAAAAGTAAAGGGAAGAGAGAAAAGAGAAAGGCAAAGACGTAAAGCGGCGAGGAAAAACGGTCGCTTCAAAAAGGGAACTAACGGAGGGGAAAATGAGGGGAGGATGAA
>NC_051414.1:404632-404836 GCF_015228065.2 Penaeus monodon
GAGAGGAAGAGGAAGGCGAAGCCGAAATATTTCACGGGAAGACAAAGCGCAAAAGATCTCCATGTATTTATAAGAAAGAGTAAGGAAGAGGAAAAATGAAATCTGTCTTTTATTAATTTTAAGTATTTATCGATTTATTTGTGTTCTGTATTGCGTTCTTAGAATTGTGTTCAAATGATTGTTATTATCAGCTGTATGTCGTCG
>NC_051414.1:405044-405166 GCF_015228065.2 Penaeus monodon
GCGCGCGAACGCATGAAAAAATCTTGGCCGCGGGAAGCGCGTTTATGATAATGTGTACGCAGAGCCGAGAGGGAAAGTTTTGGGGAGACGAGAGAGAGAGGAAGATTCTCGCGAAATGTTCC
>NC_051414.1:405644-406009 GCF_015228065.2 Penaeus monodon
TGGGAATTAGGGGGGAGGGGGGGAGGCATTGTCATCGCTGTTATTGTGAATTTTTGTCGTTATGACCGTTATATATAGGGCGAATGTAGGCTGCGTTTGTATAGCAGTGTAGGGAATTTATATGGAATGTGCAAATACAGCCGCTCAAGTACAGGCTCCGGGAATGATTTGTTTTCCATTGCCCTGCTAATTGGCTGAGGGCGGGAGACGGTATTTTACGTGCGGCGCGCAGTAGCTGCTGCCAGGGCGAAATCCGCGTTGATGACACCGGGGAAGCATTCATTGGGGTAGGGCGGAGGGGGGGGGGAAGCTTTTTTGTTATTTCCTCTTGTGTGTGGTTTTTTTTCTTCTTTTCTTTCGATAGG
>NC_051414.1:406343-406493 GCF_015228065.2 Penaeus monodon
GCAACGCAGCCGAATACCACTAATAGGAGCCCAACCAAAAGATTTCGTTCAAGGGTGAAAATAACCGCTTCTAAATGGCGCCTGTTAATCAGTGCGGTGCGGTAAGGAGTGTGTATATAGCGGTCGTAAAACCCTGCCTTGTTTGGCATC
>NC_051414.1:406789-406937 GCF_015228065.2 Penaeus monodon
GGTTCAGTTCGGTTCGGTTCATTGATTGATTTTGAGGGGAGGAAGGGGGGGGGCGAGAAATGGCCTTGTGGTTATTTGTAACTATGAAGATAAACGTTTATACATGGACATATTTACGTATACACGTACTGTATATATATTTTTTGCA
>NC_051414.1:407052-407760 GCF_015228065.2 Penaeus monodon
TTGGTGGATTTGACTAGACCTACATTTGGGCCATGCTCTCTGATGCGGTACGTTAGGAATTTATGGAAATGTCAAAAGTTGCTTCAGAACCTTTGTCAGTCTTCGGCTTTTGTTAATTGAAAATGCCAGCGTTGCTTCAAAAAGTTTTCCCAATCCTTCGCATATATATTTATTGTTTTTAACAATTTTCCGCTCTCATTTATCTTTACCATTGCCACGCACTTCCTTTTGTTATTCACTGATCACTCCATTTCAATTATAAGTATATTTACATTTTCAGCGAATATACTATACTGTTCTTTGATTCTTTCGCGGTATATTTTTGTGAATATCGCGCCGAATATTCCTCTGCCTTTGCGTTGAGGATGGCCAGTCACCGCCGGTTGAGCTTGACGGATTGCTGACTGAATTTTGGATGAAGGTCAGTTCGATTGGAAAGTTTTTGAAAAAAAAAAAAGGTGGTTCCCGAGCGAAAGGAGTGAATTGGTGTCGATTTGATGTCATTGACGTGTCGGGGATGAGCGACAGCGTACAGTAAGAGGCTGATGTCACTGCCTTGAGATAGAAGCGGAATTTCTTTGCGTAGTGAGTAACTTTTGTTTTCATTTGCAAGTTGGGTATAGCGTGGTGGAGGAGGAAGTGTTTTTCCCTAGTTTATTTGGCATTTGTCTGGGTCATGTGTTGAGGTTATTAGGTGCGATACAGCCG
>NC_051414.1:407925-408075 GCF_015228065.2 Penaeus monodon
GTCACGTGACTCCTAGCAACAGATGGGAACGTGTGGCAAAAAGGAAAGAGGAGATCGTGCTAAAAAATCGTTTGCAGGTTGAAGGGGTGAAGGAAGTCTGGCAGGAGAGAGGGAGAGACTGAGAGCAGGAAGGAGGCGATGCAGAAAAGA
>NC_051414.1:408287-408512 GCF_015228065.2 Penaeus monodon
CCGTTCATCATCACCTTTCTCCCCACCATCGCCACCGTCTCCTCTCCCTTCTCCCTTCACACCTCTCTCCCACACTCGGCTCCTCCATCCCTCCTCACCATCTCTGCTGCATTCTATGCGCACGCTTCACCCGGCGCTAAATTGCCTAATTTATATTTAATGCGTAAACCAGACCCATCATGCAAAATGAGGTTTGAATTTTGCAGTGCTTTGCGTGTTTTATGC
>NC_051414.1:409023-409999 GCF_015228065.2 Penaeus monodon
GTAAGAATTGTTTCTTTCATTTGTTGTTGCTGTTCGCATAATCAGCTGTCTGTTATTGTATTATCCTCGTCAGGCCATTATCATCGTTGTTGTCATTACGAGGCGGTAAGTCGGCCCGTGAATGTGTCGGTCTGCGGGAAAGTCAGTGTGTCGGAAAGGCCGTAAGTCAGTTCGCCCAAGTCGTTTTGTCGGAGAGTCGGTTCGTCGCTGAGTCAGTATATTGGTTCGTCAGTAAGTCGGAAAGACGACAAGTCGGTTCGCCTGTATGTCATTTCGTCGGAAAATCAGTCGCTTCGTCGGTTCGTCCGTCAGTCGCCTTTGCCGGCAAGTCGGGTCGTCGGCAGCGCGCGCACGTCGGCCTCATTCCGGCGCGGCGCAATCAAAAGCGTAGATTGCAGAGGACGAATGGCATTTATGGATTTATTTTACGGCCGTCGACTCTTTTCTCGTGGATTTTCCCCATGAGTTAAGCCGTCATGTTTAATTTTCAGGTTGCAGTCAGCGGCTTTGCGAGGGAGAGAGGGAGGGAACGGGGAGTGAGGGAGTCGGAGGGAGGAATTGGATGCCAGAGTGAGGGAGAGGGTGCGTAAGGTAAAGAGGGAGTGTGGAGTTTTGGGAGCGAGGGATTGGGTGCGGGAGTGGGTGAGGGAGGGATCGGGAGTAAGGAAGAGAATGAGTGTGGGATTTGGGGAGGGAAAGGGTGTAGGGTGAGTGAGGGAGGGACTTAGTGACATGTTGAATGTGTAAATGAATGAGTAATGGAGCAAATGATTGGGTGTGGGAGGGAGAGAGCAAGTGAAGAATTGAGGGAGAGACTGAGGGTGTGGGAGTGAGAGAGCAAGTGAAGAATTGAGGGAGAGACTGAGTGCAGGAATGTGTGAGGGAGGCAGTGCGTGTAGGAGAGAGTGGGTGAGGTGGGGAAAGGGTGAGTTAGTGAGGGAAAGAGGCTTTGGCTGTGGAAGGAAATCAGCGATGA
>NC_051414.1:410265-410608 GCF_015228065.2 Penaeus monodon
TTCGAGAGGGTCATCTCGCGGCATGGCGTGTAAGCGAGTGAGACAGGGAGGAAGGGAGATAGAGAGTTGCTAGATTAAGACAGGAAAAGGTAGGTGATAAAAGGATTGAGACAGACAGACAGAATGGGCGATGGAAATAGGCAACTGGTAGGCAAGCGGAGAGAAAGATTCAACAGGGATGGGAGTTGTTGACAAGCACACAATATTGAGTGTGTAGAGACAGACCAACGGACAGAGAGTAAATCAGTGGGTCATGAAATCTCGCCCGAGCCATGTGTTCAACCTCGTGTTTATTTATAGGTGAACAATCTCAGTTGCAATATCCGCTGCTGGTCAGAGGAAA
>NC_051414.1:410795-410888 GCF_015228065.2 Penaeus monodon
GTTTACATGCTAATCTTGGCCACCATCATACACACTTCGTCACACCTGTTCCTAAACAGTTATCAACACTTATCCACATGTATAGGTCACGCG
>NC_051414.1:411053-411161 GCF_015228065.2 Penaeus monodon
GCGCGCTTTCACTAAATCACGCTTCTTCACGCTGACCCTTTTTCGCAAGCCTACCTCCTCCTTTCCATCTGCGCCACCTTGACACCAACCCCATAGACATACCCTTGT
>NC_051414.1:411208-411505 GCF_015228065.2 Penaeus monodon
TAGCCATACAAAGGGAACTTGTCACACGGTAGCATTCCCTGCGACCGCCCCGAGGACTGTTAATTAAGGTCTGATATTGGGCCACTTTGCCCAGACTTTGATCCTTAATGGGGGTGAGCGGAGGCCTTCCCGTGGTCTTGATGAGTGTGGTCTTGACGTGGCTGTGATGAGGCTGAGTGCCAGTGATGAGTGTGAGTGATGAGTGAGGTCTCGGTGTATGGTGTGGCGAAGGTGAGTGGTCACGACGAGCGTGCTGGTGGCGTGTGTCTTGTGGAAACAGATTGATGCATCAGAGTT
>NC_051414.1:411557-412058 GCF_015228065.2 Penaeus monodon
CGTCTCGTCATGGGATTGGCGAGGTGCGATGCGTATGAGGGGTCGTGAATGAGGTTTTAGCATTGTGGTCTTGTGTGCGTTATCGCGGTGTTTGGTCGCGGTGAGCATGTGGAAGGAGTGGTGGTAGTGAGTGTGGTCTCGACATGTGGTCATGAGTGTCATCGTGGTGTGTGGTCGGGATAAGTGGTCGTGGTGACTGGTAACTTGTGTGTTTCAGGCATGCATGGTAATAGTTTTTTCTCCGAAAGTAACATAAAAAATGATTTATTATAACGGTGATCAAATTGAATAACAAACATAGTATCACTTCTTAAATTATTTATTGGGAAGGATGGAAAGCAAAAATAAGAGCTGATAACAGACTCAAAATATCTCTCGACAGATGACAGACTGACAAGGATGGAAAAAAAAAAACAGAAATAACAATTGCATAATAAGAGAAACATATAAACGGGAATAGCAACCCATAACATATTACCAGTGGTAAAACCGACAAAAAAT
>NC_051414.1:412086-412211 GCF_015228065.2 Penaeus monodon
GAGGGAGGGAGGGAGGGGCAGGCAGGCGACGCACGCACACCGAAACCCCGTCGCCCGCAGATGAATAAGCGGCTCGAGCAAGAATTCCATCGGTTCACGCCAGCGGGAATGAACAACTTTTGCGA
>NC_051414.1:412655-413004 GCF_015228065.2 Penaeus monodon
TATCGCTCCCCTTTTTAAAATTCAATATTGGCTCCATTTTTTGGGCGCCCTCCCCTACACGCGCATGCAAAGTTTGTTTGGGATTTTTTTTTACTTTTTAATCTTATTTTGGTGTTACTTTATCACTGTCACTGTTATTATCAGTGCTGTTGTTAATGCTGTTATTGTTGTTTTTGTTATTGTTTGGGGGATTTTAGTGGTTGTGAATGCGTAGTTATTTATGCGTAGTTCCTCTGACGCCTTTGGTCGAAACGCCAGGCCTTTTGGCACTGGGAGGCACTCCCTAGTAGACTCTTTTAGTGCTGGCCTGTTAACTCCTTCAAGTATAACATTTATCCACAACTATTCA
>NC_051414.1:413163-413287 GCF_015228065.2 Penaeus monodon
ATTTAATCCTTCTTTTCAAATTAATGAGTTCATCTGCGTAGGAATTGTTCATGTTCGTAAATCAGTAGTTGCATGGTGAATATTGCATATCTATATTGGATTAGTAACGCTTAGAAAGGAGGTA
>NC_051414.1:414407-414543 GCF_015228065.2 Penaeus monodon
TGTAGGAAAATAAAATACACGGAAAAGTTATTTCCATCCATACCGAATTTCTCTCTTCTCTAATCGGGTCGGCTTAAATAATTACCAATAATATGAATTCGTGTATTTTTAAACCTGAAAATAATGCCGGGTAAAC
>NC_051414.1:414576-414731 GCF_015228065.2 Penaeus monodon
GGGGGGGAGGGTTAGTTGGAGTGGGTCATGAATTGAATAGAATGGATAAGTGGAAATTGATTGATGGAAAATGAGCTCCGAAATCGATAGATTGTTGGGATTTTTTAAGATATGGACGGAGATGGCCTAAATGTATAGGATGTGATGTTGGTAAT
>NC_051414.1:415075-415947 GCF_015228065.2 Penaeus monodon
GCGCGCGTGTGTGCCGTGGACTAAATACACACGATAGATCAAATATTAGTGGGAGCAGCATTCGCAGCCCAACTCGCTTGTCATTCGCCCAGCACAATTCCCTTCAATGCTAAAGGCTTTATACGTGTAGGCTGACATTTTGTGCTGATCGGATGTCACACTCTCTGTCCTTTATGGCTGTTTGGCTCTCGGCTCACGTATTTTGTCCTATCTTCCCTGTTATTTCGTGATTTTTTTCCCTGTTTGAAATAAGGTATTGAACATGCGGCGTGGTGGTAGGGATGCCGGATGTTAAACTGTGGAGCCTTTTAATATTGCTCGTTTAAGCAAGATTTGATATATTTGTAATGTGAAGATAGGCCTATTTTGCGAAAATAGGTCTATGTTGTGGAAAGAGGTCGTTGTGAAAAAAGGCCTATGTTGTGAAAGTAGGTCTATGTTCTGAAAAAGGCCTGTGTTATAAAAATAGCCCTTTTGTGAAAATGTCCAGTGTTGTGAAAATGGGTGTTTGTTCTGAAAATAGGCCTTTGTCGTGAAAATGGGCTTATGATGTGTACTGGCATGTCTTCAGGAATGAATCTGAAATGTTGTGTGTGCTTACGTGTAGTTGCGTGCGCGTGTAGACTTCGAGATTTTACGGATTAATGGAGAAGTTGAAAAGAACAGAATCAAGTTGCCGCCAGGAGGCACTAATCTCTCTTTTCCAGCCAGCGAAATAGGAGGAACAGAAGGAAAAATATGAGGATGAGAGAAGGGAAAAAGATAGCTATTCTAGAATGAGAGAAAAAGAGGCATGGAAACAAATTAACAAAGAGAATGAATGATAGAAAAGACAAAAGGCAATTTCAAAGAAAAAATGTTCATAAAAAGCA
>NC_051414.1:415990-416265 GCF_015228065.2 Penaeus monodon
CGCCCCCCCCCCCCTTCTCTCCAACCTTACCCCCTCCCCCTCCAACCATACCTCTCCGATCGCGGCTGTCGAAGCGGCGAGCGTTTTCCTCAGCTGTAAATGGTCGCTGCCTTTGTCCCGCCTCGTCCGCAAGGCCGTGACAGATGCTTCATTAATATTCATAACTCCACCCCGGCCTGCTGGGACTTGGGCCCGATTGTTGCCTTTCAGTAAGCACCGCCGCCGCCGGAGTCACGGGTTGGCTGCGGAGGTGGGGGGGGGCTGACTTCATTCTC
>NC_051414.1:416540-416608 GCF_015228065.2 Penaeus monodon
CCATCTCCAGTAGTGTCTGTGTCTGCGCCATAGCGTCTGCCGAGGAGAGCTGACGTAACATTTTCCGT
>NC_051414.1:416644-416777 GCF_015228065.2 Penaeus monodon
GATACTGCTGACTTCGCTCACACTCCCGCCCGCTAATACCCTCTTCCTCTTTCATTCTCCTTTCTCTCTTCCCTCGTCTTTATTCGCTTATCCCTTCACACGTCTTTTGGTTTATACGACCTCCTTGCATCGG
>NC_051414.1:416983-417050 GCF_015228065.2 Penaeus monodon
GCTTTGTAATTCCATTCTTTTTTATTTTATACAGAGAAGAATAAAGAAAGATTCTGAATATGAGATA
>NC_051414.1:417145-417594 GCF_015228065.2 Penaeus monodon
TGAATGCGATTGAGACGACAGTGTTTTCTTTTAGTCTAAAGATGAAGGTGTTTGTCATCATACATATGTGGTGTGTAACTAAACTGAAGAATTCAAAGAACAAAATGCACGAAGTTGCCATGCAATATAACCTCGAAAAACACGCCTCAGAAATTTATTACCAAAGTAATCCTCGTGCAACATACTGCAACACGCTCATTTGATGCTAATAACACTTTTTTGCAACATCCACATCGATATTGTCTTTTGTTATGGATGGCGTTTAATATTGCGGAATGAAAGAAAGGTAGAACTGGCGGTGATGCGTTGATGTTCTCTTATGAAGATTTTCAATATTCCATGTCTAAGTGTTGCTTCTCCTTGTACTGTTTTGGAGGCATTTGTGAATTCGATAATATGGTCCGGTCATTGATTATTGTGTACGTATTTTGTTGCTTTTGCTTCACAGG
>NC_051414.1:417692-417806 GCF_015228065.2 Penaeus monodon
TTGTCATGTGGTGTTCGGGACAACGAGTGATGTAGGCCTACTTGATTTTGCGTTCTGTGGGAGGAAGGAAAGCAGTTGGAGTTTTCACAGGCTGTGTATTCTTATCTTTATTGT
>NC_051414.1:418091-418242 GCF_015228065.2 Penaeus monodon
GCTTGTACAATTGGAGGCTCGACTCGCCAATTGTGTTCGCAGATTGATGTGACACTTAGCTCATGGACTTTAGTGCGGTAAGGGATTTTGATTTTTGTTTCGGAAAAAATAGGTAACACTTTTTATTTGTTTTCGTCAAAAGAATGGACGG
>NC_051414.1:418788-419025 GCF_015228065.2 Penaeus monodon
CAATTTCGATATTGCTAATTGTTTAACGCAATTGCATGTATCCCTTGTTGTCGGCGATGACGGAAAACATATTTATTAAATGGGTTTTGCGAATTCCACTTCGTCCCTTCATCCTACAGTTCTATTTCGAGTGGAACAATGTAGCCTGTTCAGAGTGTTAGTCAGCAGGCCTGTCACCGCGACTGAAGAACACAAATTGGGCCGACTCAGTGGACAAGGGACTTGCCGTTGGTCAGT
>NC_051414.1:419061-419299 GCF_015228065.2 Penaeus monodon
CCTTTCTCCCCCCCCCCTCTCCCACCTTCACTCTTTACTCTTCTCCTTCTCTCCTTCTTTCGCTCCCCCTTCCCATATTTATTCCCCGTTTTCTTTCCCTTCTCCTTCCTCCCCCTATCCTCCCTCCATCCTCCTTCCCTCCTTCCGTCTGTCCCAGCTTTTTTCCTTACCTCCCACTCCCCCCTTCCCTTCCCCTCCCCTTCCTTCCCTTTCCCTTCCCCCTCCTCCTTCCCCCTTC
>NC_051414.1:419344-419416 GCF_015228065.2 Penaeus monodon
ACCACGTGAACTTAGTCTAGTGTTACAAACGCACACAATTTCTTGCTTCCTCTGATCGTTGCCGGAAGTAAA
>NC_051414.1:419482-419598 GCF_015228065.2 Penaeus monodon
TGCGGATGGCACTGGCACTGGCACCGGCTGCAGATTCCTCCTCGCTCATTCATGTTTACGTGTCCAGAAGCTGTGTGAGAGGCGCGTTCCTACAGCCAGCAGTGTTTGTGATTCTG
>NC_051414.1:420135-420207 GCF_015228065.2 Penaeus monodon
CATGAACCTCGTTACCTCATGTTCGGCCGCGTACACGGTAGCGGGTATCTCCCCTTCTCTTCTTCCCTCCTT
>NC_051414.1:420292-420523 GCF_015228065.2 Penaeus monodon
GTAATTCATTACAGGCTGTGGACAAAGCTGTATGAGCTGCGCATATATGTGTAAATCCTCTGACTCGTACAGCTTATGACGCGGTACTAGGAGTAATGGGGAAGGGGGGAGGGGGGGAGAAGGGAGGGAATGGTGGAGCAGGGACGATGTTTGTGGAAGTGCGAGTGGAGCTGTGGTTGTGTCGTGTATTTCATTCCCTTTCTGTCATTAATTTTCATTCCCATCCACCGA
>NC_051414.1:420566-421030 GCF_015228065.2 Penaeus monodon
GTCCATTTCCTATTAAAACGTTTATTGATATAAAACATTTTTTCTCGAGAGGGGCTGCTGTACCCGAGGATGATAAGGCGGTACAGGGAAGGAGGTTCTATTATGCTTATCTTTTCATCATGTTACTGTAATGAAGATGATAGTGATAACAAAAATGACATTGACAATATAGTAATTGACATTGACAGTATAGTAATCGTAGTGGTTATTGATGTGGGTAACAGTAAAGTGAGAGTGAACATTCATATATTTTATTGTGTAGAATTAATAAACTTTTATTGATTATTTTTTTCTTTTCTCGGTAGATGTTTTATAGTGTATGAGACACAAGGAAACACGTGACGAATTGATTGCGTCTTATTAATTCATCAACTTACCAAACTCCCCTTTTTCACGTGGGCGGTTTATGGGCGTGGTTTATGGCGAATGGGCGTGGCTTTGGGTGCGGTGGGTGAAGGTGTAAA
>NC_051414.1:421084-421203 GCF_015228065.2 Penaeus monodon
GGAAATATTTGCTGGATTAATTTTTGGATGTTGATTTACAGGTCTTTTGGTGTGTTTTGTTGCCGTGAAATATGATGAGCTGTGCAACGGAGAAATGAATATTTTTTCGTATTACGTGT
>NC_051414.1:421298-421628 GCF_015228065.2 Penaeus monodon
GCAGGAAGACGCTTTTAAGATCTGTCGGAGGACGTGGTGATTGCAAATGATTGCACATAATTGCACGTTCCTGGAGGAGCAGATGTGATAGATTTGAATGGGGAAGAGAAGGGAAAGGAGAGGGGTGGAAGACAAAGAAGAAGGGGAGGACGAAGAGGAGAACGAGAAGAAGACAAAGAAACAGAGGAGGAAAAGAAGAAGACAAAGAAGAAGAGAACGAAAAGAAAGAGATAAAGAGGAGGAGAAAAAGTTGAAGAAGACGAAGAAGAGTGAATTGTCGTAATAACAGTGCTGTTTTCATATTCTTCACTATCGCCATTACCATCGTCG
>NC_051414.1:421759-421838 GCF_015228065.2 Penaeus monodon
TTCTTCTTATCATCATCGTTATGATTATTTACCTTTTTAATTATTTGCAGTGCTAATTCTGTGCACAGTACTTGGTGTT
>NC_051414.1:421895-422020 GCF_015228065.2 Penaeus monodon
AAACAGATCCGTTTTCTTTGGCCGTTAAAGAAGGCAACCCCCACGTATTCTTTGGGTAGCCTATAAGAGAGGGGAAATTTTCGAGTTATTTCGCGGTATATTGGGGAAGATTTCCTCGGTTTTAT
>NC_051414.1:422074-422309 GCF_015228065.2 Penaeus monodon
CTTTGCGTCCTTTTTTATATATTTGACACGCTCTTGTGTCCACGATTTTCCATATTGTTGTTGTTATTGGATTTGTTGTTTGTATTACGAACGAATCATGTTCTTATTTCATCTCTTGTCCCGTATTTCATCTTTATCTTATGTTCGTCTCTCCTCATCTTTTTTTTTCTTCATCTTTTCCTCCTTTCCCTTTCCTCCCCTCACTTGCCTCGCGTGTCTCCTTCATTGGCCGAGA
>NC_051414.1:422381-422564 GCF_015228065.2 Penaeus monodon
CCAGCGCCACATTAAAGTCAGCTGTGTTTTATCAGACAGTAGAAGGCAGGAAGTGGTTTAGTAACAATTTAAGGGAGCGGCTGGTTGCTAGGATTGGGGGAGAAAGTGGAGGGGGAAAAGAGAGGGAAGTGAGGGAGAGGAGGATGGGACGTGAGCAGATAAAGAGAGGTAATTTGGTACTGA
>NC_051414.1:423002-423737 GCF_015228065.2 Penaeus monodon
GGAGGAGAGGAGCGTCGCGCTGGCTCTTTGTTGACTAATGTGCTTGGCGCCTGAATTGGCTCCTTACCTGTGCGCGTCAGAAGAGGCTGACTGCTCTTCGCGCGTGTTGCTTTTTTGGCATTGTTTTTGCTGTTCCCTTCTGTTTCCCTCTTTCATTGGCTGTTTCATTAGTAGTTCTATTACTAATCGTATTTCTGATTACATTATAATTTTTAGTGGTTGGTTTTACTGTCGTTAATTTGATTGCTGTTGGTGATGATGATGTTATTATTTTTAAACGTTTTACTATCACCATCATTTTAACCGCCCTGTGTTGTATTCCTTAACATCGACTATATTCTATTTTTTCTCGATCGGGTTAATGTCTTTTCTTTCTTTCTTTTCAGGTAAGTGTCGGCCGAGTGAATTAAGGAGACAGATTCCTCGAAATTGGTGCCAGGGCGTCGGGTGGTAGGTATGAGGGGGAGGGGGGGTGGGGGAGGGCAGAAGGAGATGGTCTGGGGGTAATAAATTTACTTAAGTGGGTGTATTTGGAGGTCCTCTGACACCCTTACCCCCTTAATACAGATACCCTTCCTCTCTCCCCCTTTTATTCATACGATATGATATGCTGTATGTTTTTACGACAGATTTCTTTGATAGGATTCTACTCGGATGATTACCTCTCTCTTTTGTCTCCCGCAAACTCGCACACAGACACAGAGAGAAACAAATCCACGAGCATACACACACACA
>NC_051414.1:423952-424150 GCF_015228065.2 Penaeus monodon
AAGGAAGCGGGAGCCAGGCGCAAACGCACTCGCTCACTGAGGCACACATCAAAAGTCCCTATGACTTTGCTTAAGCCGATAAGTCCTGCAAAGCTCGCCTGCATTATGCATACACAATTTATCATTTAATTTATTTCTCACGGGGAACAAGATTAGGGAACAGGTCTGGAATAATTTAGAGCTATGGCTTTGTGTGTA
>NC_051414.1:424854-425091 GCF_015228065.2 Penaeus monodon
AACTTCAATATAAAATAATGGAAAGAAAATAGAATCTACATTTGAATATCCCGATCGAAAAACGAAACAAGGCAGGCTCCCACCGTAGAATTAAATGCCACTCGTTCTCCAATATATAAACGTCTTTGGGAAAATAAAGTTAAGAAAACAGAAAACAGAAAACGGAGAGGGCGAGGGTGGGGAGCGTGGAGGCGAAGGTCTGGATCGAGATTTATATTCCGCTTAACGAAAGCCGTA
>NC_051414.1:425236-425399 GCF_015228065.2 Penaeus monodon
GAAAGGGGTGGGTGGATAGGCACCCGCCTGGCTTGCTTAGTATTCGCGGCTTCATCTCGGGCGTGTTAGACCTTTTTCCAGGGCGGCTTGCCTCGGCACACAAGCCTCGCCGAGGAGGGAAGTGGGAGTGGCCCGGCTTACCTGCTGCGGGGGGGGGAGGCTG
>NC_051414.1:425713-425855 GCF_015228065.2 Penaeus monodon
TCATTCCTTCATTTTATATGCTTGTGTGTGGAGATGATTGGCCAATAGAAAAGTAAAAAAAAATACAAAGATACCTGAAGAGATCTAAACATAGCCCGAAACTGAGGACAGCTGGTATTGCGTGCACGCCTGCCATTAGTTA
>NC_051414.1:426534-426652 GCF_015228065.2 Penaeus monodon
CCCAGCAATTGATTCAGCAAAGCCCCCTGGCCGACCGCCCTCGCGACGAGCGAACTGTCCCGGCGATTAGGGTGAAGAGACGGAGGGGAAAGGGCACCGCGAGTGGCACTGGCACCTG
>NC_051414.1:426961-427026 GCF_015228065.2 Penaeus monodon
TCTACACTCCCACCACCACTCACACACCCTCACTCCCTACACATCACACCACCATCTCACTCCCC
>NC_051414.1:427203-427661 GCF_015228065.2 Penaeus monodon
CCTTACCAAAACAGGCGTGTATACCTCTTGAATTACTAATAAGTAAGCATATCGGGTGTCATTATTGCATATGTTCCAAGTATTAATTCTCAGATTTCTGTCGTTGCAATGAGTCACCGATTGGTACGAAAACGAGGCCTGTGATTAGCAGAAAGGCAAGGGATTCGTTGATTGATTGCGAAAGCGAAATCGTATATGAATTTGATAATTGTGAGGATAAGGGATAGTAAAGATATGGAGGAAAAGAAAAACGAAGAGATAGAGAAAAAAAACTGCAAGAATAAAACCGGCATAATGCATATAGCACACCACAAATCGCCTTACAAAGATATAACAAGTAATACAGACTCCCCCCCCCCTCAACAATCCACACACGGATGCCCGCTGACCGATCGCCGGGACGGAGGTGAGGCTTGCGGAGGCTGTGGCAAATGGCAGCGTTTTTGTGTCGATGGCGT
>NC_051414.1:427734-427825 GCF_015228065.2 Penaeus monodon
AGGGATTTTGTTGGGGCGGGGGAGTGACTGGGTGGGGAAGTGTTGGGGGAGAGGGAGGGTCATAGGGGCTTTGGTGGGGGAGGGGTGTCAG
>NC_051414.1:427978-428441 GCF_015228065.2 Penaeus monodon
ACTACCACTACCTTTCTGGTACAAAAAAAAATATTCTTATGTAAAACATTATCGTTACTTTTTCCCAAGGCAATACCAATGATGAAATGCATTAGAATGTAATAGCACTGAGCAAAGGATAAAATAAATAAGATAATGGGATTTAATAGGAAAACAGAATGAATAGGAAGGAAAGATAGATCAGGTATTGATGAAATACATAGGCAAGTGAACTAAAGTTGAAATAAAGTGATTTCAGTTAAGTTGAAAACAGATTAAGAAATCAAACAGTTTACGCATGAAATGTTCACTTCTGTTTAATTTTCAACGTCATCATGTTATCAAAAAAAATATATATTGACCCCAGAAAGTAGGCTTATATAATCCAGGAACTTTGGGAATGTGTAGTAATGTGTAGGCCTATATACAGTTAGCCTAGTCCTCCAGGTGTAGGCTTAAAACTTTGATTATCCGCTTGCCATTG
>NC_051414.1:428807-429334 GCF_015228065.2 Penaeus monodon
GGTAGGTTGGATATATTTTGTCAGGGATTTTCTTTTATTAATATTCTCAGATTTTTTTAGGCCTTTATGGCAACTAATATATTTCTCGTGTCTTCTTTATCATGATCTCTTGCCTCATAAATATCTTTTGTGGCTTCTTTATATCTACATGAAAAATGGTAATGTTTGGTTTTCGTAATTTCTTCCACTTTAGAAGGACAAGTGAACACTCACGGAAAATAACGATAAAATACAACTTGATTGATAGACAGATAAGTAAATAAACGAGTATCACAGCTGTTGTTGTTCTGTGGCGATGCAGTTGCGTTTCCCAAGCAGGAGGGAGTCAAGGGCGAGGAACCTGACTGACGTGCGACCGTGTGAGTGACAGACAGACAAGTCGCACTCGCTCGCTCTTCAGCTCACCCTCAGCGAGAGAGTGTTGCTGGTGGTGGTCTTCGTCTTTTATTATTATTATTTAGTTCTTTCATTTATTATTTCAGCTTCTTTTTTCCCCCGTTCTTTGTGGTTGTGGTAATTGCCGTCTT
>NC_051414.1:429388-429664 GCF_015228065.2 Penaeus monodon
TTTCCTGTGGTTGTGCTTGGGTGGTGGTGACGGCGATGTTATGAAGTGAAAATATGCGTAATATTATGGTGGTAGCCTTAAACCATGAAATATGTAACGGAATATTTTGTTTCTGTCGTGACGGCATTTCATCTTATTCTCTGTGCACACGGTGGTGTCCTTGTATTTGTGTTCGTTCTTGGTAACAGTAGTTGCAGTAATGACGTTAGTAATGATGGCACCAGTGATGATGATGATGTTAATGGTATTGATTAAATAAACAATGACGTTTTTTTA
>NC_051414.1:430928-431221 GCF_015228065.2 Penaeus monodon
CCGCAGTTGCAAAGCCTGCCTGCACTTGCACACGTGACGCCGAAGGGGTTGTTTGGTGGTTAGTTCGTTGTCGTGTGGTTGTCGCCCCATCTGTCATTGTTAAAGGGGGGAGTTTGACAGGGTAAGGGTGGTAGGGGTGTGGGGGGAGGGGGAGGGAGGGCGAAGGGTGCTCGAGAGAAGGGTGAGATCGCAGGGAAAAGGGGAAAAGGATGATGAAGGGGAGGAGAAGGGTAGAAAGGAGAGAGATGCGTATAATAATGGAGGGAGATGGAGAGCACTTGCGAATTAAAAAA
>NC_051414.1:431315-431379 GCF_015228065.2 Penaeus monodon
GGTGAATGGCAAGGAGGACTCGCAGTATTTAACCTCTTAATTGAGTTCATTAAACGAAAGGAGA
>NC_051414.1:431616-431991 GCF_015228065.2 Penaeus monodon
AGTTTATTTTGCGTGCCTGTGAATTGTAATTAAACCAATCGACTGTCATTCTTATATGTTTTAGTGGATTTTAACGTTTCTTTTCAACAGACAAAACATTCCAAAGCTTAAAGACAGATGAGGTTGAAAAAAAAAATACGATACGGCAAACGAGTCGTAAGTAAATAATGCGATTAAACAGACTGTGTAAACCCTGAGGTTGTGCTTGCTTCTTCTTTAGACATGTCTTGCTGTCACTGGCAGGGTGGGACTTCAGTCTCATCATTATCGGAGTAATTAAACCTGTTGCAGTGGAACACAGGCGTTTGTTTGTGTCTTTCGTTTTAGAATTTTGTTCTCACTTTTTTATTCAGCTTTTTAGTATTCCGTTTTGCC
>NC_051414.1:433005-433075 GCF_015228065.2 Penaeus monodon
CCCTTGATTTTTTTTCTCTCTGTCCTTTCTTTTTATTTTCCTCTTTTACTTTGCATTTCCGTTTTCTGTC
>NC_051414.1:433412-433631 GCF_015228065.2 Penaeus monodon
TCTCTCAAAATCCCGTCCGCGAACCAGTACAAAAACAAGAAAAAGAAAAAAACACGATAGCAGCCGCACAGCTACGTGTAAATTTACGATTATGGCGACTCTCAAGTCTCGCGATGACGATTTTACGACTCTACGCTGTGGAGTTTTAATCCGAATATGACTTTTTGGGGGATATCACTTTGATTGGCCCGCGCTGGAGTTGTCAGTCACAAGGTCACA
>NC_051414.1:433674-433776 GCF_015228065.2 Penaeus monodon
AAAAAAAATATGATTGCGTTGGATGACCGTATCGCAGCTGGCTGAATAATGGAGGAATTTGGCGGAGAGAGATATTCGCGAACGGTAGGTTGGGGTCTGGTG
>NC_051414.1:434045-434143 GCF_015228065.2 Penaeus monodon
TGCTGTGGTTTGTCATCGCTAGGAATCGTTTGAGAGCATTTAAATATTTATTTTTTTAATTTTTTGAAAGTGTAATAGACGCAAATGTTCTGCTATTT
>NC_051414.1:434335-434668 GCF_015228065.2 Penaeus monodon
TTGATAGCAGCTTGTATTTGTTAACATTTGCTATTATCGTGATAGCAACTTGTATTTGTTATCATTATTTGAATTCATCGTAATAAATGATAGCAGAAATTCTCGACGCTTTACTATTACTTTTTTTTTATCTTTCCAATCGGATATCTGCGGTCGACATTCGCCAACTCGCTGGGCTTGATAACAGGGTGCTAATATCCCCCAGTTAAGTACAAAGTGCCGGTGACGCCAAGTGATTTACGTGCATACTTTGGTCCGTGTACGCGTGGCTTGATCGAGTTATTGATAAAGAGGAAAAGAAGTATTGTATGTTGTTTTTTTTAGAGTGAGAGT
>NC_051414.1:434750-435089 GCF_015228065.2 Penaeus monodon
GACAGAGAGACAAGTTGTCGGCATGGAATATCCCAGCGCGTGGGGGTCCAGGAAAAGGAGGGAGAGTTATTGCAACGTGAATAAGTTATTGCGTCATTGAACCTGTTGCTCGGGCCTCCCTCGCCTTGCAGAGCCGTTGCAAAATTACCGGCGGAGAGGCTGGCATTACAGGTCCAAGCTGGAGGCAGCAGGAGCTTGCAAAGGCGAGTTGCAGGGGGGGGGGGGGCGCCGTTGAATGGAAGCGGTGCATTGGGTTCTCATTTCATGCAATTGATAATGGCTATTCTCTTGTGGTAACCCCCCCCCCATTCTGGCTGAAAGAGCGTGCCAAAATGTTTG
>NC_051414.1:435920-436137 GCF_015228065.2 Penaeus monodon
ATTTAATGCAATAGCAGAGATGTCTTCGGTTTCGCCTCTTTTTATGTGTTATCCTTTCTACACGAATGATTTACGTTTAGGAAATTGCAAGTGTCTGAAAGATAAGTCCGGGATAGTAATGTTGATTAAATGCCAAGGCTAGGCATTCATTTTTTTCTCTGTTACTCTTAATCAATTTCTCCCTTACTCCTATCTCTCGATTCTCCCTTCACACACT
>NC_051414.1:436357-436683 GCF_015228065.2 Penaeus monodon
ACCTCCCCCCAATCTCCCCCTGTCTCCTTCCTCCCTGCCGCAGTTTCTCGCAACTGTTAAATTATATTCATGGAAACCGAAAACGTAAATGTCACTCACACTTTTTTTCAACGGTTCGTCGCGTTTTTCATGCAGTGAGAGTAATGTATTGTTTTGTATTGTATTTTTGCTTTCTTGAAAATATAATAATTTTTCTAGGCGTTTTTGTGGATAATCTCGTGAGTGTCCATTATAAATCTGCCCTCGACCTTATTTCGGCTGAGTTGAAAATGAAGATAACCTGACGAAGTGTCATAAAGAAAAATATTAGGGATCATTATGTTAAA
>NC_051414.1:436768-436951 GCF_015228065.2 Penaeus monodon
GCGATTTGCTGTTTCTGTGATTGTATGGAGAGCGTGTAATTGTTATTGAAAAGGACAGGTATGTGACGCAAAAGGACTTGTTTTGGTGGATTAATAAGATCAATTACAGGAAAATCCTTTGATGTTCTTTCAAGTGTGAGATATCTCTTGAAAATGTGCGGGGATTAACACGAATAGATAACA
>NC_051414.1:436974-437112 GCF_015228065.2 Penaeus monodon
CGCGTAATTTTTTTTCTCTCTCTCTTTTCTTGGGTACCTGATTAGAGTCAAATAACTTTTATTCTGTGAAATATTCTTTCGTGACAGTAATTATTATTGTTTTTGTTTTCACGATTAACCACCACCACCAAAGCAGAG
>NC_051414.1:437165-437454 GCF_015228065.2 Penaeus monodon
AGACTTTTTTTTATCATATGACTATAGAAATGACAATTTAACCATAGAAAACGATAAGATCGCGATTGAAAACATTGAAAAGATAAGTGTAAGTACCATTACGAAGGGACGTTAAGTAAGGCTTCACCAGGTTATCGTTGAGCCGTTCGGAACGATCGTTCACTCGTTTTCTCGTTTTCCGGTTTCTAAGATGGATTTTTCTTTCTGTGATTACGAGTGTTACCTTCGTTTTCCTCAGGGCATTATTCACTCCGTTTTTTTTCCATTTGCCTGGGAGATCTACGCGTGT
>NC_051414.1:437640-437724 GCF_015228065.2 Penaeus monodon
TCTTCCACTCTCCCCCCCTCCGTCCCCTCTTTCGTTTGTGTTTTATGGCAGGTGCGAGGCTTGTGGTTCTCAGGAGACGTTGGA
>NC_051414.1:437760-438069 GCF_015228065.2 Penaeus monodon
TTGTGAAAAAATATATATATAAAGAAAAGGAAGATGAATGGGCCGGCTGGTCAATAAGTATGATAACCCATAATTATGGCCAGGAAAAACGGGGGCAGAAGAAAGAGGAGGAATTGACACGAAATCACTCAGAGCAGAAGTACCGTCAAATAGCTCGCGAAAGAACGTCGTATTCAAGTAAAAAAAAAAAAAATAAGATCTAAACAGATGAAACGAACTCGAAAGAAGAAAATAAAGGAAATTTGATAATATTCAGGTACAAAAACAAGAGAGAGAGAAAAAAAAAATCGGATATATGCCCCCCTCCCT
>NC_051414.1:438153-438456 GCF_015228065.2 Penaeus monodon
GCAGGAGTCGCGTCGAACTCACCTCACTCCACACGCAAACGCCGTCCCAGCAGTCACTCAGGGCGGGAGGGGTCCGCTGTCGACTTTGAACTTGCTTGCCGTTGCTTTCGATTCCTCGATCGACAGGGTACAACTGCCGTGGTGAGGCCGACCATGTGTGCTCTAGGGTTGCTATTGCCTGGATATGGAAAGGGGGGGGTGAGCTTCCCTGGGGTGACGTGTCCGCGCACCGGTCGTGTCGAGTATGTGCGTTGCGTTGTTCTGGCTTGCTGGTTTCTGGATAGATTTGGGTCGTGCTTTTTG
>NC_051414.1:438484-438563 GCF_015228065.2 Penaeus monodon
TATTAGGGAATGAGAATCGTGTTGCTGAGGTTTGAGGATATATTGGTGATCGCGTTGTGGAGTAGTGTTGGTGGGTGGT
>NC_051414.1:439023-439610 GCF_015228065.2 Penaeus monodon
TTTTGCCAAGGATTAAAAAGTGAAATTAAGGTGATTAATTACGCTCAATGAACGAAATATTGAAGAAGGATGATTTTTGTAGACGGAAGGAAGAGGGAGAAGAAGAGGGGAGAAATAAAAAGAGACAACGATGACGTTAATGCGCCGAAGGGTCGCGAGAGAGAAGGAGGAAGAGAAAGGGGAAGAATAAAAGCAAAAGTGGTTGGAATTTGCATGAGAGCGAAAGGAAGTTAGGCGGAAGAGAAGGAGGAAGGAGGGAACGGGATGGAGATGAGAAGAAGACGGATGAGCGCTAAGAAATGGAATATTGGGAAGAAGAAAACGAAGATGGTAATGGGAGGAAGAGGAGGAAAACGGAGAGAGTGGAATGGCAAACGAGGACAAAGGGAAAAAATACAATTGAAATCAGGACACAAATGCATTTATACTATCCATTCTAAAAAAAAATACGTGGATATGAAAATACGTAAACATTAATTGAGGACAAGGAAGAGGAACAAGAGAATATAAAAGAAGAAAAAGAAGATAAGCAATATGAAGGTTAAGTTGGAATGGAGAGAAGAAAAATTAATTGAAGGAGGCAGTCG
>NC_051414.1:440019-440250 GCF_015228065.2 Penaeus monodon
TGAAACACAGAGAGAGAAAAAAGGAAAGAGGCGAAAGAGGAATACTAAGAATAAAATTAGAACAGAAAAAAAAATGAAGAGGAGAAAGTCCCATAACAGGATGATGACGTGTGAGTGAAATGACTTGAGAGAAAATGGCTAAGATGGAAATGAGGTTTACGAGCTGCTTGAGGACGCCGAGACGGACCGGAGGGATGGGGGGGGGTCTTAACATCTTCGTTCTCCTCTTTG
>NC_051414.1:440559-440714 GCF_015228065.2 Penaeus monodon
AACAGGCTCATTCTTACGTGAGTAAGAATGAGGAGGCTTCAGAGAGACGGGGCAGAGACCGATAGAGGAAGAGGATGGGAAGAGAGGGAAAAACAAAGAGGAAAATGGCATTCCTTTTAATACGGGCTAATGGGACGGCGGAGTATGTGTGTGGA
>NC_051414.1:440811-441448 GCF_015228065.2 Penaeus monodon
GCCACTCTTCATGCTTGCTCTTTTATTTTTTCCACGTTTTTTTCGTAATCCATTTCTGGATAGTTTTTATATATATATATTTTTTTATTATGTCTTTTTATTTTCAATTTTTTACTTTTCTCGCTTGTTTAACGCCTTCTTTATATTTACCAGCCTTGTTTATCTACTTTGTTTACTTACCTGTATGTCTTATTTGGCAGTATATTTATCAGTGTATTTTGCTGTTTCTGCCTTTCTTGTATGTCCGCACATCCTGCTCACTTGCCTGTCTCTATTTTTTCATATTCATGTGTGTTGCTTCATATCTACTTCACTTATTTGCTTAACTCTCACTTGCATATCTCCCTCATTTACACATCTACCTCTCCCACTTGCATATCCATCTCTTTTGCAACTCCCGAGTCGCGAAAACATGCAACACATTAATCAACTTACCCCCGTTTTCCTTCACTTCTTTTTTTTATTCTTGAGCGGTGACTAATGTAAATTGGAAAGTTATTACATGTAGCTGTAAAGGTCAGAGGATTACATGGAGCGAGGGAAAGGTCCCGGATGAGGGGAGCGACGGGGCTTGAGGTGTGAGGAAAGGGAGACATGAGGTTGTGAGGGGCGTGTGAAATTGTTGGAGGGCTGCTTG
>NC_051414.1:441573-442658 GCF_015228065.2 Penaeus monodon
TTTGTTTTTGTTTTTTGTTTTGAAATATCCTTTTCATTGATATTGGACGGGATTTGTAGTTTTTTATCGGGCTTGTTCTTTCTTATTCCCACTTCCGATGTTCAGGATGAGCTGGTTGTGGCAGATCTGTTGCACTCCCGTCCTTTCCCCCCTTATGCAACCAAAGTATCCGCGTGCAGTGCGTGCCATTTCAGTCCTAACGACATAACAGAGTGAATGGAACTCTCAGCCACAGCCGATTTTGCTGTTGCGCGCGGCTCCCTGCCCATAACCGCTCGCCAGTACCCATTAAGCTTTTATCCAGTGTATGTTGTTGCCTTTCTCTCGCCCACAAGCGCCTGTTAACTCGCGTTCAGTGTTCATTTCTTCCCTCGTCCCGCCCACAACGGCCCACGTCCTCCGAAAGTCGTCCTCTGCACTCGCGCTCGGCGTTATCTCCGCTGACACTCTGTTACCCCGTCGTGATCACCCTCATACAGTAATCACTAAGGCTACCCACGCCCTCGTTGTGTCCCCCTCCTTCGAGAGAGTATCTCCCGCACCACCTCCCCTACACCCTCCTTTGTGAGAACGTCCCCCCCCCCCCCGTTGCTTGCTTGCTTGGGCATCTCCAGCGCGTCTGCAGTCGTTCATTACTCGGCTCCGTTGCTTCGGCTGGCTCCGTGGGCGACGGGTGACATGTTGCTTGCTTGTCTCACTCGTCGCGTCAGGCGTTGCGCAGTGTCGCGTTGTCACAGCACGACGTTTACTCAGCTGCTGACGACGCCCCTTCCCTCGTCAGCTCCCGCGTCCTGGCTAGCGACAGCGGAGGAGGCGCTAGCGGGGGGGGAGGGAGTAGGAGGGCCTCCTTAGGGTACAAATCGATTTGATTGGAGATCGAATTTAGGCAACGTTTCTCCTCGTCTTTCTGTTCTTTTATTTAAAGGTTGCGGTCGCGGGAGATCATGTTTTTGGTGGGCGCTTCCGAGAGCTGTTAGCACGCAATCCAGTGTCGCCATTCTTTTATTTTTTTAAAGAGATCCTTTATGTAGTTGGCGGCTCTTCAAAGCATCGTCCAGAGTCGAAAATTTCGGCCAGAATCCCTG
>NC_051414.1:442725-442998 GCF_015228065.2 Penaeus monodon
TGTGGGAGAAGGGAGGATGGAAGGGGAGAACAGGTTTAGATATTTATGATGATGTTTGGCTCTAAGATTATATTTATCACGTCTCATTTTCTCTCTCCTTCTCCCTCCTCTCCTCCCCCCTCCCCTTCTCCCTCTCCTTCCCCTCCCTTGGAACCTTTGCTTGTAGGCCAGAGATGATGAGAACTGAATAGTCTAAAGCAGAATATATTACTATAAATTGATTGCGTTCTCTCACCTGGACGAGGTAGCTGCATCGGGACGACCTTGTGGTGT
>NC_051414.1:443067-443694 GCF_015228065.2 Penaeus monodon
GTGCAGTTCTGTCAGGGGGAGGAGAGGGGATAGAGGCTGCTCTGCGTAGGATTGTTGGTGGGGAAGAGTGGCTGCTCCAGGTAGGATTGCAGTGGGGAATAGGGGAGGGGGGCTGTTCCTAGGATGGTTGGGGGTTGAGGAGTAGGGGTGGAGACAGTAGGGAGTTGGGGGGTCACTCCAGATAGGATTGGCAGCTGTGAGGGTCGGTAGCGGCTACTTTTGGTAGGATTGCGAGGCTGACATGAGGAGAAAGACTAGTATGAGGAGCCCTGATATCATAGCAATCCCTTGTTTTATGAGGCGTGAGAGGCCTGATAAGTCATGTTATGATGTTGGTCGACAACAGACAGTTGAAGATGGTATTGTGTCAAGCATAGTTTTACGTTTTCTTTTCTTTTCTCTCTCCCAGGAAATTGTGTTTTATTGCCATTCATTAATTTGTTATTAGTTGCTAGTTTACGAGAAAAGCTACTTGTGGATTGTGACGAGATGTCGTAGATTAATTGGCTCCAGGGACCAGCTGATCAGATTTGGTGGTGATCCGGATGAATGGCCATAACCGGCATGAAATTAAAGGATTCTTCGCCAATTCGAATTCTTAGGGAAATTGGGTCTGTTAGTGGTGGG
>NC_051414.1:444496-444941 GCF_015228065.2 Penaeus monodon
ATCATTGTTGGTTGTTATTGTATAATCTATTGCCGTTAGGTATTATAGTCATACATATTTATTGCAGGTTAATACCGTATTATGTGACTTTTGTTGTTATTGACTTTTTGTCTCTTTCTTTCAGGTGAGTCTTCTTAGGTGACTTAGGAAGGATATTATCGGTAAGTCATGTTTGTATTGTACATGTAAAGTCACTCCTAGTGTTATGGAAGGTGAGCGTGTTTAAGGCAGGCATTTTCTCGACACGGCATGCTTTGTACACTGTATTTTTATCAGTTATCCCGTGATTCACAGAAGGTGATGTGGGTCTGTACTACGTGATATATCAATTGAAATGATATGTCTGGAGTGAAGTAATCCCTAAGATAGGCGCGCGGTAAACCATCTTAGTTCCCTAGATTTTGCTTAGTAAATATCATCTTGCGGGCACGTGGCCAGTGTTTGT
>NC_051414.1:444973-445099 GCF_015228065.2 Penaeus monodon
CTTCCATTATCAGCTGGTTTTGCGTGATTGTGGGTTGTGATCATGGGCGTCCCTTTTGACTTGTGTATTGGGTTTGTGTTTCGATTAGGGTCTCTCGGGAAGAAACACGCTGTTAGGGTGTGTTTG
>NC_051414.1:446080-446458 GCF_015228065.2 Penaeus monodon
TCTCTTCTTTCTCTTTGCACTTTACTCCAAAACATCGAAAATTCAGGAAGGATTCTTTCTATTAGTCTTATTGATTGTCTCAGATTTTACGTTCACTTATAAAGTTTTCACTCAATGTTTCATTCTCTCTTTTTTCGTATTTATGTTTTTATTAGTTTGTGGATTAATTTCGATCGATATTCATTTTGATGATAGGGTGTTAGGTATTGAAAATCATATATTTTTGTCTTTTTTATAGTTATACTTCTTTGTCTGTGCTTTAAAAAAATGTTTTTGTATTTCTTCGCCTTTCCTCTTCTGTATCAGAAGAACACCCAAAAAAGAAGAAAGAGCGACAAAGAGAGAAGAAAGGAAGATGATAAGTGACAGCAATTGACT
>NC_051414.1:446659-446729 GCF_015228065.2 Penaeus monodon
ATCCATTAATAGGCTCTTCGGTCGTTGCCATTCGAGGAACGAGAGAACGAGCCTCATGAAGAGTCGTTAT
>NC_051414.1:446995-447328 GCF_015228065.2 Penaeus monodon
TCCCTTCTTGATCTCGTCCATAAAGTATGCATTTTGTCGAAGTCATGAGTGACAGCCTTGCATGCGAGCTAAATGTTTGATTTCCTTGTTACATATTCAGGAAGTGCAGTTTGTGGCGCTGTTGCCTCGGCTGGAGCTGTGCTGGCTGCTTTTTTATTTGTTTATGCGTGTGCGAAAGTGTGTGTAATGGGTTTGCATAAGGATGGAAATTGGATGCAAAAAGATACCATATAGAATTTGAAAAAAGGAGTCTGTGTTTTTTGCATGGGGAAAGACCGAGGGGTTTTATCTCCGTGTACATCTGCAAATGTGTGTGTCTGTCTGTTAAATGTT
>NC_051414.1:447374-447564 GCF_015228065.2 Penaeus monodon
CATAAAGTAGGCACGAGTCAGACATCACTTCCTCTCCCTTTTCTTGTCGTGCGTGGGCGTGAGTGGGCTTTTTCGTGCGTGTATGGGCGTAGGGAGAGTGCAGTTAACAATGTAGGAGACGAGGGCGTAGGCGGTAGGCGGGTGTAGATAGAGCAACGAGGTGTGGGCGAGGAAGGGAGAAGGGCGAGGG
>NC_051414.1:447737-447906 GCF_015228065.2 Penaeus monodon
GGGCGATAATGAAGAGAAGGCGGAGGAAGAGAGGGGGCAGGAGGGGAAGAACTAACGAGGAAGAGAGGGGAAGGGAAGTGGAGGTGAAAGAGTGAGAGGGAGAACCGGAGAGAAAATGGGAAGGGCTTTTGGGGGGCTTGGTAGGCAGAGCTGTATGCCCTTTTGCTCA
>NC_051414.1:447940-448021 GCF_015228065.2 Penaeus monodon
GTTTTTTTTTATACTCAGCCCCTCCCTTTAGTCTGCCTACCTTTCTCCTCCTTTGGCTGTTCTTTGTTGTATCTTTTTTGT
>NC_051414.1:448324-448413 GCF_015228065.2 Penaeus monodon
TCGGTCTGCTTATCTTCAAGTATCCCGTCTTTTATCCTCTCCTATTTACTTCTCGTTTTCTTTCCATTTTCTTCTCGCGTGTTCCACGG
>NC_051414.1:448485-448594 GCF_015228065.2 Penaeus monodon
CAAGATATGATTCTCCCCTTTCTCATCCCCTCATTTCTGTTCCCAGATCTCTGTCTCCCCCTCTTCATCGTCCCTTTTTCCCTTCCCTTCCCCCGTTCTCTATTTATTT
>NC_051414.1:448792-448922 GCF_015228065.2 Penaeus monodon
AGCGATCATATTACCCTTCAACAAGAAGTCCTGCCCTGGACGGACCACTGCTTGATTGCTACCAGGAGTGCCAACACATGCCCCGCTGACACCCACTGGCACTCTAGGCACCCGTTGCCACTTCTCTGTG
>NC_051414.1:449182-449389 GCF_015228065.2 Penaeus monodon
GTAAATCCTCTTTGTACTCTTTCTTGTTGTATCTTTGCTCTTGGCTTTTGTCTCCCCGCATTTTCTGTATCATCATCTCGATTAGTTACCCGTCGTATTTTGTTTTTATGTCGGTTTTTACCATCTCTCGTGTCATCCTCCTTCTTTCTATCCTCCTCCTCTCGCCTATTTTTTATGTTTGTATTTTTCCATTTCTCTTACTTATCT
>NC_051414.1:449525-449637 GCF_015228065.2 Penaeus monodon
CTCTTTCATCCTACGTGACACGGACTTATCCTATTATAACGTCTATCGCGTCAAAAATCTATAATGTCAGCTCAGTTCGACTTGACACCGAATGGTATAACGTCGTTGTCAG
>NC_051414.1:449959-450296 GCF_015228065.2 Penaeus monodon
ATCTATTTTGACTCTCTCAGTTTAATTCACCTTTGCGAATGACGCCTTATGTCTCATAGGGGCGACTTGTCCGTGTCGGGCGGGCGGCGACGAGACCTTAACGACGCTTCCGCAGAGGAGGAGCAGAGGCGGTTTCGCGCCCTCTTTTTTTCTCGCCTTTTAGTCTGATTTTCTTCCGGATTTTTTCGTCTGATTATCTCCATTTTTCTCTTATGTGTAGGTATTACTCGGTCTTTACACACACACATGCATTCATACACATGCATGTTGCTTCGTTTTATACGTTTCTTTCCCTTCCTCTGGTTTTAGCCTCCCGCGGCACTCTCGGCACTTTGGT
>NC_051414.1:450749-451063 GCF_015228065.2 Penaeus monodon
AGACAAATAACAGAAGTAGATTGATTGGTACGAAATAGCAGCATCACATTCTTCCCTTATTCTCCCTCCTCTCTCTCGTCCTTTCGTTCTTCCCTCCATCCAATCTTCCTTCCTCCTGTCCCTTCCTCGTTTCCTTCCGCTCCTCCCAACTCTCCTTCCTTGGTCCTTTCTCTCTTCCCCTTCCCCCTCTCATCCTTCTCTTCTCACCATACCTCCCCCTTCCTTCGTCCTTTTCTTCTTCTCCCCTTTCCCCTTTCCTTCCTTCACTTTTCGCCACTCCCTCTCCTTCCTCCTTTCTTCTATCCTCCTTTTTT
>NC_051414.1:451259-451664 GCF_015228065.2 Penaeus monodon
TATCTAATCGACAGCTGGCGACATATGCGATCATTTTTACTCCGAGAAGATCGACTCATTCGAGAAGTTTCGCGTCTCGGAAGATTTGCTTGTAACTCCATTATTCTTGAGTCTCTCTCTCTCCTCGCTTTTCCTTTTCCCTTTTTCCCCTAATTATTCTTGGGTGTCTCTCGTCCCTCTCTGCCCTCTTTTCCTACTTTTTCTTGCTTCTTCCCAGTCGTCTCCCGTTTCCCTATTCTTGTCCCTTATGTTTTTCCCCTCTTCTTTCTTCTTCTCTTTGGTTCCACTTCGTTCTCGTCTCAAAGAGCTTATTCCGACGTTTATGCGGTGCTTTATTGGATTTCTCTTATCTCTTTTTCATCTCTCGTTCGCTTTTTCTTCCGTCTCTTTGTTTATTCTTGCCTT
>NC_051414.1:451822-451985 GCF_015228065.2 Penaeus monodon
ACGTCATGTCAAGGATGGCTCCCGTGGTCACAGTTAACCTCTGCGCCGTGTCTCGAGGTGCCACTTGAGACCCCCCCCCCTAGTCCTCTTCCCTAACCCTCCCCCTTCCCCTCCTGCCTCCCAGGCTAGCCCTCTCTCTCCCCATGTAGACGTCTCCCCGGCT
>NC_051414.1:452141-452300 GCF_015228065.2 Penaeus monodon
CCCTCTTCTCTTCTGCCTCTCCCCCCACCCCCACCCCACCCTCTCCTTTCTCGTTGATATCTTGTTAATCGCGAAAGGTCTTGGTACGCCACGCTCTGGTCGGGCTTGCTCCTCTATCGATTGCGGAGGCTGTTTCTTATCGTGTTTGATTTGGCTTGC
>NC_051414.1:452751-452995 GCF_015228065.2 Penaeus monodon
AGCTACTTGTCCCTTCTCCTTCAAATGAACTATCTTGAAATTAAGGTGTTAGTGTTGCAACTTGGTCGATTTCGTGGAATGGAATTATTTTATTTATGGATTGGACATTTTGATATTTACTCGTGATATGATTTTGAGCGTAGCTGTGTATTTTTAGTTTGCTTTAGCGATAAAAAGTATTTTGCGTTTTGCTGAATGTTGGTTTGAGTCTTGCTGCATATCGTTATTTTTCTCTGATAAACAC
>NC_051414.1:453187-453627 GCF_015228065.2 Penaeus monodon
AACTTAATTTATTAATCGCATAATTCGGCCCAATTTCTGCCCTTGAAGTAACTCCTATTGTCCAAGAGAAATGTGTAAGTCAATCTTGAGACAAATAATGAAAGGTTGCAGTTTGTTGCATTTATTTAAAACTGAAATATTCTTTTAAGTGTGAATGCACACACGCACGCAATTTTGAATACCTTTTTCACTCCGACTTTCCCTGGTCCGTCTCGCCGTAATAGGTCAGATGATTATGCAACGGAAGTGTTTATAGACGAGGGGACTCTCATAGTACATCAGGTCACATTTGAACGCGGAAAGGTCAGCTGCCGACGATGCAGTATGTATGGGAAAGGTCGCTCCGTTTCGAAAAGGGTAAATTTGAGAGGGATGTTGCTCTGCCTTGCATGCGGGTCGTGGGCGGAGGGAGAGAAGGTCATGCAGAGGGGAAAGGTGAT
>NC_051414.1:454373-454602 GCF_015228065.2 Penaeus monodon
GCGCTAGCCACCCCCCCCCCCCCCATTTGTTTGAAAAGGTTGAAACAAATGAACCGCCATGTGCCCCCCCCCCCTCCCCTCTCAAGTCACGTGACAAACGGCGTCTTTGGCGGCATTTCTCAAATATTTACATGTTCATTGCAGACTTGGCGCTTCATTGTACGCGCGTGATATATTGCACTTGCAACGGTGACGTACCGCCGTTGCAATGCCGCCGCCCCCCCGCCGT
>NC_051414.1:454729-454804 GCF_015228065.2 Penaeus monodon
TTTCGTTGATATCTTTTTATCGCGAAAAAATTTTTAGCCACGCTCGCGGGCTTGCTCCCCTATCGATTGCGGAGG
>NC_051414.1:454883-454996 GCF_015228065.2 Penaeus monodon
GAACGGGGACTGTAGATGCATTCCAGTAACATGGGAGTAGTAACACAGTAATTTTTTTTTTTTGGCTTTGTTTTTTTACTCTACTTTTATTTCCCGGTCTTTTTTTCTTTTTA
>NC_051414.1:455587-455805 GCF_015228065.2 Penaeus monodon
TCAATGAAATACTTGAAATTAAAGGGGTTAGTTTGCAACTTGGGCGATTTTGTGGAAAGGAATTTTTTATTTGGATTTTACATTTGATATTTACTCGTGATATGATTTTGAGCGTACGTGTATTTTTATTTGCTTTAGCGATAAAAAATATTTTGCGTTTTGCTGAATGTTGTTTTTAGTCTTGCTGCATATCGTTATTTTTCTGATAAACACTAATG
>NC_051414.1:456466-456975 GCF_015228065.2 Penaeus monodon
AATTAATATTCTCCAAATTCGGCCAATTTTTGCCCCTTTAAAAACTCCTTTTTTCCAAGAGAAAGTTAAATCAGTCTTAAGAAAGGGTTAGTTTGTTGCATTATTTAAAAAGAAAAATTTTTTTTAATGTGAAGCACACACGCAGCAATTTTTTAACCCTTTTTTACTCCGCTTTCCCCGGTCCGTCTCGCCTAAAAGGTCAATGTATAACGGAAATGTTTTTGACGAGGGGGCTCTCATAGTACATCGGGCACTTTGAACGCGGAAGGTCGCTGCACGTTTCAGTAGTAGGGAAAGGGCGCTCCCCCCTTCGAAAAGGGTAAAATTTTAGAGGGGTGTTGCTCTGCCCTTTCATCGGGGCGTGGGCGGAGGGAGGAAGGCATCAGGGGGAGAGGTGGGTCATGCTGGTACGCCACTTCGTACACACACGAAACACTCGGCATAAAATTAAAAAAGAAAAAATACAAAAACAAGCAGATAAGAACAGTTTTTTTGGGGTGGGGGTTTTT
>NC_051414.1:458580-459210 GCF_015228065.2 Penaeus monodon
TGAAAGGTTGAAACAATGAACCGCCATGTGCCCCCCCCCCCCTCCCCCTTAAAATCACGTGAAAAAACCGGCGTCTTTGGGGGCTTTCCCCAAATATTTACATGTTCATTGCGGGACTTGGCGCTTAAATTGTACGCGCGTGATATATTGCACTTGCAACGGTGACGTACCCCGTTGCAATGCCGCCCCCCTTTTCCCGTCGCCCCCCCCCCCTTTTCCCCCCCCCCCTCCCCCCCCCGTCCCCCCCCCCATCCCCCCTCCGCCCCCCCCCCCCCCCTTCCCCTCCCCCTTCCCTCCCCGTCCCCCCCCCCCCGTCCCCCCCCTCCCTCCCCCGTCCCCCCCCGCGTCCCTCCCCCGGGTCCCTCCCCGTCCCTCCCCCTTCCTCCCCCCTTCCCTCCCCGTCCCTCCCCCCGTCCCTCCCCCCTCCCCCCCCCCCCGTCCCTCCCCCCCCCCCCCCCCCGTCCTCCCCCGTCCCTCCCCCTTTCCCCCCCTGTTTCCTCCCTCGCCCTCGCCCTTTTTCTCCACTCTCCCTCTCCTCCTCCCCTTTCCCTACTCTTGCCCGGTTCCCCTCCCCCTTTTATTCCCTTTTCACTGTCCTCCTTCTGCCCCTTCCCCCCTTCTGCCCCTTTT
>NC_051414.1:459240-459316 GCF_015228065.2 Penaeus monodon
TTTCCCTTTTTGGGTTTGCCCCTTTTTCCCCTTTTCCCCTTCCCACAACCATCCCCCCCTCTCTAGTATCCCCAAA
>NC_051414.1:459448-459541 GCF_015228065.2 Penaeus monodon
AAACCTTCGGGGCTTTTTTAAGTGTTTTTTTTTTGGTCTTTTTGGGGAAAAATGAAATTTAAAATGTTAAAAATCTTTTGTGATCATTACAGC
>NC_051414.1:459576-459977 GCF_015228065.2 Penaeus monodon
CATCCTTACTATTATTTATAATTGTTGTGTCTTGGGTGATAATTGACGTTGACAATAATTACGCTTTTGAGATTTTTAATGTGAAATGATTGCTTTTAAATTTTTGTTTTTCCACTCAAATAAGGGTTTAAATGTGCCCTTTATATATATATTTTTTTTTTTCTTTAAATTTCGGTTAAAAATTACGGATTTTACAGCGGGACAATTTATTATTTTTTACTTACTGCAGTGAAAATGTAATTTTGATATATTTTTTGTCATAGCAGATACATTTTTAAAAATATTTACCACTCCCGATATGATTGTTTTAAAGGGCTCCCTTTTTTCTTTGTCGAAAAATTTTTCCCTCTTTTCCCAAACACAAGTTTATCAGTAACAAAGGAAACATGACAACAGTGTAT
>NC_051414.1:460183-460344 GCF_015228065.2 Penaeus monodon
GGGGATAAAATTTCCCCACGAGTTTAAATCAAACTTTTATCCGTCGCCTCTGTACCCGGGCCCGGGTGAAACGAGGGATAAGGGCCCGGGATAAATTTCTTCTCGGCCGGTTGGGGGAGAAAAATCGGCCGGGGAAAATTTTGGCCCTTTGATTAGTTTTT
>NC_051414.1:460603-460791 GCF_015228065.2 Penaeus monodon
GACACAAGTAAAAAGGAAAACAATAGAAGTAAGAATAACCCCTTTGGGAAAAAAAAGGAAGAGAAAAAATAATAAAAAGGGAAAAAAAATAACTCTTCAAAGTAAAATTTTAAAAAACAACTGAAGATCTTCAGTCATGCAGTTTTCGTGCATGGTTGCCATAACACACGATGCCTGGTAGCATGAGT
>NC_051414.1:461146-461264 GCF_015228065.2 Penaeus monodon
TTCCAAACCCCGCGGCGGGCTCCTTTCATGAGAAACCCCTTCTCTTTGATATCCCCCTTTTTAAACCCTTCCCTGTGGCGCGGAGACACGAGGGGAATTCGACGGGTGAGGGCGCTGC
>NC_051414.1:461748-461815 GCF_015228065.2 Penaeus monodon
AAATTTAATTTAATGAGGGGGAGAGGGGGGGAAAAAAAGACGAAAAAAGGAACAGACAGACGGGCAA
>NC_051414.1:461890-462379 GCF_015228065.2 Penaeus monodon
CGCACCCCCAACGAAAACAGACGGGCCCAGAAAATCCAGTAGTAAATAAAGCTTAGATAGGAAATGGACGGAAAAAGGGGGGGGAATTTTAGGGGAAGATGGAGAAGGGGAATGAAAAATAAGAAGGGGGGAGTGGTTAAAAGTGAATTAATTTTGAAAGAAAAAAATAAACAAAATCTTTTTAGACCCAAATTAAGGGCGGGTTTTTTTTCTTTTCCCTTTTGTCAAAAATTTTAAAACCTTCTTGACGGAATTTTCCCCCCACCCACAGCCCCCCCTTTTTTCCCCAAAAACCAGGGAAAAAAAATTTTTTTGGGGGCGTAAGGAACCCTCCCCCCCCCCAATTTTACACCCATTTTGGGGGAAGGGAAAACCACCAAAAATAAGGGCCCCCTTTTTCGTAGGGAACCGAAATTCATAATTTTGCCTCCTTTTTTTAAATTTGTTCCCACCTCCCTTTCTATCCTAACCCCCCCAATTCCACGGGGG
>NC_051414.1:462982-463181 GCF_015228065.2 Penaeus monodon
AAATTTTTCCCCCCCGCTTAGATAAGTCCCCCGCTCCCCTCTTCTACTCACGCTAAATTTCAAACAAACGCGGGACAAAAGGTTCCGTCCCAAAATTTTGGGGAGCGTCTCTTGAACCCCTTTTCAGAAAAAAAGAGGGGGCCTCCATGGGCAAAAACCATGCACATGTTTTGGCTCGTTTTGTTTTGGGCCCTTATTG
>NC_051414.1:463728-463927 GCF_015228065.2 Penaeus monodon
CCGGAAAAACTGTTTGGAGATTGCCCCGGAAAATGATCTCTCTTACATTTTTCGAATTTCGTTGACAGCTTTGTCGTAAGTCGAGCTTCTTTTTGTCGGTTTCGTTGTAATCAAGCGGCGGTGGGTATTTATATATATTTTTTTTGTGATTTATTTTTCTATGCTTTCATTATTAGGGTTTTTTTTAAATTGGGTTTGT
>NC_051414.1:465273-465423 GCF_015228065.2 Penaeus monodon
GAGTGAACGTCTGTCGAATTCCTGACGCTCTTTGCCAATGTTCTTGATCGACCTTGGCAACTCGGATGTCATTTAATTGAAATATGAGTAGACACTATTGATGGCACCAATATTTTGTTTTTGTTGTTGACTTGCTATTGCTTAATGCCC
>NC_051414.1:465447-465546 GCF_015228065.2 Penaeus monodon
GAAATCATCGTCAACCCTCGTATCGTTTTTTAATTTATCGTCACCTCATTTCGTTTTTCCGCCGTTTTCTTTGTAAGTCTATTCTTGATAGAATAGTCC
>NC_051414.1:465604-465684 GCF_015228065.2 Penaeus monodon
AACGTTGGTGGAATATGTCTGAACAAATATACAGAATAAAGAGAAAGCATAATCGAATCTTCGGCTTTGTCCATATTTTA
>NC_051414.1:465776-465971 GCF_015228065.2 Penaeus monodon
TCGGCTCCATTAACATGGGTGTGATTCATGCAAACCCGCTTGGCTTCTTTTTCTTCTTCGTCTTATTGTTGTTTTCTTTTTCCTTATTTTATTCAGGTTTTCGTATGTCTCCTCCGCCTTCTCCTTCTTTGGGTTTCCTCTCCAACACTTCCTTCTCCTCTTCGTACTTCTCTTCGTCTCTCCGCCGTCTCCCTG
>NC_051414.1:466268-466558 GCF_015228065.2 Penaeus monodon
TTGCCCGTTATCTCCCTTCTGCTTCAAACCCCTTTTTGTCACAAAAGGGTCGCGGGCCTTTTTTTGAAGCGCGCGGATCGGACAAAACCGGAGATGGGGGCCCCCCGCTGGGGAAATCCGCCCGGGGCCCCCGCTGGCCCCCTCCGCTGGCACTCCCGAAGGGTAAAGGGCTGGTGGAATTTCCCCGGTTTTATTTTTCCCCTCCTTTTCTTTTACATTTTTTTTGTGTCTGTTTTTTTTTGCCTGTCTTTTTTTTTTGCGTTCTGTCCCTTTCTCTCTTGCACATACAG
>NC_051414.1:466719-466815 GCF_015228065.2 Penaeus monodon
TTTTTACCAAAACCCTACACCCAAATGACGCATTTTCTGTTATTTTTGGGGTTTTCACCTCTTTTAGTAACCCCTTTTTTTGTTTTTATTCGTCCC
>NC_051414.1:466891-467009 GCF_015228065.2 Penaeus monodon
CCCATCTACTGCCCCCCCCCCCATTCCCTCCCAACTATTCCTCCGATAGCACGAACGTCTGTCAACTCGATTGTCGCATTGCGTGTTAAGGCGCGGTAGTTAAATACCTGCCTAGCCT
>NC_051414.1:467041-467235 GCF_015228065.2 Penaeus monodon
ATAAAAATTCCCACATTTTTTTGGGGAAATCCCTCGCAGCATTTAAAGGCAGCGACTTGATTTTAAAGGCCGAAGGTGAAAGGGGGGCCCCGGTTTCCCATTTTCATGATTTTTTCCCTTTTTTTTTGGCACTTTTTTTTTTTTGCCATCGTGTTTTTTGAATTTTTCCCCTTTTTTTGTGGGGGTTTAAGGGG
>NC_051414.1:467299-467731 GCF_015228065.2 Penaeus monodon
CAAGGGATTATGATCTTTAGTTAGCAGGATTATTATTAATCGCTGTTTTCTGTTATCTCTGATCGGATTATGACGCGTTATGCCTTTGCGAAAACTGCTCTTTAAATAATCGCCATGAGCTTAGTAATAATCTTTTTCCAGTGATTTATTGCCCTTTTTTGGATGGTGACCGTGTTTCCGTCCGTGTCCTGGCTATGATTCCATGTTAATACCTTTTCATTGTCTTTTCGCTGGTAAATTAAAGTTTATATTAAAAGCTGAGTTTAGCCCCCCCGTTTTTTGCCTTTTTTTTTTTTCTGTTTTCCCTCGTTTTGGGAAAAACGGGGCGTAAATCCCCCTCCCCGCAACTAGTTTTAAATTTAAAAATATGTGAAAGGGGGGGTTATCGTTTTGGGTTTGCACGTTTGTTTTTTGATCTTTTACTCCCCTTTT
>NC_051414.1:468216-468594 GCF_015228065.2 Penaeus monodon
CCCCCCCCCGTTCCATACATCCCCTTCTCCCACCTCCCCTCTAATGTCACTCTTTTTTCTTTTTTTTTTCCATCATAAGCCCCCAATAAAAATAATTTTGCAAGAAAAAAAAGAGAAAAAATTCCCTTAAAACGAATAAACCCCCGGGGTGGAACCCTTTCCCTTTTTCCCCCCGTCCCCCTCTCTGTTTGAAAAAGCAAATTAAAAAAAAGGTTTTTCTTTCTTACTCAGCCCGGGAAACTGAACCCAATTACGAACATAATTAACAAAGGGAATGTACTATTGACAAAAACCTTCGCCGGGTGATTTTTTTTTTTTCCCCGGGAAAAATTCTTCCGACTGTTGCCCATTAAGGGCCTTGGATTGTGAAATGCCCCA
>NC_051414.1:468903-469098 GCF_015228065.2 Penaeus monodon
GAAAATATTTTTGAGAGGCTTTGCAAACAGATCTTCAGCTCGGAATTCCCCTCCGGTACAAGTTGCTGATAAAAATCATAAGAAAATAATGCATAGGATTTATAGATAGATAAATACTCAATTTTAAGCAATTAATATTAACAGCATGCAGTTTCGTTGCAACATATTAATTAATGCTGATTTTAAGAGACAAAA
>NC_051414.1:469591-470387 GCF_015228065.2 Penaeus monodon
TATTATTTTTTTTACTGAGTATCTCTTTCCCTTTCTTTGCAGGTGAGTTAGCTGCCTGCGCCAAGACGGAGGAGGCTCGAGTCCTTAAGGGTTTTGTGCCTCGCTGAAGATCCGGATGATAGAGTACTTCTATTTTTCGTAAAGGTCAGTCGTTGAATATGCCTTGTATGGCCCGCTTGCCGAGATTCAATTACAGATGTGCTGCGTCCGTATTGATCACTGAGTCGGGTGTGATCGAAGGCTGTGGTTTAAGAACGTTATGGTTAATGTGCAGGTTATCTGTGCGTTGTGTGTGGTCTGTATGGTCCAGGTCTGTACAGATCAGTTCTGTAGAGATCGTGTGTTGTGCGTGTAGTTGTGTTGTATGTTGATAATATGGTCTGTGTACCTTGTGTTTTTGTGTAGTTGTGTAGTATGTAAAGTATATGTTGTGTGTATTTGTTTATTTTGTGTAGTTGTGTATTATATAGATCATATGCTGTATGTATTTGCGTTCTGTGTATTTGCGTCGTATATAGATCATATGCTGTATGTACTTTGCGTTCTGTGTATTTGCGTCGTATATAGATCATATGCTGTGTGTACTTTGTGTTTTGTGCATTGTATATATATCATATGCTAAGTCTGTGTCGTGTTCTCTGGCTATTATATTATGCGTAATGTTGCTGAGGACACGACGGCGCTCTCGAGCCAACGGTTTCCACGCGGGTTCTTCCAAGACGTCGGGTCATTTTTATGATTACTGCGTGTGGGTGACGATTCGTGCTTTGCTACTTTGCTATCTCATTCTCTGGAT
>NC_051414.1:470503-470825 GCF_015228065.2 Penaeus monodon
CGCGATCCCCGTGAAACGAGAATAATTACTCGGTATTTCTGTATCCGCCGTTTATTTATCTTACTTCATTTCTTTCTCTTTTGAGTTTTCTCTCTTTTTTTACCGCCTTTTGTCGTGAATTATGTTTCCGAGGGATAAGCTTGGCCTCTTGGGGGCGGTTCCGGAGAGGATTTGTGGGCTGTGGCTAACATTTAATTGGTTCATATTTGATGAGTCGCTCGTCTGCATGCCGGGGAATCAAAAACGAGGCATGAAACAACCGAGCATTTCTTGCGAGATGCTGGCCTACGTGCGCGGGCCGTGCTTTGATTTTTTTCATCGA
>NC_051414.1:471040-471171 GCF_015228065.2 Penaeus monodon
GTTGTTGAGTATCATGCAAACCCCTTTTTTGCCTCCAGACCTCAAGGGCTTATGCAATTAGTGTCGATAATTACTTTATTTGCACACTAAACATTTCGCATCTCTCGCATATTATCGGTAGGTACGCTCTC
>NC_051414.1:471234-471404 GCF_015228065.2 Penaeus monodon
CTTTTTCCCTTGTGTGGTTGCGTTGTTTGCTGTGTGCGCAAGGTGTGTGTGTTGTCGTGTAGCATTCGAAGCGTGGCGATGGTCTCTACCATCTTCACACTCACCTTCTCCGACCTTTTACCTCACCCTCACCTTCTATGGCCTTCCCTTTCTTCCCACTTCACCCTCAA
>NC_051414.1:471436-471508 GCF_015228065.2 Penaeus monodon
TCCTTCATTACTGTACCCAAAATTATTGATCCTCGTTGGCTAATTGTGCGGAAGAAACTGCGGGCGGATCTA
>NC_051414.1:471869-471956 GCF_015228065.2 Penaeus monodon
CCAGCAAGGGTAAAATCCCATTGAACCGATTCCTTTTATTATTGACACCGATAATCCGATAAGGAAACTGCGCCGAGAAGAGAAAAC
>NC_051414.1:474258-474401 GCF_015228065.2 Penaeus monodon
TCAGCTAAACGAAACAGAAAAAGGCGAGGCGAAGGAGTGCACCTGTAGCGGTATTTTGCTGGTCATTTCCCGGGAAACCGACTGGGTCTCTTTCAAAGGTTTACATTGTTCTCTCGCTTCCCTCTTTGCTTGCCCCCTTTCCT
>NC_051414.1:474763-475491 GCF_015228065.2 Penaeus monodon
ATGTGTTTGTGCGTGCGTCCACGTGTGTCTGCTGCCGTCCTTGTATGAGCATTATCGACTGCCTCGTTCATTTCTGGCATCCCGGGGAGCAGAGACGGAGTGCCACTTGTCATCTTGCTGTTCCCCCGAGGCAGAAGGCCCCTCCGCGCTCCCTCGGACGCCGCCTCCTTTTATTCTTCTCTTCCGCCGGCCTCATACCAGGGCCATTTACCCTCAATAAGAGCTCTGCAAATATTTACGCAGGATATTTTCATACCGCCACTTGGATTTATTTACACGCGAACAAACGCCAGCTTGTCAGCCCTGCGCCAAAACGGCAGCCATATTTCAAAAACCTCGCATTCTTTTTTTCCTTTTTTTCTCCTCCGCGCGCGCGAAAATTTGGGCTTCCCGCTTCCCTTCTTCCCGCGCCGAGACGTATGGCAGTGTCCGTTTCCCTCGCGCGAGCATTTCATCGTGAAGAACCCTTTTCATCCCGCATGCCTGGCGGTGGCTCGGCGTCCGTAATGAATGATAACGACCGGAATTATGGTTGTAGTAACTTTAGTTGTAATCGCATTGTGCGCGCGGGATAATCCGTTACGTTTTTGCCGGCTCGCGGAATTTATGTCGACGGTTCGCGCGAGGGAGCGCTTTCGGTGCGCATGCGCGGTGGGGGATGGGGGTAGGGGGGGGAAAGAGGGGGAGTAGGTATGTAACGAGGGGTTAAGTAAGGGGAGGGCCCTCGG
>NC_051414.1:475563-476284 GCF_015228065.2 Penaeus monodon
CAGATAGGAATATTCTGGTTTTTTTTATGGTAATATGTTGTTGCTCTTTAGCATGGTGGTCTTGCGTCGCTCGCGCACTCTTGATGGAAAAGAATGGTTGATTTGCATTTTGCTGAGGCCTATATTGCATGCGGATTTTGTGTATATATTACGAAGATTGGGATTTGAATGGATGTAATTGCGAGGGTCTGACGCCGTTACTGTTATATATAGAAAACTTTTGCAAATTTCGTCTCATTCTTGCTAATGCGCGCGTTGGTTTGCCTATTTAGGCGCATTTTATTAATTACTAATAAGTTAATGTGATTTGTCAGCGCTATGCTTTTTTTTATTTGGCAATGATATTATCCTCATGAAGCTCGGATTTTTTCCCGCCCCACCGGTCTCTCATTTCGGAATTCCACATTTCGCGCTGCTAATAATTAGAACATTTGCGCCGAAGTTCCGCTAGTTTGCTTACTCCCCTCGCGGAATTCCGCTGCAATTCGCCGCTGCTGTGACGTCACGCCGCTCCCCCTCGAAGGCCCTGGGCGATGCCTCTCTCCCTGGGGACCTCCTGGTCAGCCGGGCCAGCCCTGTTCTTCCCCGCGTTTGTCGGAGCCTTTATTCTCCTCTTTGCTGGCTTTTCCCACTCCTTCTATTACTTGATGTTGCTTTTTCTCCTCAGTATGTTGTCTTTTTCCTTTTTTTATCCTGATCTCTGTTCTTTGCCGTGGCTCAG
>NC_051414.1:476424-476700 GCF_015228065.2 Penaeus monodon
ACGCCCCACAGTCCAGAATTTCATTAGGAACAAATACAGCTTGAATGTGGGTGAATCGCTAATCGAGGGGCGGCAATAATCTCCCCACGCTGTCGGATGCGTGTTCCCGGGTGGGGAGAGGAGAGGGGAGTGATTTGTCGGCAAGGGGGGTGGTGGGGGAGACAAGGCTGCTGGACGAATCCTGACGAAAGAAGGAAAATGGAGAAAGAAGGAAAGCGATGCGAATTCCCACTTGGCGCTCGCGGGATTGGCACAGCAAGCGACAATTACACCGAG
>NC_051414.1:476848-476937 GCF_015228065.2 Penaeus monodon
GCCCTGATACGGCAGAGAGTTCCATGGCGGCACAGATATGCATGATGAAAGATGATTCATCATGTCCCGTCTGGCTTCCTGCAGGAACA
>NC_051414.1:477023-477425 GCF_015228065.2 Penaeus monodon
ATTCTTCGCTAATGACCGTGCATGGTAGGAACTGCTGCCTGATTCCCTGTGTATGATTGTGTGAATGAGCGGCCTCGGGAGAGAGGTCCGGAGGCAAGAGATTGAGGCAAGTTAACAGACAGATTGGCGGAGAGAAGCAGGTGGAACGCCAGACACACGGCAGACACTGACAGAGGTCAAATAAGAAGTAGTTCAAGTGACGGACACAAGGACGTACTCAGCTAAGGCAGAAATTGACAGAAATAAGCTAATGAAATCGACGAGGAAGGCTGTTGGAAAGTGAAAATTAGAAACCGAATATGTCTTATTGTGTTAGTTGGTTGTATTCAACTAGTTTTGTATGAAAGCTGCTTTTATGGTCATCGACGGTTGCTCAATCAGTACTCTTTATTTTTCTGTTGA
>NC_051414.1:477656-477971 GCF_015228065.2 Penaeus monodon
TCATTCCCTACTGCCGTGCGAGTTTTATTTTTCATCTGACCAACATACAGAAGATTCTGCGATCGTCATTTTGCATGTTAGGCTCGCTAGCTCCGCATTTGCAGAGCGGTTCAACAACAGCATCCGGTAATGGTTTATTGTTCAGGGATGAAGTCTTGAACATTTGGCATTTTCCTCCCCCATTCTGCAACCTCCTCCCCCCATTAGCCCTCAGCGGAGAGTACCGTTCATGCTTGGGGGGGGGGCATCCTCTGCGTCGCTCGTGCCGCAGAGGTAATCGCATGCTGATATAAATCGATTCTTAACGGGATGTGC
>NC_051414.1:478383-478505 GCF_015228065.2 Penaeus monodon
TCTTCGCCGCGTTGACTTTCACTCGACCTTGCACCTGTGACGGCGAGCCTTCGGTACCTGGTTTGTTGACTGGTAGAGGAGAGGAAACTTTTTTCTCTCTCCTTATTTATTTATTTATGTAT
>NC_051414.1:478626-478763 GCF_015228065.2 Penaeus monodon
CGGGAAACCTGTTGACGGGACGTGTTTAGACCTCGTGTCCGACTCGAGATGTCTCCCTGTGTTCTGAGGTGACAGCCGGGTCGTTAGGAAAGTGACGAATGACTCTGATAGAACCTGTTCTGCTTTTTTTCTGGTTG
>NC_051414.1:479497-479963 GCF_015228065.2 Penaeus monodon
TAGCCAATATCATTTGTTTAGCTAACCCTGTCACAGCCACGTTAGGGATTTTTTCTCTATCGTAATTCCATCGCTGCCTCCACTTTTCCGTGACTTTTCCACCCTGTACGTGTGTTATTGGGACTGCTCGCTAAGAAATCTGGCCGTCGTCCTGGTGCGAAATGAATAATAAAAACGATAGTTCCAGAAGACAGCTTTTGTTGTTATTTGAGGCAAGAAAGACGCGCGCGAGGATTTTGGCAAATGCCTCTGAACGCTTTACGGAAATGCTTTATGTTGCAGAAGCCTATATCCTGTCCGGTCCCGACCCGTTCTGGCCCCACCGTCAGTAGGCCTACATATTTTAGCTCGTTATTATTCATTGTCATTTTGTATCTTTTATTGTATTTACTTATATGTTATTATTTTTATTTTTTCCTTATTATTATTTTCTTTTTTTGTTCTTATTTTTATGATCATTACCTTG
>NC_051414.1:480050-480544 GCF_015228065.2 Penaeus monodon
GGTCGGGTAGCTCTAGCGTTACCCGCTTGGGAGAAAGGAGCGATTTACGATCGTAATGAAGGTAATTATTTCTTACATTGAGGCGTCTCGTGTCCCGCTGTTCCGCGCTCTTTGCTCGCTGTGATTGGCTGTCCTGAGCGCCTTTCTCCCCGGGATTGGCTCCGGATTGGCTCGCCGCCCGCACGCCGCGCTCAGCCAGGCCTCCGCTCGCCGTTTTCTGTGGCTGTGTTGTTGGGGGGGGGGGGGTATTGTGAGGTGTTGTGTTGTGTTGTGGGGGGGTTCGGTGTTGTGTGGGGGATGTTGTGTTGTGGGGGAGTATGGTTTAGTACTGTGGGATGTGTGGGGGGGTGTTATGGTGTGTTTTGTGTCATGGTGTAATGTTTGTGTCTGGGATTGTGTTTTGATGTGTCATGTTTTATTTTACGGTATGGTGTGGTGTGGATTCTTGTGTTTGTGTTGTGTTGTGCTGTTTGTGTGTTGAATTCACACCATTT
>NC_051414.1:481182-481346 GCF_015228065.2 Penaeus monodon
AGATGTATATCCCCGCTGTGACTCAGCGACGGTTTTAATTGCAAGAGGAGTGCAAAGGAAAATAATTCTCGTTTTAATATTAATGAATGGTTCACCCCGCGGTTGAGTTGTTGCAATTCATCCCTGTTTTCGCCCTGCTGACACAATTTTCGTTGGGTTGTAAA
>NC_051414.1:481506-481771 GCF_015228065.2 Penaeus monodon
AAATTATTTTATCCCAAGTTCTAGCCATCTCTCATTCGTACTATTACACCCAGGCAAAGAGAAGGTGCGAACTAATAAGATCAATAAATAAGTAATGAAGGGAAATAAAACCAGGATTTATTTTTCTAGCCCCCCCCCTCCCCCCTCTCCGCCCCAGGATCTGTTCTCGTGCCTTTCAAGAGTGGGATTGCCAATCGCCAAACACAAAGGCATTGTTCCCAAATATGAGCGATTGCCCAGTTGTGTTCCCGCCGGCTTCCGTGCG
>NC_051414.1:481826-481920 GCF_015228065.2 Penaeus monodon
CTCTGCGTTTTCTGAGGAGAATGGATGTGTCTGGAATGAACGCCGTGGGGCAGACTGCATGAGAATTTCCTTTCGGAAGTTTGCGAGAATTGGG
>NC_051414.1:482245-482491 GCF_015228065.2 Penaeus monodon
GGGCGTAAATTGATCCACTATACCTATACATTTACACTCAGTATGTGCTACATCCGCGCAAAATAGTGCTAACATTCTTACACATGCAGTAGCTAAGTATCCCGCCGCGTTTATGGCCTGGCCGGGACCACGATTCAGGGTCGCGCAGCGGGGGGGGGGGGGGGACCGGGTCAACAGGAACCTGGACGGGGACACGTGTGTTGCCTTGCCTATTCGCTTGACCTCTGGGGAGTTGCTTGGTTCTCT
>NC_051414.1:482724-483050 GCF_015228065.2 Penaeus monodon
TCTCTCATATTTACATCAAATTGCGTGTTACTGCGGATGATGAGAAGGGAGTTCACAACTTTTCCCCTCTTGCTCTCTCGTTTTTGTCAAGTGTTTTAGAGTGAGATTACGTTAGTCCTCGGGCGGGATTTCCGGATTTATTGTTAGGGAAGGAGAGGGGAAAAAACACCAGGAAAGAGAGGGAAAAAACGCCAGCGGTAAAGAGCATCTGCTATACGGCGGACATAAGCCGCGTGAAGTGTGGGTTGCCGTCCGTAGATTTTATTTTGCGGGTCGCAGGGTGGGGAGTGGGGTGAGTCTCGGCTAAGGTTTGAGAACGAGTTTTG
>NC_051414.1:483071-483266 GCF_015228065.2 Penaeus monodon
CATCGTTTATTGTGAACTGTCTTATTTTTTTTATTATCTATTTCTATATTTTAAAGGCGGAGCCCGGAATGAAAGTTTTTTGGAATATATAGATGGTTGTGATGAAAAGCTTAACACATACGGGTTCACCCTACGCCAAATTGTCCGCGATAATAACATCCTTTTCGGTGAGTTGTTAGTCCGTTAGGGATTAAT
>NC_051414.1:483361-483594 GCF_015228065.2 Penaeus monodon
TAATATTACGATACAATGTACTCTCTTGTTCTTCGCAATTATTATTGTAATGACTATTTTTCGTGGTAAGCTGTAACTCCATTTCGTACCGCAGTAATCAAAGGTTTCCGCGTAGCAAAAAAAGAAAAAAAAATATTGCAGGCATTGTCAGGAATGTCATTTCGTTTCAACAAAGAAAAGCGACGTCGATACGAGACCAAATTGACGATAACGAGAGTGCAATGTTGTGTGTA
>NC_051414.1:483817-484211 GCF_015228065.2 Penaeus monodon
AAGGGGTAAAATAAAGGTTTGGGGAAGAGAAGAGGATAAGAGGGAGGAAGGTTTAAGAAGAGAAGGAGGAAGATAATGTGAGAGAAGAAGGAGTCGGAAGATGAAATGAAAGTGGGATATGAGAGAACCGAAGTAAATTGGGAAAAGAAAATAAACTGAGACCAGGAGGGAGGAAGTGGAAGAGAAATGAGAAGAAGGGAAAGAAGGAGGAGAAAAATACCGAAAGAGGCAAAGGGAGGAGGGAAGTAGAAAGGAAGATCATAGGAAAAAGAGGAAGAGGGAGGAGAGATAGAAAGGATAGGAAAAGGGGGGGTGGAGACGCTTGACTGCCATGGCGCCGCTGATCCCTCATAATTCTTACTTCTAGACCATCAAAGATTTTTTTTAATATCTT
>NC_051414.1:484426-484577 GCF_015228065.2 Penaeus monodon
CAAACCACCCGATTTCTTTCCGAGAGATTTGAGTCTAATGGAATCCTGAGCCTAAAACCCTCCCGCCGATGACAAGCCGGTTCCCGACCCCGAATAACTCATTGATCCGAGATGATGTAATAGAATTTAAGGAAAGGCTTCGAGGCGGCCC
>NC_051414.1:485208-485387 GCF_015228065.2 Penaeus monodon
TGTGTTGACAGCCTCGGCGGGCAATCACGAGGGTCAATCACGATCAGAGATCAATCACAGTCACGTGACAGCGATGACTTGAGGGTTGATCAAACTGCAATGGGATGGAAGGCTCAGCGTTGACGAAATTGAGATGGATTTTGGAACCGGCGGAATTTCTTTCTCTTTCTGGCTGTGTA
>NC_051414.1:485416-485552 GCF_015228065.2 Penaeus monodon
CTGTCTGGCTGGCTGCTTCCGACTGGATTGATTTTCCATGGGTATGTAGATTGTGTTTTATGGATATGGAAATAAGTTGTTTAGCATTGGCTTTGAAGTAACTATATCTGTATTCATCTCTTTCTATCTCTGATTT
>NC_051414.1:485740-485859 GCF_015228065.2 Penaeus monodon
GAGGGAGGGAGTAGGAGAGGGAGGGAGGGAGAGGGAGTAGGAAGAGGGAGAGGGAAAGGGAGGAGGGGGAGAGGAGAGGAGAAGAGAGGAAGGAGGGAGGAGAGAGGGGAAGAGAGAGG
>NC_051414.1:485987-486392 GCF_015228065.2 Penaeus monodon
TTCGTTCATAATCCAATTTTATTAGATTAAATAACTTCTTTAGTTTTCAAATCACATTTCCGTGACGCAAAAAAAAAAAACCTGATCAGAACACAAAATCTAACTTACATACATTTGCTCAAGACACGCGAAACATCTTGGCAAAGTCTTTTTGAAAACGAAACTTATCTAAAAAAAAATAAAGGCATTAAGCACATTTCCGGCTGAATTCTATTGAATACATCCCCCGTTTAATATATTTATCTGTGCGCGACTGGAATTGGGTTCGGTCGAACAATATTGCAGGCTAAATCACCATCATTATCATTATCAATGGTGCAGTCATTATCTCGTTTGAAATGCATCGTAAAAGTGTTACTATTACTGTCCATTGGTATTTTTCCGATAGCGTTGTTGATAATGTCC
>NC_051414.1:486487-486831 GCF_015228065.2 Penaeus monodon
GTATTTGTATATGTGTATTTCGTTCACAATATCACAGATAACATACGTATCAAAGGTGTATATCTTCTCTTAAGTAACATTTGACCGTCTTTGAGTTTTGCAACCATGTTTTTGCGTGGTTGTTTATGTGTATGTGTTTCCCTCTTCCCGTTTTACGCTGATTTTCAAATGACATGTTCGGACCAAATGTTCAGAAATGTTAATGTTAATTAGTGAACATCGAAACAAAGTTAGGGGCGAGAGGAAAAGAGTAGCGAGGAAAAAGTGTTTGTATAAATATAAACAGTTAAAAATGAGCAAGAGAATATGATGACTATATGATAAAATGCGGCGAGAGGTCAGTA
>NC_051414.1:486925-487466 GCF_015228065.2 Penaeus monodon
ATGGAATTTATCTCTAGTGACAAATGAAGACACTTGTTCACGCTTGAAATGAGTGGCTGAGACACGCCCCTTGCAGCTGGGGTGGGGGGGGGTGTTTTTTTTTTTTTTTTGTCTCGTTGGCCGGAAGATGTTGTGTTTGTTAAGAAGATGGTTGGATGCGGGAGAAGGGGGGGGGGCGAGGTTGTCTGTTTTTGTGGGGGTGGGGGGTGTTGTGTTATCTCTTTTATCTGATCGTTTCCTTACTGTTACTTTTATTTGGTTGCGCGGTCGCCTTTCTGTGTGTGCGTGTGCGTGCGTGCCCCCCCCCCCTCAAGCGGCCGGCCTGCAGGTGCAAAAGCGTGCTGCGAATGAGTCGGGAATGGCCCTAAAGAGGAGCGGCCCCGCGGTGGAAGCACGGGCGGGTAGCTTAATTGGGCACTTATCGCGGTCTAGCATTAACCCATGATTGTTGCAAGCAATTGCCCATTGCACTCCTTGTTTACCGCACTTAATTGCAGGGATGATCGGGCCAAGGACTCCAGATTCCACCAAGATTCGCAGG
>NC_051414.1:487808-488906 GCF_015228065.2 Penaeus monodon
CAGAGAGCCAGAGCGCGAGCCAGTGTTAAACAGAGAGCGTAACCGTAAAGGGTCGTTAGAATCCCTGTGAGCGAAATCAACCGTTGCCGTGAACTAGCAACAGCGCAGAACAGTTTACCGAGGTGTCTACAAGCCTGTTTTCACGGCTCGGTTTACACGGCTGTCCTCCGCTCGGCCGATACTCGTTCGTCGGGCAATCGACGCCTGCGGGTCGTGGTGGTGGGACGGCCTCCAGCCGCCGCGCCGTTTCGATGCAAATGAGGGAGTTACGGCGTCGGCTGCAGTTGATTTTGCTGGGGGGGAGGGGGGGCTTGCTCTTGCTTGCCTCGCTGATTAAACCATCTGTTACTCTATTAGCGCGGGCAACTTGCTAGTCCGTTATCGGTGTCGCCGCCCGCACGACGCGCACTAAGCGGCAGAGTGTCGGGTGAAAAAGCGAGGCGGCGATCGGCTTCCCTCGGGCTCGTCGCAGTGCATGCTTTCGGACGGCGGCGCGGCGGTTATGGCTCGGGGATTAGGACGCGCTCGTAAACAGCTGATTGGAGTCCACGGCTGTTTCCTTGTTAATCTAACTGGCAAGTTAAAGTGGGCTTGAGTAAGGGGGGCGGGAGAGGGCGAGGGGGAGAGACAGACACGTTGCGGACACGGTTTTCTTGCATGCCTGGGTACACACAAGCACACGCAAATGTGAATTCGTTGGCTTATGCCCGCATACAAAGGCATATGCGGTAGCACGTATAGAGACATCTTTGTATTTGCACATATTTGTATACACTGACAATCCTTGAGGGAGAGAAACTACGACTTTATTTATACAATCCACGAAATTTTAATTAGAATCCGCGCTTGTAGCGTGTACTCTTTCGCGGAGAGAGGGGTGGGAGTAGGGGTGAGTGGAGGGGAGAGCATAATGATGCATCATTTCGTCCTTTATTCCCGTCTTTCCTGCTTTCTCCCTCTCTCTCTAAATTCCGTTGTTTTCGGCTAATTACTTGACGGACATAGTTTTGCTTTTGTCTCCTCGGCGGATGGAGTTATTGTCTGGAAAAAAATCTTCCTCGCGGCGGGTTTTCACTTTAGGATGGAGGCACGGTGCTT
>NC_051414.1:489082-489223 GCF_015228065.2 Penaeus monodon
GACCTTGGTATAGAACTCACAGATACCAAAAAGTGGTACATACCCATAGCGACAACTCAGCAGGTCCCAAATCTGTGAACTGAACATCAGCGTTCAAAACTAATCATCTGAAATATAAGTTCTTCACCTCTTTGTTCCTCG
>NC_051414.1:490243-490433 GCF_015228065.2 Penaeus monodon
ACCCCCTCTTCTCCTCCTGTTCACTATCTCCCGCCCCCTCTCTCGCCTTCCCTCTTCCCTCTCCCTTCCTCTCACACCTCATTTCCCCGGTTCCTCATTGATCCACCTTCTGCCGTCCCTTCCCTCATTCACAAAAGCTCATCGTTTATCCTCGCCCTTACATAAGCCGGAATTATTACACGGCAGGTTT
>NC_051414.1:490487-490773 GCF_015228065.2 Penaeus monodon
GGGCTTTTGATATTTAATTTATTATATTTTGCTTTTGAGGCCCATTTATTCGTCGTCTGGGCTTCTCTTTGTCGATTTTATTCTTGGCTTTTGTTTTATTCCTTCTTTTTCTCCGAATGGATATTTATGTTTAGTTTTCCTCTGGTGATGAGTCTCCTTTCATGCTGGTCATTGTATTCACTGTCTCCTCTTACCCCTTACCCTAGTCTTTATCATCTTCCTGCTTCCCCCTCTTTAGATGTCGCTTCTAAGGTATTGCTGTTTTTACTTCTATTATTTCATGACG
>NC_051414.1:491082-491200 GCF_015228065.2 Penaeus monodon
TTTGCAGAAGGTTTATGAGAATGTTGTGTTTGTGCGCTTATCAGCTACAGGCTCTTGCTTGTAACTCCTCTTCTTGACCTGTCAAGTGACCTCTTCTCTCCAGCTCAATCTTTGCAGG
>NC_051414.1:491669-491989 GCF_015228065.2 Penaeus monodon
GCAACGAAGAAAAAAGCCAGTGCTGAAAGTGGATACAAGTGTGAAGGACGGTTCGGTGCCGTTGCATAATTGCGTTTGCTTGTTTGCCTTTTAATTGATTTACTGACGATATAACGAGAAGAGTGTCCCCCCCCCACCCCCCGGTCACCCGCCCTGATTTTTCACCTTCGCCTCGTTGGCAACCCTTCACACCCGTCCGTTCCAGGTCATGCTCCTTCGCCTCTGACCCCCCCTCCCCCCGACCTTTGACCTGTCATGAGGGGGCGGAGATCAACGCGCCACTTGTGACTGCGGGTTTGTTTGGGCGCATCCTGTCATCA
>NC_051414.1:492195-492261 GCF_015228065.2 Penaeus monodon
TGGTTGGGACGCGCCCCGAGCCCCAAGGCCCACAACAACCATCTGGCAGCTGGTGTGTTGTCTGGG
>NC_051414.1:492331-492591 GCF_015228065.2 Penaeus monodon
GGCCGACCGTGGGAGTGATAAAGGCAGCAAGCACGCTCCCGCACAGGCCTTTCCTCGACGCAAGATTATGAATACGTGATTTTGCACTTGAGGGAGATGGGGGAGGGAGGGAGGGGGAAGGGGGAGGGTTAAAAGAAAGAGCATTTAATTGGCCGATTTATCCGAGGCAAAGCGCCGTGATTGGCCGGCCATGAACAGCTCCGCCGAGGACTGTTTCAGAACGCGAACCGATTTAGTAGAAAAGTTTAAATGGAGTTGAA
>NC_051414.1:492626-492722 GCF_015228065.2 Penaeus monodon
GGAGAAGAGGCCAGGTTCTTGCTCGGAGTCCCCCCCCCCCTTCTCCAATTCTCTTCATGCCCTCCCCCCCCCCCTCAACCTCGAATGCAGTAACTG
>NC_051414.1:492952-493016 GCF_015228065.2 Penaeus monodon
GGTTTATGGCGCCCTCGATGCAGCTTTTCTCGGAGGGCCTGCATGTGCACTGTTTTTGTTGCAG
>NC_051414.1:493059-493558 GCF_015228065.2 Penaeus monodon
GTTGCTGATAGAGCTGCTGTTGTTGATTTGTGCTGTGCTTACGTGTTCTTTTCGCCTGTTTCTGTTACTGTTATTGTGTATCTTTGTTTTTGGTGCATCGTTGTGATTATGTTGATGTCATTTACTAACGTCAGTTTTTCTAAGATTTTTTAAATCTTTATTTGTTGTAATTTTTACACTTTATTTTATTTTATTTTTGGTAGTTTTTACATTTTATTTTATTTGTTGTAATTTTTACATTTTATTTTATTTGTTGTAGTTTTTACATTTTATTTTATTGCTATTTCTGGATGCCATGAGCGTCTGCTTTTCATTTCATAATTTACCTTCCATTTATTCTGATATCCCGTCCTTTCTTTACCTCGCTGGTCTTTTCCTCATGTCACTTCTCCGTCAATTAACTGTTTTTTCCTCCTCTGCCTCTCCTCGCTTCATTGGTCAGTGGCCCTTTTCCTGTTTTCATCTTCCTCCAATTTGTATTTTTTATCCTTTTCTTCAA
>NC_051414.1:493897-494001 GCF_015228065.2 Penaeus monodon
TCGAGGCGTAGAATGAGCGGATTGAAAAGAGAAGGGCAATATTTCCGGAGTGTTTGAATGGGAATGGAAATCTCACAGAGTTGGCAGAACTCCCGACGTCACGA
>NC_051414.1:494310-494474 GCF_015228065.2 Penaeus monodon
GAGAGAGTGAGTGTTTGTGGCATTTTTTTTTTTTTATGAATATTTCCCCCACTAAGCGTTGGCGTCCTTTCTACGGACAGAGAGTGTATAAGGAAAGGGGCATAGGGAGGCGATAAGATAGGAAAAGAGAGATGTAGAGAAGGGGAGAGGCATAATGGATGGAG
>NC_051414.1:494537-494616 GCF_015228065.2 Penaeus monodon
CTAAACGGTTCTCTGCAAGCATTAGGAGGGGAATTACCCGCTCAAGCAGTGATTACTCCCCGTGTGAGTTGGTGGGAAT
>NC_051414.1:495032-495239 GCF_015228065.2 Penaeus monodon
GGGCAATTCGTCTGTCCAACTTTCCGATTCTTTATCACTGTTTTAATGTTTTTCTTTGTTTTTATTTACCTCAGCCTTACCGTGTATGTGTATGGAACTTTGACTAATTATACGTGCTTATTCTAATAGTCCTAAACTTTTTTTTTGAACATAGTCCTGGCCGATTTACCGCATAAAACTTTCTCTGTGCCCCCCCTCCCCCCCCTT
>NC_051414.1:495344-495632 GCF_015228065.2 Penaeus monodon
AGTTTTTGCACTTATACCTTGCACTTAAAATACTTATTTTTACTGTGGCATTTATTGTTACATATTTTTTGTGTGGTAAGTCTTGCTGTTTTAACTTTCGTGAAACATTTTATTTATATTAATTGGAGTGTGAGTTCCTCAGCGAGAATAAAACCGGATGATTAAATACTGAATCTTTGAAAAATGATCTACTGTGTGTCAGCTGGAGCTGCAGTCTGTTGGATTATGTAAGAGATTGCTTATTGCATGACATTTGCAGGGAAATCGATTTATTGAGAAAAAAAGTGA
>NC_051414.1:495753-496279 GCF_015228065.2 Penaeus monodon
AACTTCGCTTGCTGTCCCCCAGCCACGCTCCGGCGGTCGTGTCTCCTTTCGCCGTGGCCCGGAAACATTACCCTTCCATAGATGGATTTCCCCTCGGCCAGAAGTGTGATAGCGGGGGCGGGCATGCATTAGCGCTCCAGAGAAGGGCGTGGAAAGAAGTGGGTTGGAGGAGGGGGAGCGGGGATAGGTGAGAGAGGAGGCTGGCTGCCGCGTGGGGTTGAATTATAGTTGTGGGTGTTGAGGTGTGGCGTTTTCAGTTTCTATTTGTTTGTTCGTTTATTTGTCTTCTTTCGTTTTCGCCGTCGTCATCTTTCTTCCCTATTTTGGCTATTAGCTCTCTGGCGTCTTCTTCCTCTGTGTCTCTCCTTCACTTTACTTTCCCTTCTCCATTTCCATGCGTATTCGTTTCGAAAAGCATTCCTACGCCTCGTCTTTTCAGACCACGTCTCATATCGCCCCCCTCTTTGTTTCATTTTCTGCCAGTCTTTTCCTATTATATTAAAACTTTTATCCGCTTCTAAAGACT
>NC_051414.1:496368-498174 GCF_015228065.2 Penaeus monodon
TAAATTTTCCCCTCACCCCCCTGCCCCTTCCTGCTCGTCCCTTCTCCCCTCTGCCCCTCCTGTTCGTCCCCTCTCACCTCAGCCCCTTCCTGCTCGTCCCCTCTCCCCTCACCCCTTCCTGCTCGTCCCCTCTCCCCTCACCCCTTCCTGCTCGTCCCCTCTCCCCTTAGCCCTTCCTCTCGTTCCATTCTCCCTCATCCCCCTTCCCTGCGCGTCCCCTCCCCCCTCACCCCTTCCTGCTCGTCCCTTCTCCCCTTCACGCCTTCCTGCTCGTTACCTTCTCCCCTCAGCCCCTTTTTCTGCTCGTCCACTCTCCCTCACCCCTTCCTTCTCGTTCCCCTCTCCCCTCACCCCTTCCGCTCGTCCCTTCTCCCCTCAGCCCCTCCTGCTCGTCCCCTCTCCCCTCAGCCCCTTCACTGCTCGGTCCCCTCGCCCCCTCAGCCCCTCAGCCCCTTTCCTGCTCGTCCCCTCTCCCCTCACTCCTTCCTGCTCGTCCCCTCTTCCCCCCCCCCCCCACCCCAGCCCTCGCCCCCCCTTCCTGCTCGTCCCCCTCCCCGCACCCCTTCCCTGCTCTTCCCTCTCCACCTCACCCCTTCGTGCTTCGTCCCCTCTCCCCTCACCCCCTTCCTGCTCGTCCCCTCTCCCCTCACCCTTCCTGGCCCCCCCCCTTTTTTTTTTCCGTTGCCCCTCTCCCTCACCTTCCTGCTTGTGGCCGATCCCCCTCTCCCCTCCCGGGCCCCTTCCTGCTTCGTCCCCTCTACGCTCCTCACCCCTTCCTGCTCGTCCCCCCTCCCCTCACCCCTTCCTGCTCGTCCCTCTCCCTCACCCTCCTGCTCGTCCCCCTCTCCCCCAAACCCCTTCCTGTCGTCCCCTCTCCCCTCTGAGCCCCTTTCCTGCTCGTCCTCCCCTCACCCCTTCCTGCTCGTCCCTTCTCCCCTCACCCCCTCCTGCTCGTCCCTTCTCCCCTCACCCCTTCCTGCTCGTCCCCTCTCCCCTCAGCCCCTTCCTGCTCGTCCCCTCTCCCCTCACCCCTTCCTGCTCGTCCCCTCTCCCCTCAGCCCCTTCCTGCTCGTCCCCTCTCCCACACACCCTTCCTGCTCGTCCCCTCTCCCCTCAGAGCCCGTCCCTGTCGTCCCCTCTCCCTCGCCCCGCTTCTCCTGCTCCCCCCTCTCCCTAAGGCCTCCTTCCTGCTCGTCCCCTTTCCCCTCACCCCTTCCGGCGCCCGTCCCTCTGCCCCCTCACCCTTCCCTGCTCGTCCCCTTCCTCCCTCACCCTTCCTGCTCCGTTCCCCTCTCCCCTCAGCCCCCCTTCCTGCTCGTCCCCTCCCCTCACCCCTCCTCTCGTCCCTCTCCCCCTCAGCCCTTCCTGCTCCGTCCCCACCCCTCTCCCCTCAGCCCCTTCCTGCTCGTCCCCTCTCCCCTCACCCTTCCTGCTCGTCCCCTCTTCCCCTCACGCCTCCTTCCTTCTCGTCCCCTCTCACCCTCAACCCCCTTCCTGCTCGTCCCCTCTCCCTCAGCCCCATCCTGCTCGTCCCCTCCTCCCCTCGGCCCCTTCCTCTCGTCCCCTCTCCCCTCAGGGACCCTCCTGTCGTCCACTCTCCCTCACCCTTTCTGCTCGTCCCCTCTCCCTCACCCCTCATGCTCGTCCGGCCTCTCCCCTCACCCCTTCCTGCTCGTCCCCTCTCCCCTCACCCCTTCCTGCTCGTCCCCTCTCCCCTCAGCCCCTTCCTCCCTCTTCGAAGTCCATCTATTTCTCCTTCATTTTCTCTCCTGTCGGAGCTGGTCAGCAGTTCCTCGAGCTCTCGCA
>NC_051414.1:498432-498966 GCF_015228065.2 Penaeus monodon
AGAGGCCTAGGCGAGTGGATGGCATTCAGTGTTAGTGCCTCGATAAGAGCTGGGTGTGGAAGAGAGGAAGAGAGAATGCGAAGGGAAGGGGGGAAGGAGAAAGGGGAGGGAGGTCAGAAAAGGTAAGTAGGAAGAGAAAGAACAAATGAAGTAAATAAAAGGAAAGGGAAAATAGGAGCAAGTACAAAGTAAAAAAATGTATGGAGAAGGGTAAAAGTGGGTAAGGAAGTTGGAGTAAAAGGAAAGAAAGAGAAAAGGATAAGGAGTAAGGGGGAAAAAGCCGGAAACAGCTGAGAGAAAAGAAACCACGAAAGAGGAAACGGAAGAGATGAGAGCGAAGAGAGAGGAGTGGAAATGCAGGGGGGGGGGGAGAAGGAGAGAAGATAGGGCCTCAGCGCCGGGAAAGTGAGCCTTGGAGAGCTTGGCGAGATCAGCGCTGCCAGGGAGAGTCGAAGGCGCTGAGTGCATCGCGCTTGGAGAGTGCTGATGCTGCGTGATCAAGTGCTCGAGGAGGGTCGGCCTCGCGATATCGCT
>NC_051414.1:499187-499283 GCF_015228065.2 Penaeus monodon
CACTCACCTGACGGAGGGAAAGTCGCAGTTGATATTGTTATCTGCGAGTCATGATGGCGTAAGACTAGACTCCAGTCTTGGGGTGAGTATGAGGAT
>NC_051414.1:499746-499982 GCF_015228065.2 Penaeus monodon
TTATATATTTATTACCTCGCATTATGATCGATGTCCACCCCTGGCTGTACTGCATACCTGATTGAGGCATTAATTATAGTATTACCTGAATCTTGCATCAACACACCTGTATCTGCTGACGTCACACCGAATTACATCAAATACAAACGAATCATATTATTTATTTGGATCTCGTTAATCACTTAAACAATTGGATTTTTTTTTTCATGCATTAATGATTTTGTGTCACTGAGTTT
>NC_051414.1:500142-500434 GCF_015228065.2 Penaeus monodon
CAAATACTTTTACCAAAAAACAGAGAGAAGACAACTCAAATGAAAGAGAATAACGTGAGGTCGGATAACGAGAGAATAGACGGATGACCGGTTATGTAAGAGGGCGCGGTAGGGCCCGACAGCGCGAGGCGGTCGGGTCGGAGATGGATGGCGCCGAGGGAGGCGAGGGATGGAGATGCTGGAGGGAGATGAGGCTGGGGGAGGGTCTCCGGGCGTTGGTGGTACTTTTTGGTGAAGGGGGCGGGGCTATTTAGTTTTTGAGGAGGGGGAGGGGGTGGGGGGGAATGGGAAG
>NC_051414.1:500569-500635 GCF_015228065.2 Penaeus monodon
TGTGAAGGATGGGTGATATTTTTTCTTTGTGGGGGGGGGAGGGGAATGGGAAGCTTATTTGTGTAT
>NC_051414.1:500776-500965 GCF_015228065.2 Penaeus monodon
GTGAGGGCATTTTGGGTTTTGTTATTACTTAGAAGGGGAAGGGACTGGGAAGAAGTTTTCTTATTGTGAAGGCAATTTTTTTTTTGAGAAGGCGTTTCAGGTTTTCTTAATTATTTTATTATCTTTTTGCGAGGGCGTTTTAGGTTTTATTATTATTTCGAATATTTGACTTCAAAGAGTGTGTAGAGG
>NC_051414.1:501077-501361 GCF_015228065.2 Penaeus monodon
GGAGAAGAGAATGAAGCAAGAGAACCAAGAAGGAGTAGAAAATGAAAGAGGATGCAAGGGGAGAGGCAAGGGACAGGAGGATGAGCGAAATGAAGATGGAAATGAAAGTTGGGTTTTTTTGGAGTCCGAATGAAAGGAGATGGAAAGGGAAGAAGGTGGAAGGAGGAGGGAAAGGGATGAATGAAAGGAGATGGAAAAGTAAGTTAATAAGGTATGGGGAGTAAAATGGAGAGGCGACAAGACAAGAAAAGGAATAATGAAGAAAAGGGGAATAGGAAGAAGAA
>NC_051414.1:501460-501643 GCF_015228065.2 Penaeus monodon
TAAGAAAGTGAGAAATCAGAAGAGGAGAAGCGCGAATAAAAGGGAGAAGGCGAACAAGGCGTGAAATTAGAGCCGCGACGCCACAGGTTTCCGGAGATTAAGTGACGGCATCGCGCTCCTTGGTATTCGGGGCCACGCGGGGGGGGGGGGGGGCGCTGCTGCTCTTTTACTTGGTCTGCGGGT
>NC_051414.1:502126-502346 GCF_015228065.2 Penaeus monodon
TAATTTTCGCTCCTTCGCAGTTTTGGTAAATAACACACTTAAAAATACAAGTTTTGTAAACTGCTGTTGTGAGCCAGGAATGGCAGCGATACTAATTGTTGTTATTAGTTTTATTGTTGTTATTTTTTTACTTTTGCTCTCGGCCCAGATTTTTTTTATAGTATTATTGAGGGTAGGGTAGAAACAAAGATTTTTTTTTTTTTCTCTCAACACGCTGTAA
>NC_051414.1:502383-502454 GCF_015228065.2 Penaeus monodon
CCTCGAACAGCAGTTTTCCCTTTATTTTATTCCTCGCCAAACGAGGAAAATCCGGCGGGGGGGGGGGGGAG
>NC_051414.1:502506-502875 GCF_015228065.2 Penaeus monodon
GGGGTTATCGGTAAGAACTTCGATCCCCAAAGCTTTATTCATGGGTGGGGGAGAGGGGGGTAGGTGGGGATGGGAGGTCGGGTCGGAGAGGTAGGGGAGGGTGGGGTGGGGAGCAGGAGGTCGGGTAAGAGGGGTAGGGGGGTGAGGGGGATAGAAAGGGGGGGGAGGAGGTCGGGTAGGAGGGGTAGGGGGGATTTTGGGTGGAGGGGTTAGGTGTGAAGATTGCGTCTAGAATGGATCCTATTTTCAGTGATCGGAAGCGGCTGCTTAATTGTTACGTATTGGCGTGGCTGCGGAAAATTATTCTTCGCGCAGCCTCGTTTCCCGCGCCTCCCCGCTCGCCCGTTCGGTTCTGTGAATTTCTTTTTC
>NC_051414.1:503020-503193 GCF_015228065.2 Penaeus monodon
ACATCTGAACCACTCCTAGGCGTACTTCGCTGTCCCCATCCCCCCCCTTTTTTATAGGCCAGTTCCATCCATCTCCATCCGGGTATTAGCCTAATCTCGGTTAATGTAAGGGACTGGAGGCCGGTGTACCATAAGGGGAGGCGCCCCTCACCTGCTCTGGCTGACTGCGGCCG
>NC_051414.1:503257-503407 GCF_015228065.2 Penaeus monodon
TTTATAGTGATGTTTTGTAGTTGTATATTGAAAGATGAATCATATTCTCAATTAGGTTTTCACATATCCACATTCATCTATCTGCACACGCATACGCCCGTGCACTCCCGCTCTTAGTTCCACTTTTCCATTCATTCACGCGCGCATACA
>NC_051414.1:503487-503795 GCF_015228065.2 Penaeus monodon
ATGCGCGCGCACGCATAAGCAAACTCATTCACACTCACTCGCGTTATTCACACAAACAGTCTCTCTAATTCACCCACTTTCACTCCTACTCCCTCCCACAGACGCGCAAACTCCCACTCGCTCTCATTTACTCACACGCTCTCACTCGCCCCGATATCCCGGGCGATTATCGGGATCAAGCGCAATTAATCCCGCAGATATTGCCGCAGTTATGACTTGGAATCGACGAGAGTCTTAAGGGAGGCTGGGATTGAAAACGATCCGCGCTCTCTCTCCATTTTCTTTTCTTTTCACAAATACGAGATTCG
>NC_051414.1:504073-504561 GCF_015228065.2 Penaeus monodon
ATCCGTTAACCATTTCGTTAGATCATTGTTATTTTTTCTAAGTCAAGTCTTCGGTTTGCTTTGTCTTTTTTTGTGTTTTCTCTCGTTCTCTCTTTTTCGCTCCCTTGCTTGAAGGAACCAATGTAGGGAACAGGTATTGTGTATTGTTTATCTACACGTATCAGCTTTATTTAGTTAGTTTTCCCTTTGCAAATATTGTTGATCAATAGTGTGAATATTTGTAAACAAAAACACGGACCCAGTTTACAGCTTTAATGACAGGCAATTAATTTGTATCGTATTGTAATTAGTGCATCCGGTTTGGCCATCCTTCGTAAGCTTGTTTTATTCTTAATCTAATTCCTTCGCTCCTTTATGGGCTCGCAATTGCAGGCGTTGCAATCTCGGCGTTGCAGCCACCGGTTGCTATGACGCAATAATTTAACACGGGGTTTCATTTGCTGTAAAGATTGTATTGCAGTCTGAAGGGCTGGCTCGGTGAATGGGAC
>NC_051414.1:504934-505170 GCF_015228065.2 Penaeus monodon
GTGGGGGGCAGACGGAAAAAGAGAGAAAATGACTAACTATGCTTTTTCACCGTTATTTGCATAACGAATCCCATATCTAATATCATTATTCCCGACATTGCAGAGGCGCGATCGACCCCACACGTCCCGCCACAGACTATGAAAGCAGACCGATTAGGAACTTATACCTGCTCAGTGGCCATTGCCTTCCCGTCGTAAACCCTCACTTGAACATTCACAAAGAAATCACAAGGCGA
>NC_051414.1:505399-505534 GCF_015228065.2 Penaeus monodon
CTTTGTATCGATCGTTCTCTTTCTCTTTGCGGTTCGTCCTTGCGTTTGCTGCGCCCCTTCCGGAAGCGGCGAAGGGCGATAGCGAAGTCATATTGCAAAGTATGAAAAGAAATTATTGAAGGGGGGATGATGATG
>NC_051414.1:505962-506053 GCF_015228065.2 Penaeus monodon
AGCAGCGCACCGAGATTTAATAACCGGCCATCAGTGCGTGGAAGATTGGCCGGAATGGTCGCGTTCTGAATGGAATGTTTCGTCCAACATC
>NC_051414.1:506473-506645 GCF_015228065.2 Penaeus monodon
TGTGGGACTTTGGGGGCAAGTGTAGCGTGGGTGAGCATGACCTCTCTGGTGGAAGATCGCCTTCTGGGACTCTCCTGTGGGCGATTTTATTTCGGGTTCCTGGCTTGTCTCTCGGCGTTTTCCGGGCATTTGGAATTCTGCGTCTCGTGTCTCTCTCCCCTTTGTCTTCCTT
>NC_051414.1:506924-507290 GCF_015228065.2 Penaeus monodon
CATATCTTTTTGTCTATTTCTTTGTCTCTTTCTCACTCTTTCGCTCTCACTTTTTCTCGTGTTGACTGAAGCCAGCTGATGAAGAGACGTTTCCGATGACGAAACGTTGGCAGCATATGTTTTCAACGTTGTATTGAGTGCTGGCGATTGCTGTGTTGGCAAGGAAATCTGCCCTTGCCGTTAATGGCACTTTATGGCACTCGCCGGTCTCGGCGACGGACCGTAAGAGGGGACGGTGGCACCCGCAACAGGATCAGGCTTTGTTGTCCTCTTCCCTTGTGTTCTTATTTTGTTCCTACTCGTTCTCTGCGTCTTTGTTTGATTGCTAGTTACTCTGCGTAATTCTTTGCTTACCTTTGATTTTCA
>NC_051414.1:507912-508174 GCF_015228065.2 Penaeus monodon
AAATGTTTGGCGCGGTGAAGGTCCAATGAACGGCCGGCATGGTGATAGAGAGCGAAGTGCACCCACATTGAACGACGGTTCATTATTATGAGGAGGGTGGGGGGTTCCGGCCGATGTTCCCGGATGTTGCAGTGTTTACGGTTCGGCCCGGCCTTGTTGAGTGCAGCTGCTTGCGCTATGCAGGAAAGAGAGGCGAGGGCCAGACTCAAGAGGTTTGCCTGTTTCGACTTCTTTGCGTCTTGGTATTTCCCCCTTTTAATCA
>NC_051414.1:508490-508584 GCF_015228065.2 Penaeus monodon
CCCTTTTTTTTGAAAAATTTTAATTTTTTGGGTTTTTTAGGGGAAAAATTTTTTTTTGGGGGTTTTTTTAAATTTAATTTTTTAATTTGTTTGT
>NC_051414.1:508615-508741 GCF_015228065.2 Penaeus monodon
GGGGGAAAATTAAATAGGGGGGGTTTGGGGGTTTTTTTAATATTTTTTTATTTTTATTGGGTTTTATATGTTATTGGGGGTAAAATGGGGTTTTGTTTTGATTTTGGTTTTGGTATTTTTTTAAAA
>NC_051414.1:508835-510289 GCF_015228065.2 Penaeus monodon
GGGGATTTATTTAATATAAAAAAATTTTTAAATTTATAAAGTTTTTTAATAAATTATATAGTTTAAATATTGGTAATATAAAAATTTTTGATAAAATTTATAACCCTTTTCCCATTGACCTTTTTTCCCTATCTTTTTCTCTTTTTAATTTCCTAATTCTTTTCCTTTCACTTTTTCTTTCCCTTTTTATTTTTTTATTATATTTTTTATTTTTAAATTTTTTTTTTTTTCTTCCATCCCCCTTAGCCCTTTTATCCCTTCCCCTTTCCTTCTTTTTAATTTCCCCTTTTCCCCTTTTCCCCCCCCTTTTCCTTCCCCCCTTTTTCCCCTCATTCCCAATCCGCCACCCTCCTTCCCTTCTTTCTTTTTTTCCCCCCTTTTCCCCTTTTTTTTTTTCTTTCCAATCCCTTTCCCCCCTTCCCCTTCATTTCTCTTTCCTTTTCCCCTATTTTTTTTTTTCCCCTTTTTTTTCCCCTTTCCCTTCTCTTCCACCCCTCCCCCTTTTCCTCCTTTCCCTCTTCTTCTTTTCCCTTTCCTCCCCATCCCCCTCCCCTTTCCCCTCCACCCTCCTTCCTCCCCCCTTTTTTCCCCTCCATCCCTCCTCCCTTCCTTCCCCATCCCCCCTTCCTCCTTCCTTTTTCCCTCCATCCCTCCCCCTTTCTCTCCTCCATCCCTCCCTTCCTTCCTTCTTTTTCCATCCCCCCTTCCCTTTCTCCCCCCCCATCCCTCCTTCCTCCTTTTTTTCCCCCTCCATCCCTCCCCCCTCCTTCCTTTTCCCTCTCCTTTTTTTCCTTTTCCTTTCCCCCTTCTGTCCCCCTTCCCACCGGGGCAAGGTTTTTGGCTTTTCCCCTTTTTCCCCTTTCTTTTTCCTTTTCTCCCTTTCTTTTGTTGCCGATTCTGACACATTTTTAGTCCTTCTTTTTGTCCCCTTTCTGCTTTTTTTCCCCTTTTTTCCTTTCTTCCTTTAAACCCCTTCCTTTTTTTTTCCCCCTTCTCTCTCCTTTTTTCCCTTTTCCCCCCCTCTCCCCTTTCCTTTTCCCCCCTTTTTCCCTTTTCCTTTTCTTCTCCTCCCTCCCCTTCCTCCCCCCCTCCCTCCCCTTTTTCCCTTTCCCCCCCCTTCTCCTTCCCCCCCCTTTTCCCCTTCCCCTTTCCCCCTCCCCGCTTCCCTCCCCTCCCCCTCCCCCTCCCCCTCCCCCCTTCCCCCTTTTCCCCTCCCCCTCCCTCCCTTCCCCCCCCCCCTTCCGCCTCCCCCTCCCCCCGCTCATCCTTTCAAATCCCGCAGCCCGGAAGCGCACATAGCCTTCCATCTCGCGCTCGACATTAGCCACTTTCTTAAGACAATCGGATTAAGTGGGTCTCAATGGCCGCGATTTACGCCGTCGTGAATCTTAGTTTATATCAGCAAGCGAACTGTGATCCGGCGCTTTCGGTGCAGCATATGTGCATGTGCGTGC
>NC_051414.1:510330-510435 GCF_015228065.2 Penaeus monodon
TTTGTGGTGGGGTTGTTTCTGTCTGTTTGTATGTCCATGCACGTTTGGGAAGATGTAGACACAATATACAAAACGTCACACATAGTGTATTACTCGTCCTCTCGC
>NC_051414.1:510453-510843 GCF_015228065.2 Penaeus monodon
ACTATCGTCCCTTTTCACACCTTTCGTTATAGAAACCAAAAAAATCGAAAATATCGGCCTCTCGAAAATATCCAGAATTTCCTAGCCTTTGAAAGGGGGGGAAAGGGGGGGGAGAAGTAGGGAGGGGGGAAGGGGGCTTAGGGGGGGAGGGGGAGAAGTCAGGGAGGGAAAAAGTGGGAGGGAGGAAAGTCAGGGGGGTGGGGGGAAAATTTGGTATGCCTTTCTGAACAGCATAGCTGCATTTCCGGCCGAATCCCAAAAAAAAAGGTGCCTGCAGGGGTGGGCCCGGCCTTCGGGGTTGGGCCTTGGGAGGGGAACCATTTGGGGCCCCGTTAGCCGGGGGAACGGAATTCCCGGGGTTAGGTTTTGTTTATTGGTTATTCCCGGGTA
>NC_051414.1:512044-512173 GCF_015228065.2 Penaeus monodon
CCGTATGAGACTCATGTTTGTCTTGATGATTGCGATTGTTATTGCTTGTTTGTGAAGTCTGATGGGCGGTGTATCTCGGTGTGTTTGTCGTCGATTTGGGTAAACAAGTACATAGCGCCGGTCCCTGCC
>NC_051414.1:512218-512351 GCF_015228065.2 Penaeus monodon
CCTGTTTCTGGTAGATGCCTCCTCCCCCATTTACTCTATCTGTGCCTCATCACCTCACCCCTTTGATCTCCGCTCCCCCGCCGCCACCAGGCCCCCTAATCCCTGTCTTCATAACTTGCCCTTCGAACTTCCC
>NC_051414.1:512967-513170 GCF_015228065.2 Penaeus monodon
AACAACAACAACAAAACCCCAACTCCCAGCCTCCTCTCTCTCTGACACTGCTCTAACGCGCTGCCACGAGATTTACTGGCCTCGTATGACCTCATGTGACCAGTTGTGTGCTTGCCCCTGGTTCGGATATTCGGTGTCTGTGTTGGAGAGCATAGCGAGGAGCAGATAAGACTAAAATGTAATATATTAGTGTACGCTCTCTC
>NC_051414.1:513548-514273 GCF_015228065.2 Penaeus monodon
CCAAGCGACCGCCCTTGCCCCGACTCCACTTGGTTAAGCCCTACCAGGTGACAGGTAACACTTGTTGCCGTCTGTCGCAGGTGTTCTGTAAACAGCTGTCAAGGACACCCACTCAGTGCACGTGTATCCAGGCCGTTCGCGCATGACATCGGTTAAAGAGCGCATTTGGTGCCGCAAGGTGTGCGTTTTCCTCGTTAATTAAGGTCGCGGCTCTGGCATTACTTCTCGCAGGTGTCTTGGGTCTAGTCTTATATTTACTTTTCTCTTTCTTTCTTATTAGTTAGGTTTCTGCTTTGTCGCTTTTGTTGGGTATTCTGTTTTTGTTTACATATATATTTTTATTTAGATTTATAACGTTATCGTCAAATAAATGGATATGGAATTTTCAATAAAACTGTGAATTTGATTCATAAGATATATTCATAAGATATATAGCGGTAATAAAGATATAAACAGACGCAATATGCAAACGTTATTTCATAAACAATCATCTTGGCGAAAAGAAAAGTGAAACAAACTACTTCTAACAACCACACTTTGTTCCAGTTTTTGCGCCGCGCTCGCTCCGAACTATTTGCTTTAGGATTATGGTATCATTTACCCTTTAACGAAAAGCAATGGACGCGTTAAAGCTGTGGGAGGGAAGCCGCAATCGGATGCATTTTGGGAGTGATGTGCGGATACGTGCGATTTGCGTGCGGATGTTGTGATTGTGTGTGAGTTCT
>NC_051414.1:514367-515391 GCF_015228065.2 Penaeus monodon
GGGTATGAACTGATACAGATAAATTTGCGTGAATATTTGCATGAATTTCGTGATTGTGTGTGAATTACTGTATATGTGAGTATTTGCAACTAGAGTTCATGCATGGGAATATGTGTCAGTATGTGCGAATTGTGTGCAGCGTGTTTGGAAGGAAAAATGAGATAGGTTTCTCTTCCATCTTCATCTCCACCCCCCCCCCTTCGTCTTGGATTCTTTCCTGTAGAGGTTCGGATGCGCGAGAGGGCGAGTGCGCGCCGCGGGAGGTCGCCGAGGCCGTCATCTCCTGAAGGCGTCATTCTCGAGCTGGAATTGAGACGGAAGCTGCGCGAGGAAAGCGGTCGGTCTTTTGTCTGGCCTGATTTCTCCTTTTTGTCTGTCTGTTTGTTCCTATTTTCGTCTCGCTCTGCGGCATTTTCTCTCTTTTTAGGCTCTGTGTATCTTGCTCTGGTGCCTGTCCGTCGCTTCTTATAAGCCTTTCTGTATTTTAATCTTCTTCCCCTCGTTCTCTGTTCGTGATCTCCTCTTTCTCTTATCTTCGCGCGTTCCCTATCTCCTCCCTTTCCTTCCCTTTGTATTTTCCCCCTTCCCTTTCCTTCCTTTTGTATCTCCTCCTTCCCTCTTCCCTCTGCCTTGTCTCTTCTCCTCCTCTTATCCCTCTTCCACATCATCTTCCTCTTACCCCCTCTCCCATTTCCATCTTTACCCCCCCCCTCTCCTTCCCCCTTCCAAATCTGCCTTCACTCCTCCCCCTCTCCTTCCTTCTTCGTCCTTTCCCTCTCCTATTCTTCCCCTCCCTTCCTACTCTCCCTCTCCCACCCCTGCCCCTACCCCCGCCTTTCTCCCTCTCTTTCTTCCCCCGTCCCTCCCCCCCTGTCCCTCCCCCCTGCCCCTCCCTCTGCCGCTCTCCCCCCGGAGTGAAAACAGAGAAGATCGCGGTAAGAGCAGGCTAAGGTGGAAAAACAAGGAATTTGCATACACTCTGATGCGATCCAAACACTTGCGGTGCAGCTCTTGCGAAAGCGCT
>NC_051414.1:515511-515733 GCF_015228065.2 Penaeus monodon
CCTAGAATGTTGGCAATAGAATATATAACGATATGTATGATAATTCTAATAGTAAAATAGTCGATGATATCTATATGGTGATTATTAGAAAAAGAACAGAAAGAAGTGAAAGAAGAAATTAGACACATGTTTACGTTTCAGTTGAAGGAATGCAATCAAGGGTCTGCGTGTTTGGGTATACACAGGGCACTTACAGGCAGGTAACGGTGCACACACTCTTTG
>NC_051414.1:516008-516171 GCF_015228065.2 Penaeus monodon
TTTTCTCTCCCACATTCTCTCTCCCCTTTTCTCCCTTTCCCGCCTTCTCTCCGCCCCCTTTCTCATTTTCTCCTCCACTCCTCTTCCCTCTTTCGTGAAATTGTCACCAAAAGGGTCCTCTTTTCTAAACGTTACTCCCGCTGGATCTCCGTGCTTTCCCATT
>NC_051414.1:516206-516749 GCF_015228065.2 Penaeus monodon
GAAACCAATTTACGCTCCTGCTTTCCCTCTCTCTTTCCCCTTTTCACGCCTCCTCTCCCCTCTCTCGTTCCTTTCTTTCCCCTACCCCCTTTCTCATACTCTTTCTCTCCTCCTTGGCCCACTCCCTACTGCCTTCTCTCTCCATCCTCGCCCTCCTACTCTCCCTTTTTCTTTTACTCTTCCTCTCCTGTTCCTCTCCTGTTACTCTCATGCCCTCCCCCTCCTTCTCCCCTCCATCCTCCATATCCTCTCCCCTTCCATCCTTCTCCTCCTCACTCCTCCTTCCCTCCTCCCCCCTCCTTCTACCCCCACTTCCTCCTTCTCCCCTCTCCCCGCCCCCTTCTCTTTTCTCCCCTTTCTCCTTTCCTTCTCCCCTTCTCCCTCCCTCCTTTCCCCCTCCCCCTCCCTCCTTTCCCCCTCCCCCTCCTCCCCTGTCCGTTTCTCCCTTCCAAGGAATTCCAAAGACGACGCGAGCGACACTTTTTTTTTCCACGTGAAAGCCTCGACCCGCGGCGCTTGTGATGGGCGGACGTCGCCCGCACG
>NC_051414.1:517645-517892 GCF_015228065.2 Penaeus monodon
TATTTTCTCATTATTGTTCTAAAAAGGTGTGATTTGTTCGTATTTTTGTTTGTTTTGTTGGTGAAAACTAGAGCGCAAACATGTCTGGACCATTGCCTCCTGCGTGACAACGTGGAAGCCCCGTTTCTGTTTTGCAGCCACCTTCGCTTGACAGTCAGAAATTAGTCTAAATAGAAATCTTTAACAGACTAAACAAAATACGTTTAATTTTAGATTTCTAGGACTAGATTCTTAAACTGGTCTAGTT
>NC_051414.1:518342-519018 GCF_015228065.2 Penaeus monodon
ACGCCAGGTTCCTTCACCCATATAATGGTGGAGGCATTTTTTCTCTTTATGGTGGAATTGTTGTTGGTTTTGCTGTCGATGTGGTTGCTATAATATTTTACATTGTTATTATCGTAACATTTTTGTTAACGTGATTGTTTTCAAATCATAATTAGTAATGATCATGGTGATGATAACAGTTTTTATTATTCGTTTCCATTCGTGTACATTATATTTGCATACAAAATCTCTCATTTATTTTTTTTTCTTACCTGGACGTGTCTTATTGTCCTGCGTTTGCTTTATTCTCCCGTTTTCTTTCCGTTTTCGTTCACCACAAATAAAAGAATTAATGTGGCTGTCAAGCGCACGACATTTTCTTTTCATATATCTCGACACGTCCAACTAATTAAAAAAAAGTAATTTAGATGCAAGAAATTGAAATAATGTTCGAAAGAAATGAAATAACGGGGAGAAAAAAAGATTGATTCTCGGTAAAGTCGGAAAAAAATATGATAGAAAATACTAGATTTTTGTATAGCATACTATCCCATTGATTTTTTTTTTATATAATTGTCAATAATTTACATCGGTGACTATGTTTTGTATTTTTCGTTTGCAGGTAAGGAGAGTGGGCCCGGAGAGTCGATTGCGGGAGGTGTGAGCATTCAGCGCCAGCGTCGGCTTGAGGTAAGCG
>NC_051414.1:519305-519492 GCF_015228065.2 Penaeus monodon
CGTGCGTGCACGTGCGTGTGCACACCAGTAGCAAGAAGAAGAGGAAGACGTGTCAATGAGAACAATAAGAAAAAGTAAATCAGTGCGTAAGGAAACAGCGAAAATGTTAATGTGCATACCAAGGCTTATGGTCCCCGACGTTTCGCATCAAGGGATACCTTTCACGATTAAGGAACTAGAATGGCCG
>NC_051414.1:519531-519600 GCF_015228065.2 Penaeus monodon
GCCGATGGGGGGGGGGTCCATCCAAGCCTTCTAGAAGTTTCAAGAGGAAGGAGAATGCACTTAGGGCGA
>NC_051414.1:519670-519902 GCF_015228065.2 Penaeus monodon
AAAAAGTTTCTTGGCGACAGGAATGTTCAGAAAGTGAGTGAAAGGGAAACTGAAAGGAAAATGAAAGTTTCTCTTTGACGGTTGGGGGCGGAGGGAAAGACAGAGTGGGGAGGGGGGGAGGGGGGTGAAAAGGAATAGAGATGTAAGCGTTATAATAAAGGAAGTTATGGGAAGTTGTGCAGAAAGAAGAGAAGATGAAAAATAGAAGAAAAAATAATCAAAGACGAATCAC
>NC_051414.1:519942-520235 GCF_015228065.2 Penaeus monodon
CCAGATAAACACAGAGCAAAAAAAGAAGAAAAACATTGAAAATAATGAAAAATCACCTAAGACAAAGCCGAAACAAATAAAAATAGAAGAGGCCGCACCGCAAATACAGCAGGAAAAAAAAATGAAAAGAGAGCAGGCATTCTCCACAACCAAAGGGCAAATCAAACAGAAGAAGGAAGCGAACAAAGAGAGAGAGAGAGAAAAAAAAACAGAAGGACCACTCCGGAGCCAGAAGGCCGAGCAGTGCCAGGGCGGATCAAAGGGCGGCCGGAGAGAGCCATCGGGGCTGTGGG
>NC_051414.1:520605-520703 GCF_015228065.2 Penaeus monodon
TGCTTAGGACGTGGCGAGGGTGCGGTCCATAAGTCACGCTCGGCTGTGCGCGCTAATCACGATGGCTTGTTAAAGGCGATCGCTTGCCGCGGGCTTCT
>NC_051414.1:520800-521171 GCF_015228065.2 Penaeus monodon
TTGTTTCTAGAAGGGTGTTTGCGGAAGGCGGAAGAAAGGGGTATGTTTCTTTTACTTTTTTGTGTGTTTTTTGTGTGTTTTGTTTTCTTTGTCTCATTCTCTGTATCTCTGTATATTCTTATTCTTCCTTTCTTCCTCCTTTTATCTTTCTCCCTCTCTTTTTTCTATCTCTGCCTCTCTTCCCTTCCTTCCCCCTGGCATCTCGACGCAGAGGTGAAGTTATTGCATATCGGCCGCAAGAGAGGCCGAAAAAGTCTACTATTTATCCGGAAATTTGCCGTTTTTTTCGCAGACGCCGGATATCCGAACATCATTTCTCTCGCGGTTGGAAGTTATCTCTCCTCATTTCCCAACGATCGCCGTATCACGAG
>NC_051414.1:521263-521412 GCF_015228065.2 Penaeus monodon
GCGCTTTGGGGAGGGAAAGGGGGGGTATGGCATCCGGTATCCGGTGTAAGTAATGTGCGCCGGATCCCGCGAGAAGCAACCGGACGGACGCACTCTTGGCTGACCGTTCGTAATCCGGTGCTTTTAGCTTTTTATTGGTCTCTCTCGCA
>NC_051414.1:521494-521615 GCF_015228065.2 Penaeus monodon
TTTGATATTGCCCTTTAACTTACTTTTCATTTCCTTGGTTTTGTATTCCGTCCCTTTGCCCGCGGCTTCCTTGCCTCCTCTTCCTCCTCTGCGAGTTCCCCTCTCCTTGATTCCCATTCCT
>NC_051414.1:521756-521877 GCF_015228065.2 Penaeus monodon
TTCCAATATGTATATTTTGAGAGCATGTTTGATGTCGCTCATCAAAAAGATATTAAAAAAGTTCCCTATGTTGGAAAGACTTCCCGGCGGTAATTGAATGATTGGCATTTAAAGGGAAGAA
>NC_051414.1:521936-522324 GCF_015228065.2 Penaeus monodon
AAGAATAACAATGAAAGCGAAAAGGGACTTGGAAGGTCAGTCGAGGTTTTATAAGTCTGAATTAATTTTTTTTATGACTTTTTTATTATTTCGTTATTGTTTATTCGTTTATTGTTTCCGAACGTTGGAAAGATCGTGATTTTTTTTATGTTGTCTGCAGCTCTCGTCCTCGCCGCGCTGGTCGTGTGAGTTTATGATTCGCGAAAGATAACCGCGTCTTGTGTTTGGAAGCTTGTGCATGTTGCTATGGTTGTGGGTTGTGCAATGCACGGGGTTAGGTTGGGTTTTCGTTGTTCACTCTGCTATTAGCCTTGTGGGGTTATTTAGCGTTGTTGCGTTTTAGTTGTTTGCTCTTTGTGTTCATTGACTCACGGTTTTATTAGACTGA
>NC_051414.1:523282-523484 GCF_015228065.2 Penaeus monodon
ATAAGGCAGGTCAGCATGACGTCACACGCCGATGACCTTTCTCGTGCCGCCTCCGCCGTCGCAGGTCAAGAGAGTGACGCGTTGACAGGCTGGGTCGTATGTGGCGGGGAAGAGTCACGGGAACGACTTCTTGTTTGTCGCTTCTTTGTTCGGGTTTTTGCTTGTTGTTTGGGTCGTCGTGATGGATATTTTTTTTTTTTTT
>NC_051414.1:523787-524009 GCF_015228065.2 Penaeus monodon
AATACGGATTTTTGTTTTTACAGTGGGAGGTGTCATTGGTATATCTGTTTCTTTCTTGAATCGATTTTAGAGTTGTTGACAGTCAGCTCTTTTTATATGTCTTTTTATTAGTTACGTAAGTTATTTTTTGCTTGTTGGTGCGCTAGGCAAGAAAGGAGAGGTCAAAATGCGTTACTGGGTCACGGGGTCACCAATGGCGTTGATATTGGACCAGGGTTCAGT
>NC_051414.1:524409-524638 GCF_015228065.2 Penaeus monodon
TATGTGAGCTCTTTTTTGCCGAGGGGGCGGCGCGTTTTATTGTTTAATTGATTTATTTATCCATTAATGTATTTTCGACTGATGAACATACTGTTGAATATTAAACTGATATTGTATTCTGACTGAAATCGAAGCCACTTTTTCCGCAAATAATCTGTACTGAATGTGACATTTTCATTATTAAGGGACGGCGGCGAGGCAGAAAGTAGATGGAAACAGATGGGATGAT
>NC_051414.1:524662-524784 GCF_015228065.2 Penaeus monodon
TGTATGAGTATGAATATGTACACGGGACTAATTGTAGTTGTGGTAGTACAGTAATGATAGTATTGATAATTAGGAAAAAAGGACAAATATGATAATACTTATTATGTGTTATGGCCATGATA
>NC_051414.1:524854-525041 GCF_015228065.2 Penaeus monodon
AAGTTTGATAGGACTGGTAGAATGGAGTCAGAGTTTTGGGAAAAAAAACTAATTACAACGAGTCTTAATTTTCTTTTCTGTAATGTTATAGGAGTGTGAGAAGGGAATTGGAGTAAAAGGCGTTTTATTTTGTTCACGGGCCTGCGGTGCTTCCGGTGTTTGTTTTTCTTATTTATTTGTATTGAGA
>NC_051414.1:525459-525765 GCF_015228065.2 Penaeus monodon
ATTTTAGCCCTCTCTCCTTTTATAGTGAAATTCATCCGTGTTTATAAAGAAACTTGGCCAGGATCTGCGCCCAGATATCCAATTAGGAAAGTCGGATATTCAGAAGTGGGAGGAGAGAGACGGGGAGGCAAGAGGGAGGGAGGGAGGGAGTAGGAGAGGAAGAGAGGAAAGGGAGAGGGTGAGAAAGGGCAAACTGGTGAGGAGGATGACAAAAGAAGAAATTTAGGGACAGCGAATGAAGCAGCGAGTCAGGAGTGGAAGAAAGAAGGGGAAGTGGAAGAGGTAGGGGGAGGAGTGATAAAGATA
>NC_051414.1:525825-526016 GCF_015228065.2 Penaeus monodon
AGATAGTGAAAGTAAAGCTTAAAAAAATCTTGGTTCAGTCAATTTGGAGAAAATGGATTTGATTACAATATTATTACTTCGCAGGAGTGCTTGCACGTATTATTCATAATTTAGTTATGGGCTATGTCATAAGTCGGAGGGCGGAAGGCGGGAAGAAAGAATTGTAAGAATGAGAGATGGGGAAAAACGAG
>NC_051414.1:526098-526273 GCF_015228065.2 Penaeus monodon
CATCATAGCTTATAACTGCTTTCTTTCTTTGGACTTACGGCTATATCAAGAGTTCCGGTCACTTGTCCAATCACTGCGTTCCCGAGCACCGTCCGTCCTGTGATGGGCAATTCTCTCCCTGGAAGCGACGTTAAAAGTGCTCGCTCTTCCTTCATAGACTCATCGTCAGGCGGTT
>NC_051414.1:526298-526758 GCF_015228065.2 Penaeus monodon
TTCTTTTACTTTACCTAGTCTGGGACAGCGTAAAATTGAAAGGGAAGGTTGCAAATTGATGTGTACCATTTGCGAATGTAATTAAGTAGAAAGCGTACTTCAGTTTTTCTTTCCTCTGCCCTTTTACCCTTTCCTTACCCTCTCCATCTATCCTCCCCTCCCCATCTCTCCTCCCCTCCCCATCTCTCCTCCCCTCCCCATCCCTCCTCCCCTCCCCATCCCTCCTCCCCTCCCCATCCCTCCTCCCCTCCCCATCTCTCCTCCCCTCCCCATCCCTCCTACCCATCTCCCCCCCCTCCCCTCCTCTCCCCCTCCTCCCCCTCACTGGACTGGCGGCGGCCGGTGACGTCCTGCAGTCACCTGAGCGCATTGCGGCACCGGCGTCGGCCTGGCATTGCGCTGATTGTGGCAGACGTGACATTGATTGTCGTTTGGACGAGTGTGTATACCTGCTGCGCCT
>NC_051414.1:526842-527195 GCF_015228065.2 Penaeus monodon
ACGGAGGAGGGTACGTGTGTTGCGGTGGTGAGCGAGGCGGTCTTGTGGCTGCATCGCCCCCAAAATGTTGCTGTTGATGTTTTGTGTTTTGTTTGGTCTATAGATGTTTTTTATCTATTATAAATGGTGGTATAGCGCAGTGGCAGAGCGGGTTGCACGATCCTGTTGCCCGGTCGCCTTACACGTCGCTAGCGCGATTTCCCCTACGCATCGGCTAGTGCGCATGTTCCTCCTGCTGTCCCGCTGTCCTTTACTTCGGTCGAAAAGCCTGTGAGTCGTCCGTAATCACCCTAACATCCTTACATAGTCGTCGCACGAAAACTTTCTAGGCCATACATCAACACTGAGAATAC
>NC_051414.1:527751-528282 GCF_015228065.2 Penaeus monodon
GTCCGCGCAGACGCAGACGCGAAGCCGCAGCGAGTTCCTTTCCGCCCGCCGCAGGATCGCCGCCGAGAAGAGTTGGAGAGGCTGGGCAGGGGAGAGGGGAGGGAGGGAGGGGGCAGGGCGAAAGGGTGGCAGAAGGGGCGCGAGGACAGGGATGAAGGGGTGCAGGGGGAGGGGGTGGTAGAGGGAGAGAAGGTTTTACTCTTTGCAATTGTATGCCAAATATTGCTTTTATTTCATGATTATTGGCCATAAAGCGAGTTTTATGGGTTATGCCCGCGTGGTCGAGAGCGATAATGACTGCAATGGCAGTATTTATACCTGACGCGGCAGATGAGTGGATATTACAGATTTAAGTCGCGGGGGCTCCTGGGTGTGAGCGGGTGTGCTTCGGGAATCCGCTTTTGGGAATGCGGCCTTGTGGCTGGGTGCGTCATCTCTTTAAAGTCTTGGATATCTTTACAGTTCTGTTTCGTTTTTTTCACGGTCTTCGTCGTCGTCGTCAGCATGGCCATTATTATCGTCATTATAATT
>NC_051414.1:528511-528602 GCF_015228065.2 Penaeus monodon
CCCTCCTTACTCACAGCGAATTAAAATGCACGTGTGAATGCACAGGGACTGTAATTGTTCTTATGAGCCGCATGTAAAAGGGTTGCATAAA
>NC_051414.1:528925-529607 GCF_015228065.2 Penaeus monodon
CCGAGCACACAGGGGAAATAAACCAAAAGGAATTGAAGCGCGGCTGATCTGCCTCCCCGGGTAACGATGATTTTGCTTCACGCACGGGCCGGGGATTGTGATGCGCCTGATGATACTCGCTCGTCTCCGGTGTGATGATTCGCTGGTTTAAATGCAGGGCGATTGGGGTGACTCTGGAGGCTGTGGGGTGACTCGGGAGGCTGTGGGGTGACTCTGGAGGCTGTGGGGTTGACTCTGGGAGGCTGTGGGGTGACTCTAGAGGCTGTGGGGTGACTCTGGAGGCTGTGGGGTGACTCGGGAGGATGTGGGGTGACTCTGGAGGCTGTGGGGTGACTCGGGAGGCTGTGGGGTGACTCTGGAGGCTGTGGGGTGACTCGGAGGCTGTGGGGTGACTCTGAGGCTGTGGGGTGACTCGTGAGGCTATGGGGTGACTCTGGAGGCTGTGGGGTGACTCGGGAGGCTGTGGGGTGACTCGTGAGGCTGTGGGGTGACTCGGAGGCTGTGGGGTGACTCGGAGTCTATGGGGTGACTCGGGAGGCTGTGGGGTGACTCGGGAGGCTGTGGGGTGACTCGGGAGGCTGTGGGGTGACTCGGAGGCTGTGGGGTGACTCGGGAGGCTGTGGGGTGACTCGGGAGGTGGGGTTGGGTGTGTGTGACGGTGTGATGTGTCGGTGATCTGGTG
>NC_051414.1:529675-530219 GCF_015228065.2 Penaeus monodon
AACCAACTATACACTTCTTCTTCTTCTTTTTCTTAATGATGATGGATTTTTCTTGCTTTCTTCTTCGCCTTGAGGACGTAGGAGGTCATGGCCGAGGTGTGCTTGCGGAGGGATTGGAGTAAAAGGAAAAGAAAATACTTTGATGTCTTTTAATGTTCTTTCAAGAATATAATTCCGCTGATGTACGAAACAAATCAGAATGAGGGACTTTTATCTATATTTTATAATGCTCTTTCGCTTAATGTATTCTCATTGATTTGAGAAAAAAAAATGTTTCATTTTATACGCATACATATTTTTGACATTTTTTCCAGCTCCTTCGCGAATACATTTCACATGATTTATGTTAGAGAGAGGACAGAATGAGACCCTGTTTTCATGGTTGTTTATGCGTTTCGCGAATTTATTCCCAAGTACATATTTCTTCAGGTATATATTATGCAGGAATTCTCATTTTCGCCTGCCCTAAAAGCCCGATAGGCATCTGGCGCTTAAGGTTTCATATGAACTGGAGAATTCAGTTATTTTCCTCGTCTTTCTTAAG
>NC_051414.1:530708-530822 GCF_015228065.2 Penaeus monodon
CCCAAATGAGACGATGCAACCAAAACAAACCTCTCAGCTCGGAGGAAAGTTCAGGCGCGCCGATGAAATATCCACAAAGTTCATTTGGCAAAAATAAGTTAGGAGAAAAGGAGA
>NC_051414.1:530939-531235 GCF_015228065.2 Penaeus monodon
AGTCGAGTGTAATAAAGATGTGGAATTCGCGTGGGGGAGGGAGGGCGCCCGCGGCGGAGCAATGAGTCTGGGGGGAATGAGGGGGGGCGGGTGGAAGGGGGTGTGGGTAGGGGTAGCGGGTGGAAGGGGGTGTGGGTAGGGGTAGCGGGTGGAAGGGGGTGTGGGTAGGGGTAGCGGGTGGAAGGGGGTGTGGGTAGGGGTAGCGGGTGGAAGGGGGTGTGGGTAGGGGTAGCGGGTGGAAGGGGGTGTGGGTAGGGGTAGCGGGTGGAAGGATGGTAGGGGAGAAGGGGAGGTTG
>NC_051414.1:531346-531624 GCF_015228065.2 Penaeus monodon
GTTTGGGTGAGGGGGAGGAGGAATGGGGAGGGGGTCGAAGGGTAGGGGGGGGTGAGGGAGAAAGGTGGAGTGAGGGGCAGGAAACATGTGACATGTTGAAGAATTTTTCGCCCATGAAAAAGTCCTTTCAATTGCAATTTTCAAGATATTCTTCCGGGTATCCGTCCGCAGGGGAGGGGATTCCGGGCGCAGTTGGGGAGGAGCGGAAATATATTTTCAGGGAGGAGGGTAGGCCTACGCGGGCCTGGTTCGGTGACTTTATTGCTTTTGTTGGCGGC
>NC_051414.1:531881-533026 GCF_015228065.2 Penaeus monodon
TGATAGGAAGCCGTATCAATATGTATTATGGCCGGGTTTGCTTCCCCGCCGGCGCCGGCTGGCGATCGCTCAGCGCAGTTGTGGAAACGCACCTCATAGTTTCATCTTTTAGTCCATTATTTCGTGGCAGATATGGCGCTTGTTATCGGTATTTGATGATGCTCCGGCGTCGCGTTACTGGGCATTATTGTGGTTTGGTGCAGTTATTGTGTTGCCATAATAGTCCGGGTTGTTTCCCCGAGCTACGCTGCCCTCGTGTGACCCCCAATAAAAGAGGCAAGGTCTAAGTGCCGGCGCTGTCAGACTTTCAAAATAGTGTATTGTCAGGGGTACTGAAGTGGCCTTTACCGAGTCGTGTGTGCTGTTTGCAGAGTGCGGTGCCGCGCTCTAGTAATTCTGTATAGTGATATGACAATCCAGATATGACAAAAAATGTGTAGCGTTCGGTTACAATCCTCTCGTGCAGCTGCATAGGAGTACTCCAGTCAGACTGTCATGTATTGCATCCAATTAGGCCGCGGCTTCCCTCAACACTGTAGGATTCTTGCATAGTGCACCAGCGGCAGTAGCGACGCAGCCATCTGGCAGATTTTTTTTTCACTCCGGCTGGCAAAATGTTGGGGAACTTGGGAGTAAAACTGATTAAAACTTTTGGGGAAATTGATGATAAGATTTGATGAATGTCCGACGGGCCTTGAGGCAAGATGGTGTTGAAGATTACATTATTAATTCGAACGCCCGGGGTTTCGAAGGTGTGATTTGTGTAAAGGCTTCGTTTTTTTCATGCGCTTTTTCGCTCCTTTTCACATTTTTAAAAATGTTTTTATCTGTTTTATTTTACTTCCCATGCCTCCCTTTTTATTTTTCTTCGATATTTGTAATTATTTAGTTGATATATTTCGTTCTTTATTAGTTTCTTTATGAACTTATTCTTGTTTTTTTTTTATTTAGTGTTCGTATTTCTTTCATAAAAGTGTTCCAGGTTTCTTTTTATTACTCCGCTTGCTTCCCTCTTTACGCGAAGGAAGACAGATATATGTGGGTAATTAAACCCTTTATTGTTGCAATAGGTTGCAAGTTACGACGTTTTGTATTAACGTCTAAGCACCATCTTGCAGTGTGACTCTCCCTCTGCCTTTGCCCTT
>NC_051414.1:533262-533414 GCF_015228065.2 Penaeus monodon
GAGAGATGAGTCCTAAGAAGCCTTTCCTGGAGCATCTTTCTCATTCTTAGGCATTCGGTAACCTATACATGTAGCACGTGCAGAGGCATGCGAGTCCTTTTCGAAATTGGTTGCGCTTCCGTTAGGAATTTTATGTATGGAGGGAGAAGTTT
>NC_051414.1:533840-534282 GCF_015228065.2 Penaeus monodon
TATTCGTGTCTTTCGGTCATTATTGTCGTTTGTGGAATTCTCTTTTGTTTATTTTTGACCTTCCGGACCTTCCAATTTGGAAAATGAAACAGCCATCAACATATCTTATTTTCGTGTCATCACCAATAATGTCCTTCAACCACAGATGTATAATTTTCGAAAAAAAAAGTTGAAAAAGGAATCCTCGGAGCTTGCAGACACGAATGCTAACCAGCTAATTAAAGAAGAGAATAAAAGCACAGGAATTATTTGTACAGAACTGCCACTCGAAATTAATTCCATTCTGTCTCGAGGGAGGACTAAATAAAAGATACGTAATCAAGGGGAGTATTTATAAGCCCCGCGCGGCTAATCATACGTATTAGACCACACAATTCAGACAGATATGTGTTTGGTCGGGATTATGTTTCTTCCGAATTGCGTTTGGGTTTTTCGTGCTCGC
>NC_051414.1:534393-534591 GCF_015228065.2 Penaeus monodon
AGCGTGTGCTTAAGTGTCGAATACGTACGCGTTGCAGGAATTGCAGAGGGAGAAGCTAGAATTATAAGCAAGGAGCCGAGAGCCATATTTCTCGGGCTTGATTCGGACGGAGTCGGTGAGCCGGGCAGACAGTGAAAAGTGATGGGGTATTACCGTAGACTTTTGTGGGTTCGTATTTATTTTTCATTTGTCTGCACC
>NC_051414.1:534787-535177 GCF_015228065.2 Penaeus monodon
TTCTTCCTGTCTTGTCTTGACCTTTCGAATAAGTGCATAAACTCTTGGGTTGCTAAATCCAGGCTCAAACTCTCGTGCGAAGTTCGTGTAACCATATTTTTATTTCCGATTCGTAATCTTATTTTCACTGGCGCTCTGTCTTCATCTCCGCTCGCACTCGGAAACCATTCAAATCGACGCTTTAGTTCACCTCCGAGGTATTAGATTGTAGTTCGGGGTCCCAGGCTGTGTCGCTGATCCGCGTTTCATTCGATCCGCTGTTTCGTCGCCGCTGCGTCTCCGTCCGGCAGGGCGCCGGGGTACATCTCGAAGGCAAGTGCGGGGTCGGCAAGTCCTGGTGGCGCTCCGGTTGTCTTGGTGGCGATTTGTGTTTACATTTTTCTGCGTCGT
>NC_051414.1:535340-535772 GCF_015228065.2 Penaeus monodon
TTCGTCTCCGATTTCTTGTCTTTACTACTACTGATATAATCGTTATCGTTATAATTTTTGGTATTGCCGCCGTTCTTGTGATAATGATTGCCCGCTTGACAATCATTCAGCGTGGACGAGCAGACTGAAGTTGAGTCGTCAGTCTTGCTTCATCCCGACGCCCATCCGTCACAGGTGAGTGAGCTGTGAGGAGAGCGTCTCGTAGCTTCCCTTCGTCCCCTCATCCCCTCATCTCCGTGTGCCGTGACCCCTCTCCTCTCCGCTCTTCTCCTCGTTTCACCTCATCGCTTTTTATTGGCCCTTTCGCCTTCCTCCTTCCGTTATTCGGCGCTCGCTCCTTTCGGATACATCATCGTCGAGTGACCGTCGTTTCGATTGATTGCGTGCGCCCCGAGACCAGGGGAATCTCGGCGCGTCGCTTGCGTCTTCGGC
>NC_051414.1:536650-536916 GCF_015228065.2 Penaeus monodon
CCCCCTCCCTCCCCGCATACCCCTCCCTCCCCGCATACCCCCTCCTCCCCTCCGCCATACCCTCCCCCCCGAACCTGCTCCTGCCGTCGCCAATCCCCTCCCTCCCGCTCCTACCTCCTCCCTCCCCCGCGCAAACGCCCGCCCTCCTTCCCGATCCGCTCCATCCACTGCCATCGCATCCCGCCCGACACGCCGCCTCTGCGCTGACGATTAATCTGTCTCACGCATCGCTCCTAAATCACCGCCCGCTCAGCCCACACCATACC
>NC_051414.1:537604-537695 GCF_015228065.2 Penaeus monodon
TGCAGTCAAAGAGGAGGTGAGAGTGATGGGTCTACGAGCAGTCGCCTTACAAGGAAAAATTGTGACGGATGAGGTTTGTTGTGCTGCCTAA
>NC_051414.1:537762-538178 GCF_015228065.2 Penaeus monodon
ATGATTGAGGTGTAGAGATCGGGGCTCACTGCAATAAAAGAAGGAAACTGAGGGAGAAAGAATGGAGATGAGTGATAGGAAAGGAAGGAGAAGAGGGATGGAGGTGGAGAGGGACTAGTGAAGGACGATGGAAAGGAGAGAGTGAGGGAGAAGAGGGAAAGAGGTGGGGAGGAATTATAGACGAGGGAGGAAAAGTAGAACTGAGGGGAGAGGGTGCGAGAGGAGAGGAGAGAAGGTGAGGGAAGGGAACGAGAGGAGCAAGGGGATAATGGGGAGAAGGAAATGGTGGAGAAGAGGGGAGAGCAGGGAGGGGGTGGGAAGGGGGGTAAGGGGGAAGAAGGCAGGAGAAGGAGAGTGGATAAGGAGGGGGCAGATTGGTGGATGGATGCGTGGGTTGAGCTGAATGTGAGTCGGGA
>NC_051414.1:538286-539154 GCF_015228065.2 Penaeus monodon
GGAGAGAGGAGGGAGAGGCAGACGCAAAGACGAAAAGGCAGACAAAAAGACAGACAGACAGCCCAGAAGTCCTGCTTGAAAGGTCGTCGTGAGCGCGAGTTGCAGATGGTGAGGAAAACAGCTGGCGGCTGATCAGCAGATAGACGCGTCTGCTTTGCCAAATTACCTCGACAAACAAAGTGATTTATTTGTTTTTTGATCTCTCGATGTCCAGGCTGGCCATGTCTTTTATTTCGGAGGCACTGGGAGGTTCCTTAGGCAGACCAGTCCTTTGCTTTCGGTCTCTTTCTGGCCGCCTTATAAAGATGTTTTGCGAGGAGTACTGCCGCTGACTGGGTTGAGCTAGGAGTGGGTAGACAAGTTCAAGAGATAAAGATGGAATCAGAGAGAGAAAAGAGGGAATCAGAAGTGTGAGTGGGCGGCGAGACCAGCCATGAAAGATGATAGCCTGGCTGCAGTGGGCGTGGGATCAGCCCGCCCAGGGCCTCACGACAGCTGGCACTCACGCCCGACCTCGCAACCTCACTCCCCATGGGTCAGTTGCAGAGGCAAGATATGCAGTACTTGTTGAAGCGAAATTCAGATGAATGATACGTTGGTGTTCGTGATGATATATAGGTCTTGAGACTTGCTTTACAGGGATTTTGGGTTCTTGTTTCAGTCGTACTTTACTTTTGTTTAAGTTGTGGGAGGTAATAATCGCATAGAATCGTTGAGTGTATTGATTCACTTTGGCGTTTTGTCACTAAGTATTTCACAGGAATGTGGAGCTCTGTGGAATTATTCATTCTCATTCATACCTTTCTCGTGAGCTGTCGGAGGGAATACCGGTCGGGTGGAGGGGTGTGTGGCAAGTGTGGAGGAGTGG
>NC_051414.1:539507-539686 GCF_015228065.2 Penaeus monodon
GGCTTACAGAGAGTCTCCCGCCGCCCGTCTCCGTATCATTTTCGCGTCCCAAGTTTTTTCGCGGGCGGGGATCCAGAGAGAATAGCTCTTTCGCCTTAATGTCGTGAGCGCGGCTGAGAACGGAGGCAAGATTAATTATTTTAACGAAAATTAAGTGGCGGAAAGAGACAAAGCAAAAA
>NC_051414.1:539785-539893 GCF_015228065.2 Penaeus monodon
CTGGGTACATAAAATGTGTCGGAAAAAGGATTGCAACTCGGCCACTTAACCGCATTGTGAGGACGTCACACATCCGAGGGGAAAACGCTCGGTAAAGGTGAACTTGAT
>NC_051414.1:540107-540276 GCF_015228065.2 Penaeus monodon
TTAGAAGGAGCATCACACTATGAAAGTCTGCAAAGTTTTATAACAGACAGACGAAGCTGGAAACCTGAATGATATGGCCACAGGGAGGTAAAGATAAGAATGCGAATGATAAGGAACCCGCCACGGGGCTTTTGGCTTCAGTTGATGAAAGGAAGCCGGCCGTGGGAAT
>NC_051414.1:540487-540827 GCF_015228065.2 Penaeus monodon
GAAACGCCGTTTTGACAGCCCTTGGCAGTGGGCGCAGGCCACGGGGACGCACAAAGGGGCTGGGGGGTGGGGGTGCTGAGAGGGGAATCTCTGAGGGAAAGGGGAAAGCGGCGCGAGTGTTTGTTTGGTCAACACACACGCCCGTCGAGAAGCGGTCGCGGGAAGGAGTGGATCAGCGCCCCGACCTCTATTAGTCCCGATTGGCATTGGTCGGTCGCCCGGTCGGCAGCGGGGTGCACTGGGCGGGCGGTCGGGGTTCCACCCAAGGCGTCTGTAGCATGTTACGAGTGGCGTCCTTTGTGTGTCCCTCTTTTTGTCCCTATCTCCTTGTCTTTACTTT
>NC_051414.1:541020-541347 GCF_015228065.2 Penaeus monodon
TCGAAGTCATTATTGGCCGTGGCGGTTCGCAGATTCCCGAGGTCTTCTTGGGAATTGCAACGAGTCTCGAGCCACTTGCAAGGAAGGGACGTCCCACCTCCCTCCTCGTTGACGTTTGTGTGAGTTGCCGAAGGAAGCTCCGCCCGAGGGGGGGAGGGGGCGGAAAGGGGGATAAAGGAGGGGTTTAAAGTAAAGGAAGGGAATTCACATGATAGCATCGACGGGAGAAATGTGATCAGGCTGGGAGTGTTGTATTCGTGCATTTGTCTAGATGTCTGTCATCTAGACAACTGCCCGAATACTCTCACCCTACACTCCCTGCCCCAC
>NC_051414.1:543657-543769 GCF_015228065.2 Penaeus monodon
AAGCATCCAAAGTTTGCTCTCGAAGAATGGCAACAGAATACCTCGTTACGGCGCTCAAGTTAGATTCGAAGTTGCACGCGACGCATTGATGGCGACCGAACGTTTTTGTCAT
>NC_051414.1:543823-544392 GCF_015228065.2 Penaeus monodon
GTTTCTTCAGGGGAGTAGGGAGTCAGGGGAGAGTTCCATGGGGGGGGTGGGGGAGTCGGAGGGGGTTCTTGAGGGGGGAGTTGGAAATGGAGGAATGGAGGGAGAGGGAGAGGAAGAAGGAGGAAAAAAGAAGTAGAAAGGAGGGAGTGTAAGAAAGGGAGGAGAGGAAAGTAAGAAAGCCGAACAGAGGAAAGAAGGAATGATATGAACAAGGTGGAGCAGAAGAGGAGGACAAAAAAGACGACGAAGTAAGAAATGGAGACCTCGCAGAAGAAAAGAGAGGGAGAGGGAATGTAATGAAAGGAATAACGGAGGAGCCGCGAAAGAGCGAGACCCGGGCAGCCCCTAGAGAAGTTCGCACAGCGGCGCTTCCGTGTTGCGGCCCGAGAGAGAGGGAGACAGCGAGGCGCAACTATTTGAAGTGGCACACTCCTGGCACTCTCTACGGGGGGGGGGTAGGTGGGGGTTGAGGGGGCGATGGGGTGATAGGAGGAAAAGGTTATCATTTGATTTGTTGTTGGACAAAGGGAAAAAAAAGTTTATCATTCAGTTTTGTTGTGTCACTGGCG
>NC_051414.1:544426-544516 GCF_015228065.2 Penaeus monodon
CCGAGAACGTTTGGGAGCTATTTGCATTTTGGTGGCTCGTTCTGGCTCTCCTGTTCGTCGTTGTTTGTTTTTTATATCGGCTTTTGGAGC
>NC_051414.1:545368-545444 GCF_015228065.2 Penaeus monodon
GTTCCTAGTGGCATGAATCGCCATGCATCGCCCCAAAAAATCCAATTCTTCATTTCATTCGCCTTTTCCCTCGCCT
>NC_051414.1:545477-545573 GCF_015228065.2 Penaeus monodon
GTGGGCAAGAGAGGAAGAAAATTGAATATATATTCTTGAGGAAATATTAAGGCTTCATGTCAGAAAATGGATTCGAGGAAGAAGATAAAAGACTTG
>NC_051414.1:546075-546698 GCF_015228065.2 Penaeus monodon
GATCACGAGGCTAAAATAAATGAGAAGAAACGACGTTGCTCCTTTTCCGCCTCTCTCTCTAGGCCTCGTGATTGGTCTAACGCTCAGGCGGACTTCAAGGGGGAAAAGGAGAAAGGAAAAAAAATGGGAAGAGAGAGAGAGAAAAATATGAAAAGTCTTGGAGAGAAAAAAGAAAAAAAGAAGAGAAAAGAGAGAGAAAAAAGGGAATATGTCTAGAAAGGAGAAAGAAAAAAAAGAAAGAGAGAAAAAAGTAAGTCTTGGAAAGGAAAAAAGAAAAAGAAAAGGAAAGAGAGTGAGAAAAAGGGAATAGGTCTTAGAAAGGAGAGAGAAAAAATGAAAAATAGAAAAAAAGAGGGAGGAGGGAAAGAGGGAGAGAAAGGAGCGAGGGAAAGGTGGAGTCAGCAAGCCTCTCACGCTGATGTGTTTCCGAGGGTTGCAGCACTAGATAAAAGGGGGGGAAGGGGGGGAGGGGAGGCACAAAGCCAATTGCTGAGCCATTTTTCGTGTTTTTTTGTACCCTTTTCCCCTTTCTCTCCTTTCTTTCTCCTTTCTGTCTTGTTTTCCTGTTGCTCTCTGGACAGTGTGGATGCTGTCTGCTTTTTGTTTCTTTCGTGTTCCGTTGT
>NC_051414.1:547450-547516 GCF_015228065.2 Penaeus monodon
AAAAATTTTTCCCCCCCTTTTTATCCCCCCCCCTTTTTTTTTGGTGTTTTTTTTCCCCCCTTTTTT
>NC_051414.1:548095-548168 GCF_015228065.2 Penaeus monodon
CCCCCCGGGGTTTTTTCCTTTTTTTGTTTTTCCCCCCTTTTTTTTCCCCCTTTTTTTCCCCCCCCAAAAAAAA
>NC_051414.1:548263-548767 GCF_015228065.2 Penaeus monodon
GGGGGGGGGGGAAAAAAAAAAAAAAGGGGGGTTTTTTTGGGGGGGGAAAGGGGGGTTTTTTTTAAAGGAGGGGGGGTTTTTTGGGGGGGAAAAAAAAATTTTTGGGTTTTAAAAAGGGGGGGGGAAAAGGGGGGGGGAAAAAGAGAGAGGGAAAAAAAGGGGAAAAAAAAAAAGGGAAAGGGGAAAAAGGGAAAAAAAAAAAGGGGGGGGGGGGAAAAAAAAAAAGGGGGGGGTTTTTTAAAAAAAAAAAGGGGGAGGGGGGGAAAAAAAGGGGAAGGGAAAAAAAAAAAAATTTTTTTTTCCCCCCCTTTTTCCCCCCCCCCCCCCGGGGGGGGGGTTTTTTCCCCCCCCTTTTTTTTTCCTTTTCCCCCCAAAATTTTTTTCCCCCTTTTTTTTTTTCCCCTTTTCCCCCCCCTTTTTTCCCCCCCCCTTTTTTTTTCTCTCCCCCCCCCCTTTTTTTTTTTTTCTTCCCCTCTTTCCCTCCTCTCTTCTGGGAAAAAAAAA
>NC_051414.1:549060-549163 GCF_015228065.2 Penaeus monodon
AAAAAAAAAAAAATTTTTTTTCCCTTTTTTTTTTTTGGGGGGGGGGTTTTTTTTTTTTTTTCCCCCCCCCCCCAAAAAAAAAAAAAAACCCCGGGGGGGGGGG
>NC_051414.1:549764-549857 GCF_015228065.2 Penaeus monodon
CTTTTCCCCCTTTTTTTTTCCCCCCCTTTTTTTTTTCCCCCCCGGGCCCTTTTTTTTTTCCTTCCCTTTCCCCCCCTTTTTAAACCCCAAAAA
>NC_051414.1:550030-550153 GCF_015228065.2 Penaeus monodon
CCCCTTTTTTCCCCCCCCTTTTTTTTTTTCCCCTTTTTTTAAAAAAAAAATTTTTTTCCCCCAAAAACCCCCCTTTTTTTCCCCCCCTTTTTTAATCCCCTTTTTTTTTTTTAAAAAAAAAAA
>NC_051414.1:550310-550392 GCF_015228065.2 Penaeus monodon
TTTTTTAATTTTAAAAGGGAAAAAATTTTTTTTTTTTGGGGGGGCAAAAAAAAACCCCCCCCCAAAAAAAAAATTTTTTAAA
>NC_051414.1:550610-550826 GCF_015228065.2 Penaeus monodon
TTTTAAAACCCCCTTTTTTTTTTCTCCCCCCCCCTTTTTTTTTCCCCCCCCGGGTTTTTTTTTTTCCCCCCCCCCCTTTTTTTAAAAAAAAGTGAAAAATTTTTTTAAAAATTTTTTTTTTTTTTAAAAAAAAAAGGGGGGGGGCCGGGGGGCCCTTTTTTTTGGGGAAAGTTTTTTAAAATAAAAAATTTTTTTTTTTTAAAAAAAATTTCCCCC
>NC_051414.1:551351-551645 GCF_015228065.2 Penaeus monodon
AATCGCCGCCTTTTTTCTCCGTCGTGAAAAACCCTCCTGCGAGAGAAAGGAGCCGCTGGCTTGTCGTCCAGGTCGTTTTTGTATTCATTTAGCTGTGTTTTCCTCTCGACGATTACGGCCGGGAACGAGCGGCGTTGTCGTTGTCTTGTGCAGCGTCTTGGAGGAGGCGCTGTAATGTCTTGGTGGCGAGGGAGAGCTTCGCTGAACGGAGTCGGGATATATGGGTGTATGTTGGTGGTGGGGGGGGTTAGTGTGTGGGAAGGAGAGGGGGGATAAGTGTGTGGGGATGGTGCA
>NC_051414.1:551735-551855 GCF_015228065.2 Penaeus monodon
ACGTGTATAGATACGTGTTTGAGTATACGTAATTGGGTATTTTTGTAAACGCGTTTATAGTTTTTTTTGCGTGTGTGTATATATGCCTTTCATATTTGTTTGACATATAACCGTTTTCAA
>NC_051414.1:551878-552265 GCF_015228065.2 Penaeus monodon
GTATAACATGGCCATTATGCTTTATCCACGTTGCCATAGGAAAAGAATTATTAGAACAATGGTCTCGACAATAATTTGGCGAGTGAATGATGCCTGAATGTTTAGAAATTCAATGCAATATTAATTACCAATTTGCGGCCGCTCATTAGGATCAGCTGTCTTAATTAACGATATTGGTATTTATCGCCATTGCCTGAAAAAAAGGATGAAAATCCCCAAATCCCAATTAATTAGCGATCGCAGATAGAGAGACAACTACATTTTTTTGTTCCTACTCATGCGGGTAGACCTCGGAGTGGGTGAAAAGGCCGGGCTTTGAAGGAACGGATTAATGGCGGGTTAGTTGAATTGTTCGGCGCAACCCCGTAGATTTGTGATTTTTTTTTT
>NC_051414.1:552416-552511 GCF_015228065.2 Penaeus monodon
CAGTGTTTATTTCTCACTTCCTTTTTTTGTATGTTTTATCCACCATTTTTCTGCATCTGCTGATCTGGTAGTCGTACGCCATCGGGAGGGGTGCC
>NC_051414.1:552822-552949 GCF_015228065.2 Penaeus monodon
CTGCGAGGACCCCCCCCCCCCCGCCCTCTTCCGGTTCTTGTACCCAGAGAAGAGGAAAATTATGTAGCCTAATTAATTTTGTAATCGCTCGGACAATACTCTATTACCGCTTCGGGTCTTATATCTT
>NC_051414.1:553072-553152 GCF_015228065.2 Penaeus monodon
ATTCTAAAAGTTAATTGATCTGCGATTCGTCCGATTCTACCCGATCTCTCCCCGAATTCTGTTTTTTTCACGTTTACGTT
>NC_051414.1:553312-553456 GCF_015228065.2 Penaeus monodon
ACACACATCCTCACTCCCTCTGTCTATCTGCCTCGTCCCTGTCCTTCCTCCGTTCGTCTGCTCTTGTTACTTCTTCCCCCATCCTTGTTTTTGTCTCTCGTTTTCCATCTCGCTTTTCACCTTGATATAATGGTCATGTAAGCT
>NC_051414.1:553927-554189 GCF_015228065.2 Penaeus monodon
CGGTGGTGTCTCGAGGGAACGACGAACGCGGAGCGATGAATATTGAATAAAGAAGGGAGGTGGATAAAGAGGAGGTATGCTTTGATTGTTAACATCAGGAATCGCGTGTTTCATCAGGATATGTAAATGACTTCTGTCCGCACCCCGCCCTCCCCTCTCTCTCCTTCCTACCTTCTCTTATCCTTCCTACCTTCTCTCTTTATCGACATCCCTTTCCTTTCCCCGTGAGTGAGTGAGTTTTTTTTTCTGTACCTTTCCTCTA
>NC_051414.1:554309-554569 GCF_015228065.2 Penaeus monodon
TATAAATGAGTTTTGGATTCCCTTCCCCCTTTTTTCCTTCCCGTTTACCTTCGCTTTTTTTCTTCTCCACAAATGGGTTTAGTCTTTACACGTCCCACCCCTTCCTATCTCCTGATTTCAGTTCCCCACTTTTCTGTCCTCACCCCCTCCTCTAACTCTGTTAACCCCACCCCTCCCCGTCTCTACATATATCCCCCCACTTTTCGTTCTCCACAAATTTCATTCGATCCGATCACGCCCTATCATCTCCTATCACCGTA
>NC_051414.1:554693-554873 GCF_015228065.2 Penaeus monodon
CCTCCAGTTCCCTTTTCCCCGCGCTGGGAATAAAGAACGCGCATTGTCTTGGTGCATATTAATGAATGGCAATTGGCGAACCCTCCGATGTTGTTATTAGATTTTGATTGCCTCCGGGAATGACTTGTGACCGGGGAGGTTTTAAGACCGGGACCGCGGGTGATGCAGGACCTGTTTTGG
>NC_051414.1:555036-555814 GCF_015228065.2 Penaeus monodon
CCTTTGAGCCGTGGGTGCCATGTTTTTTTTATTTTTTACAAACCTATTCCCTGTACTTTTGATTTTTATGGATTTTTATCTTTGTCATTGTTGTTTTTGTTAAATTATATTCTCTGTACTACACCCCCTCCCTCCTTACCCTCACCCCCACTCCCCTCCCACGCGAGTGCCGTGCAAAGACTCCATCAAGAGTGCATCAGTCGGGCCTTAGCGAGCGAGCGAGGGCACAAAAGTCAGTGTTAATGTCAGCCGGAGTCAGCAAGAACAGCGCCCCCGTCACTTGTTGAGTGCGAGGGAGAGAAAGTACGGCCGTTCTCGCCCGAGCTCTTGCGCCGCGTTTCTGCTCCTTGCCACGCAACGAGACTTTGACACAAAACGAAACGCCACAAAACGCCGACCGCTAAGAACGCCGATACACCACGAAAAGCCATTGGAACGCCGACACGCCACGAAACGTCATTGAAACGCCAACACGCCACGAAACCCTGATATAAAACGAAACGCCACGAAACGCCATGAAGCGCCAACACGACACAAAACGCTGCCACACCACGAATACCCCGATACGCCGATACGCCACGAACCGCCTCGAACCGCCGATGCACAGGCCGACCCGAGCGCTCCCCTGTGCATGTCAAGGAAGGGAAGGAAGACTTGCGGAACGTGGAATGTGGGACTTCTCTATCGGGATTTTTTTCTCCTTTTCCCAAAGATGAAGAAATATGGAATGGTTGTGGGAGGGGAGGAGAGAGAATATGTTATGAAAGAAACATGCGTA
>NC_051414.1:557017-557191 GCF_015228065.2 Penaeus monodon
TTCCGGCATTTTTATGAAAAAAGGCTTTCCGGACAGGACGGTGACGAGTGCCAAAGAGTGCCAAGAAGTGCCAAATAATGCTAAGAGTGCGAATGTTTGGCGGTGCAAGACGGAGCCGTTCTTGCGACTCGTTCTTTGGGCTGAACGGAATAAGTTTCGCGCTTCCTCTGGTTC
>NC_051414.1:557439-558013 GCF_015228065.2 Penaeus monodon
TTAAGCCTTGGCTGTTCAGCTGCACGTCGTCATTCGGCGAACAGCATCGCTTAGCCGTTTCTTCTGAGCGTCGGACGGGTCGTCGGGGTGTGACCTTTCTCGAAGCCGCGAGTCCCCCGCAGGAGGCATGAGTTTAATGTGTTAGCCGTGTTGTTGTGCCTTTGTGTGCGCTCGGACTGGACAATGAGCGGACGGGGGGAAGGGGGGAAGGAGGGGGGGAGTGGGACTGGTGGGGGAGGGGAGGCAGGGGATGGAGGGGGGATGAATGGGCGGTGGAGGGTGTATGTAGTGGACCGGCGGGGTTAGTGGGACTGGTGGGGAGGGTATGCAGGGGATGGAGGGGGGATGAATGGGGGCGGTGGGGAGGGGGGATGGAGGGGAAAGGAGGGGGGGAGTGGGGGTGGAGGGAGGAAAGGGAATGGAGAGGAATGAGTGGCGGTGGTGGGGGAGGGGGGAGGAAGGGGATAGAGGGGAATGAGTAGGGGTGGTGGAGGGAGAGGAGGCAGGGAGGAGGGGATGATGGGGGAGGGGCAGGCAGGGGGATAGAGGGGAAAGGAGGGAAAAGGAAGTTGGG
>NC_051414.1:558040-558134 GCF_015228065.2 Penaeus monodon
GGGAAAGGAGATGCGGGGGAGGAAGGGGAAGGTTGGGAGTAGGAAAATCTAGAATAGGGGGCATGGAAGAGGTGTAAACAGAAAAGCAGTGTGA
>NC_051414.1:558172-558917 GCF_015228065.2 Penaeus monodon
CACTGAAATGACGTGGGGGGGGGGGGAAGCTAGCTCTGGATTGGGGACACTAGAAAAGCAGTATTTTGCGAGCAATCCATACATCAGGACGGCTTGCTTTCCGGCAGACGAAAGCATGGAAGTGAAGGCACCGTAAGCAACAGATCACCTTGAAAGTGTTGCTCGCGAGAAAGCTCCGTGCGCAGTAAGACGTAAGGCGTTATGGTAAATTTCCTAGCGAAAACGCGTTATCGGATTAATAGCCGCCGGAGGAAAAGGAGCAAGAGACAATAAACAGGGGAATTATTGCAAAGAGGACGAGGGAAGGAGACCGAGAAACGCTGACACATTCGAGTTCACGGCGCTGATGGCCACGGTAACCGAATTACCCCCGTTGCAAGCCGAAGTTGCAAGCGGAGCCGATGTTGCAAGCACTCAAGCTCCCCGAGAACGAATCTGTCTAGTTCTTGACTCAGAATTGTTTGTCGTGGAGGAAGTATTATTATTGCTGCTGATTTTGTCGGTGTGGTTGCTGTGGAATCTTGATTATCGTTGTTATATTCGCGCAACTTTATTTTATCAGGCATTACATTTTATCATTAGTATCATTATTCACACTGTAAGGACGTGCTTACCAATAGGATTAAATTTAGGCCTCACAACCCCCGAGCCTCCCTTCGCTTGCCCCCTCTGTGCTCGTCTCTCCCCTCTTCCCCACTCCTCCTTAAACATGGATCAGCCTCATGAACACAGGCCATTAGGCAAT
>NC_051414.1:559193-559424 GCF_015228065.2 Penaeus monodon
GTCTTTTCCTTTCATTTATCGCCCTCAAGTCTCAGATGAAGGGCATGGATATAGTGTTCTTTTTTTTTTCCTTTTTTTAGGGGGGGCGCTCTCTCGTCGAAAGAAATGGGTTAATTGGAAATGGGTAAATGTACATCTCTTATAGACTTTTTCTTCGTCTTTTCTTTGTCTTCCATATTATCTTTTTTTGTCCCTAATTGTTCTCACGGCGTCGAGAAATAAAGCTACAGA
>NC_051414.1:559560-559949 GCF_015228065.2 Penaeus monodon
GATCCATACTTGTGTTGAGGGATACCCGTGTTCTCTCCGTGTTCTTTCTCTTATTCATTTATTCAATCTTTTTCTTCGTCTCCCATTTCTCAAGACGCTGATGAGGATTGTCCGTGTCTCGAGTCCGTCCGTCTTGCAGGGTCGCGGTTGTGATTAACCTCGTTTTGGCTTCGTTAATCGCCGCGGATTACGATCGCAGGAGGAGCCAGAGGAGAGGGAGACGGAGAGGAGAGGCGGGGGCGAAAGGGGGTGGGGGGAAGAGTGGGGGAGGGGGGAATGGGAAAGGGTGGGGGACGAGGGAGGTGTGATGTAAGGGGAGAGACGGTGGAAAGGGAGAGGAAAGGTGGTTAAGGCTGTGGCTTCTGACCTTTTTTTTTCTAATTCGCTTT
>NC_051414.1:559979-560359 GCF_015228065.2 Penaeus monodon
TCACATTTACTGGTACTGTCGGCATCTGTTAATAAGAATATCGTAGGAAAAAAAAAATCCACTTAGCTTCATTAGCGTGATGGCTGCGCTTGTTTCCCCGCACAGAGTTTCTCAAATTCCACCATAATTCATTAGTTCTCAAATTTAATTACCTTCTTTATCAAGCCTCCGCCCCCCCCCCCCCCAAATTGCCCTCCACGCGCGCCCCCAGATTGGAAAGCGCTGGTGAAGGGAAGGGGAATAAAGGGGAATATGAAGAAAGAAGGAAAGACTGAAAGGCGAGATGAATAGAAGATATACTGAAGAAGAGAAGAAAGGTTTGGAACGAAGTGAGAGAAGAAATTATGAAGTGAAAGAACGTGCAAGAAAAATGAATGCAA
>NC_051414.1:560376-560697 GCF_015228065.2 Penaeus monodon
GAAAATATGGACTCAAAGGAAGTAAGGGAAAGATTTTTTTTTTTGAAAATATGGACTCAAAGGATGTAAGGGAAAGAAAAAAAAAACGAGGACTGAAAAGCAAATGGGGGAAAATGAAAGCTAAAACAGGAGAATTGAAAGGGGAGGATGATGGATGAGGTCAGTGACACCTGAAGAGATCTGGGGAATGACTTCCATTTCTGCGACTGAGATGCATTTATCGCGCAGGGAAGGAGGGAGGGAGGTCTCGCCCTCAGCCTCGAGCTGTTATTAACTCCTTCCCTTTTTCCTTTCTATTTCCCTTTTCTTGGTTTGCGTTTG
>NC_051414.1:560780-561269 GCF_015228065.2 Penaeus monodon
GATTCTTTCGGTTGTGTGTTAGGTCTTGTTTCTTTTTTTTTGTTGTCGATGTTTTTTTTTTCCTGGTTTCGAGGTTTTTACTTTTCCTTTTTTTATCAGTTTTCTTGTTCTTTTTTTCTTCATTTCCCTTTCTTCTATCTTCCCGCTCGTCGCCAGTCTTCACTACTTACACCTTTTCCTCCTTCCTTCGTTCATCTGTTTTCTTCACTAACCCCGTTTCCTCTTACCTTTTTTATACGTTTGTACCTCAATGGAATTGTAGGAGAATAAGGTAGAGTAAATGTTGTAGATATTTTTTTCCATCATGATAATTAAGGAAGCAGAAAAGGGGTGAATTTACTGAATATTCGTCGGTAGAAATAGGGCCGGGAATAACCACCATTTTACGTCATCCGTATGAAAAAATCTAAATAATCAAATCATTTTTTTCTTCTTAATTATCCCTTAAGGGAAAAGAATTCTCATATCCCCCGTTTTCTCTTCTCTTAA
>NC_051414.1:561313-561621 GCF_015228065.2 Penaeus monodon
TTCCCACGAGTAAGGCCTCCATATTCCAAAACATTTCGAGCGTGGGGCGAAAATTATCCTGGCGAAAGAATGCCCCTCCCCTCTCTCCCCTCCTCTTTATTCTATTCTTTCCCTCCTCCCCGTTCGCATCTCGCCTCATCCCATCTCCACTTTTTTTTTCCATTCCTCCTCCTGCTCCTCCTCCTCTCCCTCCCACCCGTATCCCCCCCCCCCCGTCTTTCTCGCCCCACGCTCTTCGCACCTCACCTCCAGCGCCATTAACCTCCGTCACCCCCTACCCTCACCCTCCTCTTCTTCTTGTTCTTCTC
>NC_051414.1:561778-561967 GCF_015228065.2 Penaeus monodon
TCTCTCCCTCTCTCCGTTTCTCCTTCTCCTCCCCGTTCCCCCCCCCCCCCGCCATCCCATATCTCTTTTTTTCCCCTTCTTATTCCCCTTTACCGTCGAGAGAGCAGTAAGTGCCATCTCAAGGTGTTTTCCTCTGCATTTGACCACATTTTCATGGGATGCGAAAATGGATGGCGGCTTCAGCTGCAG
>NC_051414.1:562330-562471 GCF_015228065.2 Penaeus monodon
TTCATAGTGGTAGTTTTGAAGCTGAATATTTCATAACCTTTGTGGGCTTTCTTTCAACTGTATGTTTCTAATTCATAGTTAAATTTTAATCTTGCTTTTGCACAACATAAGTGAAAGTAAAGAACTGAGTAGAAAACTTTT
>NC_051414.1:562841-563027 GCF_015228065.2 Penaeus monodon
AGCGGAATGATCGAGACGCGCGTTTCATCTTTATCCCCGAAGATTAAACGCTTCGCTTACAAAGCGCGCTTACCTCGGTGTCTTAGAACCCAATGTCAGTGATGATGCGAAGCCGCAAATCTTGTGTCCATTTGCCTGATGAAGACCGCGTTTGTTCAGGTCTTTTCTCGTTTTAAAATTCCCATT
>NC_051414.1:563477-563889 GCF_015228065.2 Penaeus monodon
AACGCGAAATAAAAGTAGAAGCCACGAGCACGGCGAGAGAAAAAGCACAGAGAGCGAAAAAGAACGGCGAGGAAGCGGCGAGCAGCAACTTCCTTGAAGGCTGATCGTAGGATCGCGTGAACCGCAGGACTTCGCCGCACACTAGGTCAAGGGAGGGGCTGGGGACTGGGTGGGGGGGGGGGTGAGCCTGCTGGAACAATCAGGGTGGTTAGGGAAAAGCAGAGCGGCCAGGGAAAGCTAGGGAGGTTTTCCGTTCTGCTGTGGGATGAGGGGGCGACCGGGGAGTGATGTGGAGAATGTTACGGGCCTGCGGGAGAAGTAGGGATTTTAGGGACTATTAAGGGTTTTAAAGTTCTTAGAGGACATGGGGGAATTAGGGGACCTTTAGGATTTTGAATGGAGGACAAGGAGC
>NC_051414.1:563986-564425 GCF_015228065.2 Penaeus monodon
CAGAAAATTTTGTCGTATTTGGGGCTGAGAAGGTCTAAAGGGAAGCTGAGTGGGAGTAGGGATCGAGGCAAAATTTTGTGGCAAGAGACTCAGGATGATAATGGGGGGAGAAGGAGAAGGAAAAGTAAAGAAGGGTGTGTGAAAGAAGCAAAATATATTATAAACGAGCGAAAGGGGGAATAAGGGATATGTGTAGGATAAGAAAAAGGGTATAAGAAGAGAGGGTGAAAAGGATGGAACCGCGGGAAAGGGAAAATGACAGACAGGGGAAAGTGAAAGAGAGAATAACCTGTATAAATGATAAGCAAGAGTAAGTCCGTGATAAATCATAAAGCAAGGCAAGAATGGCGAGATTGTTTTGCACTGAAGAGAAAAACACGAGAGTGAGTGAAGGGAGAAAAAAAAGTTGTAAATATCAGTTTATGAGGAGAGCTTGAAC
>NC_051414.1:564459-564536 GCF_015228065.2 Penaeus monodon
TTGATTGATGGGGAAAAGATTCTTGCGAGCGGCGGAGAGACATTTCTTTAAAGGGAGAGATTTGTTGTGGTCTTAAA
>NC_051414.1:564771-564981 GCF_015228065.2 Penaeus monodon
ACGCAAAAAGTAAAAACGAGAAGGGAAGAGATTTATATTCAATCAGCGGCTGTTTTCATCAACAAAAATCCGCACAGCAAAATCTCCGAGAGAATAAACGGAATTTTTAAAAAGGAAACTTCCCGAATTTCTTCCGGCTCCAAAACTTGAATACAAAATAGACGCAGATTATCTAGTAAAGAATTACGACCCGCGGGAACTTAAAAGTGA
>NC_051414.1:565028-565381 GCF_015228065.2 Penaeus monodon
ATAAAATAAAATAAAATAAAGAATAGAAGGAAAATTATGTCTTTACATGTATTAGGTTTTCTAATCTGAATAATTTGGTGTAGGCCTATATGTGTTTACTGTAACACATTGCATTGCTGTCATTTGGGGGGGAGGGGGGTTGAAATTGTTGGGAAGAAAATGGAAATTGTATTTTTGTTTCATTCTTATCCAATTTATCATTGTTATTTCCTCAACGCTGTTCTTTTGTTATTTCTCTCTTCCTGGAGAGCGAATCGTGCACGAAATCTCTTGGGTTTGGGAAATGTTTGGGTATTTTATCTGCAGTGGTTGTCATCATTAGAAATATTTTCATTTCTCGTATTATCATCATC
>NC_051414.1:565477-565634 GCF_015228065.2 Penaeus monodon
CATTTGCATTTTTACTATTACTGAAGATGTATATTTTTTTATTTCAACGAGACTTGCAAGATAATATAAAGAGTGAAAATAAAAATACCAGAGGTGATGGAAGATTGGAATAGCTGTATAAAAGGAAGATAAATGAGGAAAAGATTTTTGGCGTGAA
>NC_051414.1:565875-565968 GCF_015228065.2 Penaeus monodon
AAAAAGTTGAGGGGAAAGGTTTAATGTTTATTTTTTTCTGTTTTTTTATTACTTTTTATTTTTATTATTTTTGGGTTGGTTGTTGTTTTTTGG
>NC_051414.1:566056-566381 GCF_015228065.2 Penaeus monodon
CCCATTTCATTTTTTCCAATATAGCGCCATCTGCTAAGCTCCCCTTTTTATTCCTTTCCATATATCCTTTTTTTTTTCCCGGGTTTTTCCCGTTTTGGGAATTTTCCTCGGGTCTTTTTGCGTATCCGATCGGGTGATAAATTCGGCAATGTGGAGTAAGTTCCCCAGAGGACGTGCTTTTCCAGGGGCCCGGAAAATTACTGAGGGGGGAAAAGGAAGGGGGGCAAAAAGGGGAGGAGGAGGAGGAGGATGGGGAAAGGGGGAGGGAAGAACGAGGGGAGAGAGAGAGAGGCGGAAAGAAGGATAGAAAGGGGGAGGAGGAGGA
>NC_051414.1:566413-566719 GCF_015228065.2 Penaeus monodon
GGAGGGAAGGACGAGGGGAGAGAGAGAGAGAGGCAGAAAGAAGGATAGAAAGGGGAAAGGGAAATTTGGGGGGGCAGAAAAAAGAAAAGGGAAAGGGGAAGAAGAGGGTGGAAAGGGGGAATAGGGATAGGGGAAGGAAAAGAATCGAGGAGTGGAGGAGGGAAGATAGGGATGGGGGGGGGTGAGAAAGGGAGGAGTGGAACGGGGGGCAGAAGGAAGAAAAGGAGGAAGAATGGAAGAGGGGAAAAGGGTAGGAGAGGGGATAGGGAGGAGTGGAAGGGAAGGTGATAAGGATAGGGGGGATGG
>NC_051414.1:567016-567134 GCF_015228065.2 Penaeus monodon
GAAAATGCAAGTACGAGATAAACCGAAAAAAAACAACAGAGAGGAGACGACGTACAAAGGCCGAACAAATTGAAAATAATAGAGAGGTTTATGAGAAGGAAAACCGGATAAAACGTTC
>NC_051414.1:567806-567889 GCF_015228065.2 Penaeus monodon
TTCCTAGATGATGTACGTGTACACCAAGGAGCACATAAGCACTTCCAGAAGGTACATAGAGGTCTTCTGCAATAACTACTCTC
>NC_051414.1:567916-568192 GCF_015228065.2 Penaeus monodon
TTATTTGCTTGTGTGTGTGATACATGGCGATGAAATGATTTAGCAGCCGAAAGGCAATTTCCCGCGAGTATGCAGTTCTCGGAGCCTTGGGGTTGGCTCAGCCTGCGACGCGCTCATGACATCCCGTATTGGGCAGATGACATTCGCCGCATGAGCAGTTTTCATGAGCGCCGGTTCCCCCATGACGCCGCGACGGGCCCTTAATCCAGTGCCATCTCGCGCGATTGTGCCGAAGCCCCGGGAGAGTCGCGCGGACGCCGGCTCCTCCCTAATTGC
>NC_051414.1:568381-568510 GCF_015228065.2 Penaeus monodon
GAGGAGATGGGGTTTTGGTGGTGGCGATGGAACGACACGCCATTAGGGGCGAAGGGATTTTTCCCTTTCATTTTAATTGCATTTTTTAAAATTTCTTATTTGTTATTCTCAATATCTTTCCCCCCCCCC
>NC_051414.1:568808-568917 GCF_015228065.2 Penaeus monodon
TCTTTCCCTCTTCCTATTCCTCCCTCAGGCGCCACAAAAAAGTAAATAAGAAGGCGGGTTCTCCGCCGCCCTCAATAGACCCCAATTTCTCACCTTCACGCGACTGTTA
>NC_051414.1:569176-569469 GCF_015228065.2 Penaeus monodon
ATCCCGCCGCCCCTACAGGCATGCGGTCAATGAAACAAAAGGTATTTCCTGTTATTTTTTCATATTCTTATTTTTTATTTGATCTAATTACAGAGATTGCGTATGATCGATTAAGATGTAATTGGGAGTCCCGGGTAGTCGGCAGGCCGCGATGGGGGCGGGATAGTCCTAAATGGGCGTCAATTGTTGTATTTTCTGCGAAAGTTGTATTTACTCTGTAGGTCGAGGGGGGGGTGGGGGCCTCCCATGAAATCCTTTTCCTTCATTTCTCTTTTTTTTTCCCTTTCGTCTTC
>NC_051414.1:569569-570137 GCF_015228065.2 Penaeus monodon
CCATTTTTCTTCCTTTTTTGGACCTTTAAAGTCATTGTATGATTCACAGAAAGTCTGACGACGTTTGGAAGAATTCTGATGTTGTAAGGAACTTCTTTGGGCGAAATTCATAAAGTTTAATATCCAGTGGAGTTACATGTAAAGGAAAATAAACCATTCCGTTTATCGTATGCCACTACATTATCTGTGTCACGACAGTCTCAAGCGTTGCTATCTCGCCTAACGCATTTCATTATATATCTTGTTTTTGGCACTATCTGTGTTACTATATCAGTGTGTCAGAGCATGTGAAAGACCCTATGTCTCCCTGGCGTTACCGTGATAATTGATCAATATGCTTATCATGTTAGTGATGTTAACAAACAGCATTAAATCCTTAGTTTTCGTTCCTGTGTTTTAAATGCATTATTAATATTATGTGAGGCAGCGGAAAATTAATTCAGCGACGGGGCTCGTTATTTTGTTGTGTGTTCATCTTTTGATGTCCATTCACCTGGCCTGCTTTTTGTGCTTGTTAAAGGAACGTCATGGAAATAAATATGGAAATGAGTTAGACGCACAACTAGAG
>NC_051414.1:570335-570541 GCF_015228065.2 Penaeus monodon
GTCGTTCCTTGCGCACAAAAATTGCAAATGCTTTTGTGCTGGATATTTTCTTACAGTATATTCCCCTTGTATTGTAACTCCGAACAGGCTTCTCATTTTATTTTTATTTAAGGATACCTTATATTTATCATTTCTTCTATAACTAGCTGCGGTATTAGTATAAACAACAGTATTAACAAAAGTACTGATAATCTGTTATAACACTC
>NC_051414.1:570623-570765 GCF_015228065.2 Penaeus monodon
CGCATTGGCCTGGCTTTAACCACGCTCCGGGCCTTTAATATCAAAGGAATTCTATTTTGTTACGGAGAATCATGGCGGAGAACGGCGGGGCTTTGAAGTTGCAGTTGAAAGTCAATTTTTGGAGTATAAACTTTTTTACCCT
>NC_051414.1:570926-571027 GCF_015228065.2 Penaeus monodon
ATTTTTTCTTTTTCTTGAAGGAGCAGGAAGTCTCTGTTGGAACCGAAGTCATCAGTCATGTTGAACCTTTTGTGCTGCCGCGGGTGCACTGGCAAAATTGC
>NC_051414.1:571425-571581 GCF_015228065.2 Penaeus monodon
TCCTGTGTTAAACGTACTTAGTTTTATTAACTGTGAACTCATTGTTTTTTTTTCTTTATTTCAGGTACGAAATTAAAAACAGGAGGGACAGTCTGCCGGTTGTAAGTAGAGATTAGGGCACTTCTGCTGTTGGAGATGCGTGAGGATATTTTTGTT
>NC_051414.1:571717-571871 GCF_015228065.2 Penaeus monodon
AGTTACGTTTTTTTTTTATAAATAATATAATTTTCTACGACTGCTTCCATTTTAAGGCTTTTTTTGGTTACTTCTCTTTTTCTAAAACTTTGGAGCTGTTGTTACCTCAATTATAAGCTTTGTCTTTGTGATTATGGGTTGCCGGTCTTGTTTT
>NC_051414.1:571955-572145 GCF_015228065.2 Penaeus monodon
GTCTTTCATATCTTTTTCATTTTTGTATTATGATTAAGTGTCGCGACGGAAGTATTTTATTAAGATTTTTGTTTTTGTTAATCATGCCTGTTATTATCTTAATAATGGGGGTATGTTGGTGTTTGTTTTTTTACAGTTCGTTTGGCGTTCGCTTTGCCTTCTCATTATTTTGTCTCTCTCATCTGTTTCG
>NC_051414.1:572273-572425 GCF_015228065.2 Penaeus monodon
CTCTCTCTTGACGTGCAATTTACTCCTTAAAGAATAATGGGCTTGCCTCTTGTGTTCTGTTTGTTTAAAGTTTTAGTGCCAACGTGTATCAGTAAGTAAATTTGCGTGTGTTTGTTTGAGTCTGTATTGGAGCGATAGTTAGTTTGTGCTTT
>NC_051414.1:573144-573391 GCF_015228065.2 Penaeus monodon
ATATCCTCATTTATTTACGGCAGCCACAAGAGAGCTCGCTATATTTACCAAATGAAATTAGCAAGATTTATCCCAAATAATCACCGAGATTAAAGGGATAAAGCCTTGTAAACGGCCGTCAGAAGGGAACAAATGGCAGTTTTAAAAGGGCCCATAAACATCCGTCGAATATTTGATATTTTGTTTTATTGTTCTCTAGAGTCGGGCGGTGGTACATTTTTTTTTTCCTGTATGCATTTTTAATGGT
>NC_051414.1:573440-573877 GCF_015228065.2 Penaeus monodon
GACTTTTTTGTGTTTATGTATGTTTATTTGTATGTGTGTTTATATGTGTTGGAATATTTTTTTCCTCAAATTTCTCTTTTCTTTTTTTTTGTGTGATCTGTGTCGCGTTGTTAAGAGTAAATCCGAGAGGAGGAGGAGAGAGGAACAAGAGAAAGGGAAATATATTACGCGGGAAATATATCAAGTTGAAGAGACAAACCTCACGGAAGTTGGGGCGAGGGGGGGGGAGGTCAGGGTGAATGGCACTTCCGTCCAACTTCATTACGAAACAGGCTTGACGCGCGCCTGAGAGTTTTCGCGATCTGACTATAGTATCACTTTCACCATCCTTCTTGTCTCGTATCTCCCTTGAGAGGCTGATTGAAGGGAAGGAGGTTTCGTGTTCTTTTTTCGTGATTGAAATTTCGTGATTGAAATTTCGTGATTAGCTTGATGGA
>NC_051414.1:574459-575108 GCF_015228065.2 Penaeus monodon
TTTTCAATTAGCGCATGCATTTTACCGCATCGTTGCTTTGTAAACTGGCGTCCGTTTTTTAGATGCAATGGCCGGTGCTTGTGCATTGAATTTGTAAACTCATTGTTTGTTACATTTTGGGCGCTTTTCCCCAGTGTCCCTTTTTCCAGGTGAACGTCATCATGTGCGGGACATGATTTTATTTCGCTTTTGATGTGTTAATTACAGGGGTATTTTAGGTCAGGCGCTTTTTTAATGAGTGGTCATGATATGCTAATGAGGTTTCTTGATTAAAGAAAGGTCTAAAAAAAATATATCTATAAATGTGCGGCTAAAATTCGGTAGAGGTAAATAACCAGGAGGAGGAAAGGTGTGAACGAGGGAATTTAGATGATGTAGGGAAATTGATAAAAAAAGATAGGCTGATAACGGATGGTGTTGTTACGTGGTTGTAGTATAAGCCTCGGTGGTATTGTTGTGGTAGACGGTGTGTCGGAATTGGTAGGAAATAGGTATGTACCCGGGTGGGGGTGGGGGGGGGTTAACGTGGGTGATTATTACAGGTGGAGTGTTAGGTATTGTGGTATTTAGCGTGGCCGTTCTGGTAGTTTGGTGTAGGAAGAATGTGATAGTTTAAATATCGAATTTATTGTATTAGGCTAGTTGATAT
>NC_051414.1:575214-575648 GCF_015228065.2 Penaeus monodon
AACGATCAGTATCAAGCGTGGCATGATTTGCAGGTTGTATCATGAGCGCGGATCGATTGCACGGTGGCTATTGTGCAGGTAAGGGGAGCTCTTGACCTTCCCTCACCTGAGCTGTGGCTAGGGATTCGAAGGTGGTGGGCGGGCGGTGTCTGCGGGCAGTGGTGGGCGTGTATTCGTGGGTGGGTGGTGGTAGGCGGACGGTGGTGGGCGTGCAGTTGTGGGCGGGCGGTGATGGGCGTGTAATAATAGGCGGGCGGTATCGGCGGGCCATAGTGGTGAGGCGAGGGCGGCGCGCGGTTGGGTGGCGCGCCCGACCTGGATTGCGCGGCGCCAGGCGGGGATCAGCGCCGGTTAACACCTCGCCTGGTGATGGAGGGGATCTAGGGAGGGGGGGGGCAGGGGGTAATGGGGTCAAGGGAGGAAAGGGGGGGAAG
>NC_051414.1:575741-575892 GCF_015228065.2 Penaeus monodon
GATAGGAAGTAGGTAAATGGAAAGGCATACGAGGAAAATAAGGCGAGAGAGGAAGGGAAAGGAGGAAAGGGAATTGGGGAGGGGGGAGGGGATGTGTGTGAGGAAATGGGGATGGGGGGGAGGGAGGTAGGGCGGCTGTGTGCAAGGATTT
>NC_051414.1:575985-576776 GCF_015228065.2 Penaeus monodon
GTTATGAAACGATAAAAAAGGTAAAAAAAAGATGGTTCATTAATGCCAATTTGTGATTGTTAGTTAATGTATAAAAACATTTATTCACGATAATGTTTTTCGTATCTGAATGATCAATATAATTTTTTTTCAATAATTTTGCCTTTGATTCCGGTATATTCAACCGGAACAAATGGCGCAGTATATTTCATTTCATGGTGTGTACATTAAAAAGATGGAGCTCCGTTTTCTATTTTGACAAAATTGCGTTTTCTCTTTGATTGCCAAAAGTTCCGTTTTGTCAAAATTCCCTTTTTCTGTTTGGTTGCCAAATTCTCGTTTTCTCTTTGGTCGCTTGTACGGTAGTCCGTATTCTGTTTTGCTGTGAGAATTACGCAATCTACAGTTTTTGTCAAAATTACGTGTTCTTTTCTGCAGTATCAGTTATCTTGTTTTTTTTCGGGAGATCATTTTCATTTTTCCGAAATCGCCTGTTTTCTCTGGTACTGTTTTCTTTCTTTAGTGAGTTCCTTTCTCTTAAATTGGTTTTCCTTTCTCTAATACCTTTCATTTTTAATTTCAGTACTCTTTTTTTCTTTCTTATTTTTTCTTTCTCCTTTGCCTTTCATTTTTGGTTCATTTATTTACACTTTTCTCTTTCTTATTTCTCTTTTCTTTTTCTTTCACTTTTTTTTCTTTTTTTGACCTTTTTCTTTGTCGGAGCAGTTGTAGCTGAACAGATGGCGTGGATCTCGAGGTCCATTTCTTTTCGGCGTCGAAGGAAAGGGTGAGTTAGGACAACCGTCGACATT
>NC_051414.1:576844-577226 GCF_015228065.2 Penaeus monodon
TACACACACATACGTACACACACTGCCAACATGCACATAAGTATTAACAGGTATACGGGTGTAAAATGAAGAGATTATTATAGACGTAGGTTTCTATAGGTTTATATAGCCTGTTTATTTTTTCTTAACATTTTTAAAACGTATACAGAAATGCGTGTGTCAACTGTACACAGAGATTATGAAATAGGTTTGTATGTATGTTTTTTTTCTCTCTCTCTCTTATTTTTATTATTTTTCCCGTTTTTATTTCTCCGTCTGCGAAGTTGAGCAAAACTTTATCTGGCTTTAATCTGGACCAAGTTAGGGTAAGAATGTTTTCCCTCCGAACTTGATTCCGCCGACAGAGGGAATGTTTTCTTGAGGAGACAAAACATCAGCTGCT
>NC_051414.1:577397-579023 GCF_015228065.2 Penaeus monodon
CTCTATTGGGCTGGGGAGGAAAAATGTGAATATTTTGACCGTTATCAAAGATTCAGTTGAACAAAACTTTTACTTTTGCCTTCTTATCACGCCCGCCATTAGGGGAAATTTCTCTCCGTGCTGAAAGAACACGGAAGATCATTTCCTATCTCTCAAAGGCATTTGCACCGCCACAGAAGCACATTCCTACTATGCAGAGGGAGTTTTTCCCGACTAAAGGAGCATTGTCATTACCGAGAAGAGAGAATACAGAGCATTTTAACCGTTAATGTAGAGCATTACCACTATGAAAATAGAGCATTTCCACCGCCACGGACGGGGGTTTTCATCACCTAAGAGAAGCATTCTCAGCAGCGTAAAAGAACATTTTCACCTTGATTATAAACCATTTGCAACATTGATATATTACCCTTCAACCCTCTTAGAGCGTATCCATCACTGCAAAAGAGCGTTTCTGCTGCGTCAAAGGAGCATTTCCACCACCAGAGAAAGCATTTCCACCAGCTCATTGATCATTTCTACCCCTACCGAGAAGCATTTCCACGCCGGCAGATGAACATTTCTACTCCTACAGAGGAACATTTCCACCGCTAAAGAGGAGCCTTTTCACCACTATAGAGGAGCATTTCCACCGCTATAGAGAGCACTTTCACTACTATAGAGAGCATTTTCACCGCTATAGAGAGCACTTTCACTACCATAGAGAGCATTTTCACCGCTATAGAGAGCATTTCCACCGCTATAGAGGAGCCTTTTCACCACTATAGAGGAGCATTTCCACCGCTATAGAGAGCATTTCCACCGCTATAGAGAGCATTTCCACCGCTATAGAGAGCATTTTCACTACTATAGAGAGCATTTTTCCCGCTAAAGGAGCATTGTCACTACCATGAGGGCAGTTTTCATACCTAAGAGAAGCATTTCAGCAGAGCTTACAAAGAACATTTTCACTCTTGAATTTCATAAAACCTTTTGCAACTATGAGACATTTCCCACCGCTTAGAGAGCACTTCACTGCCATAAGAGCGTTTCTGCTGCGTCAAGGAGCATTTCCACCCACAGAGACATACAAAATTCCACCTATCAAGCATTTCACTTGAGCATTTTCCCTACCAGAAGCATTTCCACGCCGTCAGAGACATTTCACTACTAAGAGAGCATTTCCACCGCTAAGAGAGCCTTTTCACACTATAGAGTAAAGAGCATTTTCCACCGCTATAGAGAGCATTTTCACTACTATAGAGAGCACTTTCACTACCATAGAGAGCATTTTCACTACAGAGGAGCATTTCCAGGACCTCGCAAGGGCGTGAGGGAGGAAGGGAGAGAGACGCGAGAGGATCAGGGAAGATTAGAGCGAGGAGAAGACGGAACTGTGCGATTGGGCGATTGGAAGGAAGGAGAGAAGCGGGAAAGAAGGATAACGCTGAAAGGGGAATAGAGGCAAACAAGGATAACGGGAGGGGAATAGTGTGGTAACGTTAAAGTGGAGTAGAGGCAAAGAAGGATGATGCGCGTTAAAGGAAAGAAGGTAGAATGAGACAAAAAAAGAGATAAGACGTTAATACGAATGGGAAAGAGAATAAGGTAATACGAAAGAGGGAGAAGAAAAATGTGTGGATAACG
>NC_051414.1:579096-579959 GCF_015228065.2 Penaeus monodon
GGGGAAAAAATAGGATAGTACGGAAGGGGGAGAGGAAGAAATAGAAGAAGAATAGAACTGGAATAGAAGAAGAAATGTGTAGCATAGCAAAGGGAGAGAGGAAGAACAGGGAAGGGGAAAATAGAGAGCTTTATATGAAAAGGAAAACACACAAGAGGATAACGCGAAAGGGACAAGAAAAATGAAGAAAAAGCTGAAAGGGGAAAAAGTAACAGACAGACAGAGCGACGAGGCAGCATCGCAGGTAAGAACCTAAGTTGTTGACACAGTAAATACAAAAGGAGGCGTGGCTATAGTGTCATCATTTCCGGCCGTAATGGAACGAAAACATCGCGTTCTTTATTCATGAGAACAGTTTTCAGCCATCAGAGAACCGGGCGTGAACCAGGGAGAACCAGCAGATCTCTAACCGGAACCGACGAGAACCAACAGGAGGCGTTTGGATGCCGGGGACAGCGTGGGGCCGAAGAGAACCCCTTGAGAGCCGGAAAGAACCCCTGAGAACCGGATAGAACCCCCGTGAGCCGGAAAGAACCCACTGTTTAGAACCTGTAGAAAACGGGGGCCAGAGAGAACCTTCCTTTGCGAACCATTGGGGATCAATCATGCAGAAATAACGGACATCGAGAACCAGTTAGAACCTCCGGAGACCACACAGCGGACACGTCGAGAACAAACGAGAACCATTTAGAACCAGTTAGATCCAACGAACCGTGGGAACCGAGGCGGACCTGAGCGAACCCACAGACAGGTTACAGTTTTGCGTTAGATAGCTTGAAGGATGAAAAGGATTGGTTGTGGGATAGGATTAGTTAATGGAAAGTAGAAGGAACTTGTTAAGAAAAGGAAGAAAGGGTATTGGA